>NC_090656.1:206204162-206525412 GCF_040937935.1 Hyperolius riggenbachi
CAGTTCGTCCAGAGTCACCATGGGCCTCTTGACTGCATTTCTGATCAGCGCTCTCCTTGTTCGGCCTGTGAGTTTTGGTGGATGGCCTTGTCTTGGTAGGTTTACAGTTGTGCCATACTCCTTCCATTTCTGAATGATCGCTTGAACAGTGCTCTGGGGATGTTCAAGGCTTTGGAAATCTTTTTGTAGCCTAAGCCTGCTTTAAATTTCTCAATAACTTGATCCCTGACCTGTCTTGGACCTGTCTTGTGTGTTCTTTGGACTTCACAGAAGTATAAAAGGTAGAAAACCTAAGAGCCCAATATAGTGTAGCTTGTATTGGAGGAGTGCGAATGATAATGATGAAACGTAAGTATTGTACTTACAAACCAGGGTTACCTCCAAGGCAACCACTGAAAAGGCAGGGGGGGAGACCAAGCCTGTCCCCACTCAGGATTAAGACGTCGCTCTCTGTGGATAGAGGAAAAAAAGAGGGTGTACCACCCTTCCACCAAGGGTGGATTCTTGATGTGTAGAGCTGTACAGAGGCGCCAGTAGGATAAAAGTCACTAAAACGTTTAAAACGTTCGGGATGCGGTGGTGGACCAGCCAACCCAAAACAGACACAGGTACTGTCGATTCAAGTAATAAATAATTCATTTATATACTCCAAAGACAAGTTGCAACGCGTTTCACAGGCAAAATCCCGCTTCCTCAGGCAATAAACAACTGGAGTGATGCACAGCACGGAGTCCAAAATACGCTTGGCACCTCTGTTTGGACTTCACGGTGTTGTTGCTCCCAATATTCTCCTAGACAACCTCTGAGGCCCTCACAGAGCAGCTGTATTTGTACTAACATTAGATTACACACAGGTGCACTTTATTTAGGCATTAGCACGCATCAGGCAATGTCTATAGGCAACTGACTGCACTCAGATCAAAGGGGGCCGAATAATTATGCACACACCACTTTGCAGTTATTTATTTGTAAAAAATGTTTGAATTATGTATGATTTTCGTTCCACTTTTCACGTGTACACCACTTTGTATTGGTCTTTCATTATAGCTTAATTCTCCCACCCCGAGCTCGGCTTAGGCTTACCGCCAGGGAGGTTAATAACCGCATTTAGGGCTTGATTCACTAAACCGTGATAACTCGTATATTCACGTCATTGTAAGTGGCTCCTGAAAGCCACATGATGTGATTATAAGTCAGTTCACTTTAATGAGCACAGTGCGCGTGCTAGCACGCATCTGGGCTCATTAACCCCCCTTCCTCTAACTACACTAATTAAGGATGCCCTCCCGGGGGTCCGATCCTCCAACCTCCTGCCCGATCCCCTGTAATTTAGCATTCCCCCCCTCCTTTTTCCCCCATGCTGCGATCGGGCAGCATGGAGAATTAGCATGTAAACAACATACCTCACCTCGTTTCAGTGCGATCAGCCTCCTCTCCGTGCTTTACCGCTTTCTGTGTCATTATGCCGAATGGATCGGATCCCGCCTTGATGATGTCATCAAGGCGGGACCCGGTCCATTTGGCATAGTGACACAGCCAGGCAACGGTAATGTATAGAGGGGAGGATGATTGCACGCTGAAATGAAGCAAGGTGAGCTGTTTACATGCTAATCCTCAATGCTGCCCGATTGCAGCATGGAGGTGAGGGGGGTATAATGGCTATTTGGTGGCTATCTAAAGGGGAGAGGGGGCAGGATCATTTCACACCTGGCCATCTATGGGGAGGGGGGGCAAAGGGGCACGCTCGGCTATCTATGGGGCCAAAGGGGTTCCCCTGGCTATATATGGGGGAGGGGGGCAACGACAAAGGGACACATCTGGTTATCTATGGGGAGGGGGGGAGAATACAGCGGCACACCTGATGATCTATGGGGGGGTCAAAGGGGCACAAATATATCTTTTATACTGAGGAGGGGCTGATAAGGGGCACATCTGGCTATACTGGGGGGATAAAGGGGGACAACTGGCTATCCATGGGGGGGAGGTGGAATAGAGGGTACATCTGGTTACTTATTGGACAGGAAGAACAAAGGGGCAAACTTGGCTACCAATGGGGGTGGGGGGGGACAAAAGGGCAAATCTGGCTGATAAAGGGAAACATCTGGGATTTTTATGGGGAGGGGCTAAAAAGGGACACATCTGGCTATCTATAGTGGGGGGAAGATAAAGGGGCACACCTGCCTATCTATCAGGGTGGGGGGGGGTAATAAAGGGGCACATCTTGCTAACTACGGGGTTGGGAGCTAATAAATTGACTTAGCAGTTTAGATATGTATGCCGTGAGGGTATATTACTGTTAATTTGGCGAATACGGCTTGTAATTGCTAGTAAAGTACAAAGCAAAAAAAAAAAATTGAAAAAATACACCTTTATTTACAAATATTATATTGTCGCCATACATTGTACTAGGAAGATAATTTAACTGTTGAAATAAACAAGACATATGGACTAATAAAATATGTGAGCTTGATCTACAGTAATACTTTTTTTTTTTAAATGTAATGCCTGAAAACTGAGAAAGAATGACTTTTTTCATTTTTTTTCTCCTCATTACCTTTAAAATGCATTCAAAATAATACTTAGCAGAAAGTATCACCCAGAGAAAGCCTAATTGGTGGCAAAAAAAATATCAAGGTATAGATAATTTATTTGTGATAAGTACTGCTAAAGTTATTGGCTGATGAATGGGAGACCTGTGAAATGTAGAAAATTGCTTGGGTTTTTTAGGGGGAAACCCCCAGGGTAGGGAAGTGGTTAACATTAAAGCCATGATCACGGCCATGAGATCACAGATATCACTTTTAATCGCGGTTAAAATCTGAGTCGAATTCGGAATTGGGTATCAAGTCAATATCACAATCACAGCTTATCCAGATTCCGATACTGCCGTGATCGGATTTACTCGAATTCATGATTGTGGGTATCCGAGCACCACTACTTGTGACAACATTTTCATTACAAGTAGATTACCAGTACCCCTCCCCACTGTATATAATTTTATGTGTGACCATATGATGCAAGCTGTTAGGAACTTACCTCTGGGGTCCCGCAATGCAGCCGTGGCTGCCGGGAGTCAGGCGGACTCTGGCACTTCCGGGTCCGCGTTGTCCTCACGCGCGCACAGCAACCCCAGCGTCCATGGCAACGGGTGAGCGCGCGCATCCAGGAAGTGAGCGGGGACAGACGCATAGAATCAAGCGCCCGTCCTATACGCTCAGGAAGCGTACCTTCTAGGGTCAGCTGACGTTGGCAGTCAGCTGACATTCGAGAGGGTCCTTTATTGGTTGTGTCAGCTGAAGATACAGCTGACACTTAGGCAGGGAATTTTGCTGTCTGCTGATTGGTTGCTGTGAGAGTGGCCGGCCACTGATTGGGTGTGTGAATGTATTTAAACACTGCTTCCTCACTAGCACATTGCCCGTGATAGCTTTAGCGTTTTGCTTGCTGGGTGCTGATTTATATTATGGATTTTCTGTGTACCGATTTGCCTGGATAACGACTACTCTTCTTGTTTGCCGCCTGTACCGACCTCTGCCTGGAATCTGACTCTCATATCGCTTGCTCCTTGTGTACCTCGATACTTCTGATCTTACGTGTATGACCTCGGATTGTTTCTGGACTGTGTTACTTGGTATCCTTGTTTGGCCTGGAGGAATATCCGCTCACCCTGCATTCAGCCCCAATACTTTGCACACTTAAGGCCTGGGTGTAACCGAAGTCGGGTAGGTGTTGTCTCCTTACCTCCTATTCAAGCGGGGACGGGCCACATAGGGTGAAGCGTGTGGTGATAGATTGGGGCATTGGGGATGATTTGTGAGTGGATATTCTGACAGGCCTGACACAAGCCTTTATGACTTTTCTCAGTGCAGTTTAGCACACTGATGTGAGTGAATCAACACAGAGAAAATAATTTTATGTTGGAGTACATGGACCATTGATTTCAGTTCAGTTAATTTTACAATTAGTTTAAATACAGTGTGAAGTCATTTGCTCAATATTTCACTCATACACTAAACTTTTTCTTTAGAATGAGATTAAAGCAAGGCAGCAAGTAAAACCTTAAAGAGAACCTGTACTGAGTAAAAATATTTAAAATAAACACATGAGGTAACTTCAAATGAGCATTACATAGTTACCTTGCCATCAGTTCCTCTCAGAAGCTCACCATTTTCTTCTGACAATAATCCCTTCCAGTTCTGACAATATTTTGTCAGATCTGAAATATATCAGTTGCTGTCAGTAAAATATCAGTTGCTGTCAGTTATAGCTGAGAGGAAAACGGATGTACCAGGTAATGTCCATGCTTCCCTATGGCTCAAGTGGGTGATGTTACAGTTTAACTGTGTGCTGACCAGAAAGCTGTTATGCGTAATGGCCATTTTCAAAATGGAGGACGGAAAATTCCCTTGATCAAAGTGAACAAATAGGACGCGGGACAGGAGAAAGACACTGAGGAGTAGACTACATGGAAGGTAAGTATGACTTGTGTATGCTTATTTTGACTTTTATTTTCAGTACAGGTTTTCTTTAAAGGACCACTATCACGACAAAAGTAAGCAGTTAAAAGCTGACAGAACCTACAGGTTTTGGGCCAGTCCATCTCCTCATGGAGGATTCTCAGGGTTTTCTTTGTTTTCAGAAGCAATTTCTGAATGGCAGTTTAACTGCCAAAACAGTAAGACACAGAACCAGCCAGCGTCCCTACTCACTTGCACACTATTTTGACAGTTAGACTTAGCAACTGCCATTCAGGAAATGCTATTGAAATCAAAGAAAAGCTTGAGAATCCCCCATGAAGAGATGCACTGGTCTAAAACCTGTTGGTTCTGTCAGCTTTTAACTGCTTACTTTTTTTCAGGATAGTGGACCTTTAACTCCTTCCCAACTGCCTAATGCCGATAGGTGTTGGGAAGGTGGCAGCCCCAGGACTGCCTAACACCGAAAGGCGTCAATTCCTAAGGCGGGGTTTTGCAGGGGATCGCATGCACCGATGTGTGCACATCCCCGCTTGAATGTCTAACTAGAATGACCAGATTTTTGTCGGTTCAACCTGGGATGGGGGGTGGGAGTGGGGGGGCGCGGTGCCAAAAATGGGGGGGCTGCGCCGCGCCGAAAATGGGCGTGACCATGACATTGTATGGGCGGAGCTAGCATAAAGATGTAACAGCAAGGCATAAGAAAGCAGTGTTTACGCCATGATGTGGTCAAACGAGGGTTCGCATCATGGTTGTGCAGAAACTGTGTGATGCTATTTAATAGTATACCGTAACCCCAAAGCAGTAAACATAGCCAACTATGAGCATTAAATAATAAATGCAGCAACAGTTACCCCAGACACCAGAAAATAAACGCAATGTGGGCAACATGTCAGCAGAAAATAAACGCAATGGGCAACATGTCAGCACAAAATAAACGCAATGTGAGCAAAATGTTAGCACAAAATAAACGCAATGTGAGCAACATGTCAGCACAAAATAAACGCAATGTGTGCAACATGTCAGCACAAAATAAACGCAATGTGAGCAACATTTCAGCAGAAAATAAACGCAATGTGAGCAACATTTCAGCACAAAATAAACGCAATGTGAGCAACATTTCAGCACAAAATAAGCACAATGTGAGCAACATTTCAGCACAAAATAAGCACAATGTGAGCAACATTTCAGCACAAAATAAACGCAATGTGAGCAACATTTCAGCAGAAAATAAACGCAATGTGAGCAACATTTCAGCACAAAATAAGCACAATGTGAGCAACATTTCAGCAGAAAATAAACGCAATGTGGGCAACATTTCAGCACAAAGTAAACGCAATGTGGGCAAAATTTCAGCACAAAGTAAACGAATTGTGGGCAACATGTCAGCACAAGATAAACACAATGTGCGCAACATTTCACCTGGGGAAAAAAAAGCATTTACTCACCTGACAGAAGTCTCCGGCCTCTGGCGCGCTGCTCCCGGGACCATCTTGCTCCTGCACTGCAGTCTCCTGCGCTGACAGGCAGAGCAGGGCTACGGGAAGATGGCGCCCGAAGCCCTGTACTGGAGACACAAATATATTTTCCAGTACAGGGCTTCGGCAGCCATCTTCCCGTAGCCCTGCTCGCCTGCCGGAACAGAAGAGTATGCAGGCTGGAGCAGGGCTGTGGGCAATGAACTGGCACGGCGTCAATAGACGCCGCAGCCAGTTCATGCAGATACGGTGGCCAGAGTCCCGAGGCCGGGACGTCCTGCGGCTAAAAGCGGGACATTTCCCGGGACCTCATGCAGCCTGGGACAGCGGACCCCGAAGGCGGGACGTGTCCCGGGTAAATCGGGTCGTATGGTCACCGTAGGCTAACAGCGGCAATGACTGCTATTAGACGTTAGATGGGGAAACCACCGTCTATTTACATTGTGCAGCACGATCTATGGCAGTGCTGTACTGGGGACAGCCGTGTCACTCAGCTGTCCCCTGGGGAGGCTCAGAGAGCGATCGGCTCTCGTACGCTGATGCCTATGAGAGCTGATCGCTGTGATTGGCTGGCAGGGGGGATCAAACATATTAAAAAATTAAGAAAATAGTCATTTTTATAAAAAAAAGGCAATTAAATTAATAAAAAAACACTGCCTGCAGCAGCAATCAGAGCCCACTAACAGGAAGCTCGATTGGTGGTCATAAAAGGGAAAGGGGGATTTGTGTGCTCGGTTGTGTGGCTCTTCAGCTAGCCATTAAAACTGCAGAGCCCTAATTTGTAAAAAAAAAATAGCCTGGTCACTAGGGGGGTAAAGCCTGTGGTCCTTAACCCTCCTGGCGGTCAATAAAAACCGCCTCCAGAAGTGAACCGGAGGCGGGTCCGGAGCATCGGTGAGTGGCTGCGTGGGCACAGGATGTCTGCTGGGGACCATTAGAAGCCCCAGGTAAGTTCAACTCATTTTCCCCGACCCCCTACAGTATTCCTTTAAGTGGTTCAACTCTGTACATACGCCATGTTTGGAAGGTGTTAATTAATTATTTTGTCCGGATGTGTCACTATATTCCTCTCACTGCTATATACAGGGCGTTTTCTCTCTTACCAGCAGGGCTCGCATTGCAGCCTCTCTAGCTGCTCATTTTCAGGAAGTTAATAAAAGTGAAATCAAAAATCTATTTCACGGAGAGCAGCAGTAATGGCGGGGAAGGGTGTCGGCTCGTTTTCTATCATGATGAGATACTTCAGTGCCTTCTCTCTGTTGCTTATAGCGCTTGTTAGAGCTGGTAAGTGCCCTGATTATTATGGGTAAATGCAGTATGCAATATGTGACTGTGTCTGACTGAGATACGTCTGCTTTAGCTTATGTGCTATGAGCTGATTGCTTGAGGCCGGGTGCACACATGGCAGAAACGCTTGCGGAGCGTAAAATGCTGCGTTTTGTGCAGCAATGGAAGTCTATGGGCCGCAGGAAAAAAAACACATGTAAAAAATGTGTACACGGTTCTATGCGTATTTACACGCTTGCAGTGTTGTATTATATGCAGACTGGCTGCCAAAACGCACATAATGAAAGTCTATGGGAATGTTTTTGCATGCGTTTTTTTTATTTACTTAAAAAACATAGATTTGTGACTTTTTTCAGCTTCCTGTTGTGTTCCTAATCATTTGCATGTATTTAAACTTACGCATGATTTGCATATATTTATATTGCAAATGCATACAAATGCACGCAATATGCATCAAAAGCGCAAACGCATAAAAACACATTACACAAACGCAAATGCACCTGCTGAAAACACCTGATTTTCACGCTATCCTATGTGTGCACCTAGCCCATATATATGGGTACAGTGAAAAATGGTGCCGGATAAATAATGGGGTCACTAAAGTGTTTTAAAACGATAAATATAGTTTTGACATAAAACAATAAATATTGTTTTATGTCAAAACGATATTTATCGTTTTATGTCAGTGTGGCTCCCTAAAGTGCATTTAAAGCCATAAATTGAGGTGCTGCTTAGTGCTTTAAAATTTTTTTTATATATATATATATATATCTTGCTATATATATATATTAGCTGATTGCCCGACGTTGCCCGGGTATGTATTTGGCTTTTTCTAACCCTAACACATAATAACTCAATGACCAAGTTTGTGAGCTTTGTGGCCTTTGGCATCAATAACTTGCATTGAAATGAAAAAAATCTGATGGGCTTGTCAGGAACCGGCCCGCGGCACGCCTGCGTATACGGTTCCCGACTGCGGGTTTGACCAGATTGAGAGGGGAAGCAGCCTTAGTCAAGCTAAAACAAGGCTGGGACCCCTCAGAACACCTCTCACTGCCACCACTAGCGGTTCGCTAGACACTTCCACTCTGCTGTCGAGTCCTCAGCGCGCACTCCGCGTTTTCGTATTTGGGTCAGCTTTGCGCTTAGGCCAAATACGGGAACGCCACGCACCCACACACACACACACACAGTTGCAATCTTACACTGTCGTGAAGCAAAGACCCACTAACAGTCGTTCTGAACGATACTGTTAGCCACTCTGCTGTCGCTACTCGCACTGGCGTTGTTCGTACGTTGGGTCAGCTGCGCGCTTAGGCCAACGTATGACAAACGCCCCCACACACAATGCAATTACAATTTCATACGGTAGTGTTGCTCAAGCGTACAATTAGGCATGAACTTATACACGGTTACACTTCAGTCTCTTCTAGGCTATGAGTGTTAGTTTAGTACGGCAGAAGTCAAACTTATTAAATAATAATTTAATATTCTAGAAAAACATAGAACAATGCAGAACTTAATATATACAAAAAGATTACAAAAAACAAAGTAAAAATGTTACAAGATAAAAGTTACAAAAATAAGAGGTTACAAAGATAACACACACGGATATTTGCGTAAAAATAAACGGGGGAAAAAAGAACGTTACCAGCTTAGGTTAGAACGTTGTTTGACGGGAGGACGCCTTTTCGACCAGGAGTCGCGATCCTCCCTAGCTATTCGCTACCTCCGAGAGAAGATACCGGTGGCTGTCCTGGGCCAGCTTAAATAGTCCGAAGTGTCCCCTGGGGCATTTAATGTCCTGCCCCCAGGAACTAATGCAGTTTCCCCGTTTGTGACATCACCGAACGCTTGTCATAATCTTTCTTGTGATATGCAAACTTCAAAGGGGTTCCTGTTTTAGCTTCTTGAAGTTTGCAGAATTCAATAGGTGAGATTGTATCCTATCAGACATCAAAAAGCTTCCTCCACATTATTTCCTTGGTTAAAGTGTATTTTCGCACATACATGAAAAGATGGCCTTTTGGTTACAGGTAGCAGTTTGCCTGTATTTGCCTGTAGACAGATGCAGACAATCACACCTGGGACAGTAGATCAAAAGTGACTGCTAGTGGCTTAATGAGCTGCTTCCTTGCCTATTGAAGGTGACTGGTCGTATTCACTGAAGACCTCTTTAGATGCAAATGTAGGTCTAGTGACCCACCCACACAAATACATGAACAGTCCATGAATCTAGCCTGCATCTCTACACCTTTGACATACCACAGCAGATATAAAAATGGGAAAATGAAAATATTTTACTGTATTATCCTTAACAGCATCCGCACCCCAATATATCACCACACCTCCCCTCTTTAGAATGGGGCAAGGCAGATGATCTTCCCAGATTATCCTGCCTGCGCCTACATTGTTAGTTCTGCTTGACGGGACAACCCGTCCGCATTCCCATGATTGCTCCCCTTCCAGATAGCGCTTGCAGGTGAGTCTAACAAATCATCCTGCCAAAGCCTACATTGACGGCCTGGCCGGGTGGGGTAACCCTTTAGCTCCAAGCTACAGGACCGGAAAGCTAGGTCAGATTGCTGCAATGTGTCGTTGCCCCTGGCAACCGGACGTAACCAACCAGTGGAATGAGGGTCAGTGACGACCGTGAATTCGCAACCATAGAGACGGTGCTGCAGCTGGGGAAGGGTTCCAACAGTCGCCACACGCACTTTCTCTATAGTGACAGGAGCTATCTCTCGGTCCCTTTGGGGAATGATTATCTGCTGGTCTGCCTCTTCCCCTTCGGACAGCTCTGAGGGAATAACTTCCCAGGACCCTCTCAGCCCGCCCCTCCCAGCTGGTGACCTGCTGGCCAGACCCCTGAGCTGTTCCAGGCGGCTGTCAAATCGAACAGCCCCAGAGAGCTCAGTGCTGCCTGTCACGCATTCCAGGAAGGCTGCAGACGGAGAGGCCCCTGGGCCCTCAGGGCCAGGTTCCGAACTGGATGTTGCTGACCCAGCAACATTTGTCACTTCAGTGGACAGTCCCTCTGCTGTAGACTCGCTAGCGCTGCGGGTTACCACGGCAGCTGAGGGAGCGCCCACCTTACACATATTGTAAACCACATCACTTTTGGTCTTGAAACCATCGGAAGGGGAAAGATCTGGCCTGGGGCCATCTGCCCCTTCAGTGGACAATCCACCCGCTGCAGCCCAGCGACCATTGCTGGCTACTCCTGCAGCCGACGGAGTGTCCACAGGACACATGTCATTATGCAACACATCACATATTACATCAACATTATCCGTCTTATACATATTGACATTTAGAACATCACATAAAACATCCACATTATCTGTATCATTACACTCATTTCTACTCAGCACTTCACAATTATCATCAACAGTTCCTGCATCGATCGCCTCGATAGTCCGTGCGTCATAAATGACATCATAAGTTTCTGCATTCTCCGTATCAACATGCCCCCCTCCAGGCCTAGGCACTGGAGAATCACTAGGGCTGGCTCCTAGTACACAGTCCATAGCCCCTGGGGCCTCGCCAGCATTCCCCACTTGCACAGCATTATCAAACAGTACCTTGCAAGAGTCCTGAACTTCTGCTGGGGATGCAGGCCCCACAGGGTTTGGAGTAGGCTCATACCGGGCCACTAACCGTCCCAGGTCAGTACCCAGCAAAACGTTGGTGGGGATTTTGTCAGTTACCCCAACTTCTTTCAGCCCGCTGCCGGCCCCCTAATTCAGGTGGACCAAGGCGGTGGGTATGGCCGGGGTGACACCCCCAATTCCTCTGACAGCAATCATTTTCCCAGGTATGTACTGCTCCAGGTTCACAAGCTGGGGATGTATGAAAGTCACTTCTGCTCCAGTGTCTCTCAGCCCAGTGGCAACTGTACCCCCAACCGTGACAAGCTGCAGATTCTCTGCATAGCCAGTGGCATTCCTGGTAGCACACAAAGCCGTTGGGACTTCACTGGCGTTTGAGGCCTCACTGGATTTTGGGGCCTCCCTTTTCCTCTCTGGGCAAGTCGTGCTGATATGACCCACCCTGTCACATACAAAGCATTTCCGAGTGTCAGGTTGCTTGAATCCAGGAGACAGCGGTGCTTGCCTCCTCTGGGTGCTGGGTGAAACAGGTTTAGCAATCTTGGAGAAATACAAAAGTTTGAAACCGAGAGCCCAATATGGTGTAGTATGTCACGACAAATGTTGTATAAAATAACGGTAGTAAGTAATATACTCACAAGTCTGGGTTACCACAAAGGCAACCACTGGATGCACGGATGGGGAGAATTATAACCTGACCCCACTCAGGTATTAAGAAGTCGCTCTCTGTAGACAGGAAGAAAAAGGGGAATATACCCCTCCACCAAGGGTGGACTAGATCGGATTGAAGTTTGAGATAACAGAGGCGCCAAATTAGAGTAAAAACATCTAAACATCATAAATAATACAATTTATTATAAAATCTCCTGGAGATTTTATAATAAATTGTATTTTTTATTTATATATAACGGCTCATTGGCTGGTCTCTTTATATACCTGAGGGTGGCATCCACCAACCCCCCTCCTTTTAAACTGATTTTAGATGTTTTTACTCTAATTTGGCGCCTCTGTTATCTCAAACTTCAATCAGGTTTAGCAATCTGTTCTCCTCTCCAGCTGGGCGTAGTAGTCCTCCGGGACTCAGGTGCTCTATGGGCGGAGTAGGCATCGGCCATTTCCGCAGCCTCATCCACTGTCTTTGGTTCTCGATCCAGCACAAACAGCCGGACCTCAACAGGACAGGTGTGTAGGAACTGGTCTTTTATCATCAGCTCCTGCAAGGCATCCAAGGTTTTAACTGACAGTCCTTTTAGCCACTGCTGGAAGGCAGTGCGCAGGTTGCAAGCATGATCCAGGTAGCTGTCATTAGGACCTCGCTGCAATGTCCTGAAACGTTTGCGATACACCTCTGGCGTGAGGTGGTATCGCGCAATGATGGCTTTCTTAATTGCCTCAAAGTCTGTTTCTTCCTCCTGGGGGAGACTCACAAACGCCTCCAGGGCCTTGCCTCTCAGCCCTGGTGTGAGGTATTGTGCCCACTGCTCACGGGGCACCCCATACTGCCGACAAATCCTTTCAAACCCCTGTAGGAAAGTGTCTATGTCAGAGTCCTTGTCCATAGCAGGGAACTTATCCAGGGGGATTCTGTGGACTCGCTCACCTTCGCGTTCTGCGGGTCCAGCAGACCGGTTCTGCTGCTAAAGTTTAGCCAGCTCCAGCTGGTGTTGCCGTTCAGCACTTTCCCTCTCGGCCTGGAGTCGCTGGGCAGCTTGTTCCCTCTCAGCCTGGAGTCTTTCCCTCTCGGCCTGGAGTCGCTGTGCAGCTTGTTCCCTCTGGGCTTGTCGTATTTCCCTTTCTGCTTGCCGATGTTCCAGAATCAGCTTTAGGCGCAGTTCGGGCTCAGCCGAACCTAGTAGCTGTAGGTCGGCTTACAGAGATGTCATCTCCGTGTTCGGTGGATCATCCAGGACATCGTCTCCACTCGCATCCTGTGGCGAGAGCGATTCCTCCTCTGGCGTGTCGTGAGCTGCATCCGCTGACGTTGAAGCACGGGCTCGTTCTGCCTCATCATGCTCCTCGAGCGCACGAACTAACTGCTCCTTAGTCTGGCCGCTCACCGTCTCGATGCCTTTGTGCTCACACAGGTTGAGTAGTATCTCTTTGTTTTGCCTTGCATAGCTGGATGCTTTCTGAGCCATCGTGTTGCAAAAAAGAAAAAGAAAAAGGGGGGAGGGGAAAGCAAACACCAAGTGTGTATCTTTGAACAAAAAAAAAAACGTATATAGATTCTGCACTGAGTAGACTTCTGTAGGCTAGTTGCTTCTAGCAAGCTTCCAGCCTTTAGTACTCAGAATAGCGAGCTAAACTGCGTACTAATGTACTAAACGATGCCACCACTGCCAGCCAATTATGTCAGGAACCGGCCCGCGGCACACCTGTGTATACGGTTCCTGACTGCGGGTTTGACCAGATTGAGAGGGGAAGCAGCCTTAGTCAAGCTAAAACAAGGCTGGGACCCCTCAGAACACTTCTCACTGCCACCACTAGCGGTTCGCTAGACACTTCCACTCTGCTGTCGAGTCCTCAGCGCGCACTCCGCGTTTTCGTATTTGGGTCAGCTTTGCGCTTAGGCCAAATACGGGAACGCCACGCACCCACACACACACACAGTTGCAATCTTACACTGTCGTGAAGCAAAGACCCACTAACAGTCGTTCCGAACGATACTGTTAGCCACTCTGCTGTCGCTACTCGCACTGGCGTTGTTCGTACGTTGGGTCAGCTGCGCGCTTAGGCCAACGTATGACAAACGCCCCCACACACAATGCAATTACAATTTCATACGGTAGTGTTGCTCAAGCGTACAATTAGGCATGAACTTATACACGGTTACACTTCAGTCTCTTCTAGGCTTTGAGTGTTAGTTTAGTACGGCAGAAGTCAAACTTATTAAATAATAATTTAATATTCTAGAAAAACATAGAACAATGCAGAACTTAATATATACAAAAAGATTACAAAAAACAAAGTAAAAATGTTACAAGATAAAAGTTACAAAAATAAGAGGTTACAAAGATAACACACAGGGATATTTGTATTGCTTTTGTGGTATGGGCGCTCCTCTTAAACTATCAGGCTCTCACCTGAACTGCTCAAACGAAAACTCCACCCAGTGGATCGCTAAGTATGCTGGGGGGTATTACCTCCCTAAATGAATGACCTTCCGTGTGCATACAGCGCTCCCACTGTGTGGCACAGACTGGTACTCAAATATACTGACAAGTGGGGCTGATATCAGCCTTCCCTCCTAGCAAATATATAGCAAGAGTCCTTAATCAAATGTCCTCTTAAAGTAAGCTATGTTATACACATTTCTTCCACAGAGTCCAGATCCCAAAGTGACATTCAGTTGTAAAAATATTCCACTTTACATCCCATCAGCATAACCAGGGCCAGCGTACAATATTATACTCTCACCGATGTCCAGGGGCTGACATATATAAACATCAGCAGGCACGTTTCATTAATATTCACACCAGCAGCTTCCTCCTGTAAGTATTTCAAATAGACAAGGGAAGGAACATAGCGTAATCCTGCTTCACAACGGCTTCCAAGACAACTACCTCCACCAGTGTGGTTATACTCAGCCAGACAATACACCCTCCGTGTGTGTGCGATCAGCATGCACCCCACACCGCTAGTACATAGAACGCTCACCAGATGGGTTGGCTGACCGGCTACAGACCAGCAAATGCGTTTGTGATATCCTGCATCAAGGGATTCCGCTCAGGCCAAATGTCTCCTTAAAAACTCAAAAAGGAGATTCCATAGCATAACACCGTTTATTTAAAAGTTTTAAAATACATACTAGTGCACTCACAATTGTAGAAAATTTATGCGCATATCAATAATGGACGTCCTCCTCCGCTCTGAATCATCTGCGTCTCCGCTGCTGTTCCGCCTGAGGCCCCGCCCTACCGGTTTCGTCAGTGATGACTCATCAGGCCCCTGATGAGTCATCACTGACGAAACCGGTAGGGCGGGGCCTCAGGCGGAACAGCAGCGGAGACGCAGATGATTCAGAGCGGAGGAGGACGTCCATTATTGATATGCGCATAAATTTTCTACAATTGTGAGTGCACTAGTATGTATTTTAAAACTTTTAAATAAACGGTGTTATGCTATGGAATCTCCTTTTTGAGTTTTTAAGGAGACATTTGGCCTGAGCGGAATCCCTTGATGCAGGATATCACAAACGCATTTGCTGGTCTGTAGCCGGTCAGCCAACCCATCTGGTGAGCGTTCTATGTACTAGCGGTGTGGGGTGCATGCTGATCGCACACACACGGAGGGTGTATTGTCTGGCTGAGTATAACCACACTGGTGGAGGTAGTTGTCTTGGAAGCCGTTGTGAAGCAGGATTACGCTATGTTCCTTCCCTTGTCTATTTGAAATACTTACAGGAGGAAGCTGCTGGTGTGAATATTAATGAAACGTGCCTGCTGATGTTTATATATGTCAGCCCCTGGACATCGGTGAGAGTATAATATTGTACGCTGGCCCTGGTTATGCTGATGGGATGTAAAGTGGAATATTTTTACAACTGAATGTCACTTTGGGATCTGGACTCTATGGAAGAAATGTGTATAACATAGCTTACTTTAAAGAGTAACTGTCAGGCTGCAGAAGCTAATTTAAACCTCTATTCTCCTGTGTTAAACAGTTTAGAAGGAAGCTCAAAAGCCATTAGTGAAGATAAACATTTCAGTTACCTTTGATGTGTGCTTATCTTAACCTCTGTTATAGACCCATAAAGCCGCAAGCCGCAGCTAAACTGCAAAGCATTCTGGGGCCCTCCCCTCGGCTGCTAATGAGACGGTACAGGAGCTTCTAATCAGTCCAGCGCGCGAAGCACTGATAAATCTCGGGCAGACTACTCTGCAGGAGTCAGCTATTGTTCCTAGCCACATGGCTCATTAATATTCACTGCACACCGTGTTGTTCAAGAACGAGTGTATCTGTGATCAGAAGCAGGCAGGACATGACGACACATTTGGCTTCACAAACATGGAGCCTGCCATGAGCTGTCAGGAGCATCTATCTCTGCATATACTATATACAAATTCTGTGAAATCCAAACGTGGACAGTGAAATGCATATGTAATGTAAGTACAGCCAATCTTTAGCTACTGATATATGTGTTTATTTTCTCTGAGACCCTATACCTAACAGCTCCTCTTTAAGAGGACATTTGATTAAGGACTCTTGCTATATATTTGCTAGGAGGGAAGGCTGATATCAGCCCCACTTGTCAGTATATTTGAGTACCAGTCTGTGCCACACAGTGGGAGCGCTGTATGCACACGGAAGGTCACACAGGGATATTTGCGTAAAAATAAACGGGGGAAAAAAGAACGTTACCAGCTTAGGTTAAAATGTTGTTTGACGGGAGGACGCCGTTTCGACCAGGAGTCGCGATCCTCCCTAGCTATTCGCTACCTCCGAGAGAAGATACCGGTGGCTGTCCTGGGCCAGCTTAAATAGTCCAAAGTGTCCCCTGGGGCATTTAATGTCCTGCCCCCAGGAACTAATGCAGTTTCCCCGTTTGTGACATCACCGAACACTTGTCATAATCTTTCTTGTGATATGCAAACTTCAAAGGGGTTCCTGTTTTAGCTTCTTGAAGTTTGCAGAATTCAATAGGTGAGATTGTATCCTATCAGACATCAAAAAGCTTCCTCCACATTATTTCCTTGGTTAAAGTGTATTTTCGCACATACATGAAAAGATGGCCTTTTGGTTACAGGTAGCAGTTTGCCTGTATTTGCCTGTAGACAGATGCAGACAATCACACCTGGGACAGTAGATCAAAAGTGACTGCTAGTGGCTTAATGAGTTGCTTCCTTGCCTATTGAAGGTGACTGGTCGTATTCACTGAAGACCTCTTTAGATGCAAATGTAGGTCTAGTGACCCACCCACACAAATACATGAACAGTCCATGAATCTAGCCTGCATCTCTACACCTTTGACATACCACAGCAGATATAAAAATGGGAAAATGAAAATATTTTACTGTATTATCCTTAACAGCATCCGCACCCCAATATATCACCACAGGGCTGTTTGTGGCTCTACCCCCTTTTCTGAATTTGAACCCCAGTCACCCAATGACCAACTGTACCAGGTTTGAGGTCTGTGCCATTAACCGTGCAAGAATGGTAGCAATTAAATATTCCCTTGAAAAGCAATAGGTGAAGCTTTATTCACTTTTGTAGGCTCCACTCACTTTTCTGAATATTAATCCCATTCACTGAGTCACCAACTGTGCAAAGTTTAAAAACCCTACCATTAACAGTGTAAGAATGGCTGCAGTTTACATTTTCCCAGTGAAATTTGTATTTGTCTTCACCCACTGATGACCCGGCGTTGCTCGGGTATGTATTTGACTGGTGTTGGTTCCGCCTACTTTTTCTAACCCTAACGCACAAACACTCAATGACAAAGTTTGTGAGCTTTGGGGTCTTTAGCATCAATAATTTGTATATTCCCATAGAAATTAAACAAATCAGATTGGCTGTTTGTGACTGCGCCCCTTTCCAGCATTTGAACCCCAGTCACTCAATGACCAACTGTAGCAGGTTTGAGGCATCTGCTATTACCAGTGTAAAAATGGCAGCAATTTAAATATTCCCCTTGAAAATCAACAGGTGAATTTTGAATGGCTATTATAGGCTCCACCCACTTCCCTGAATATTAATCTCAGTCACCCAGTGACCATCTGGGCAAAGTTTGGGAACCCTGCCATAAACAGTGTAATAAGGACTGCAGTCTACATTTTCCCAGTGAAATTTGTTTTTGGCTCCGCCCACTTTTTGTAACCTGGACACACAGTCACTCAATGACCAAGTTTGTGAGTTTTGGGGTCCTTGGCATCAATAATTTGTATTTTCCCAAGAAATGAAACTGTTTGTGGCTCTGTCCCCTTTTCTGAATTTGAACCCCAATGACTAACTGTACCAGGTTTGAGGCTTGTGCCCAGTGGCGTAGCTAAGGAGATGTGGGCCCCGATGCAAGTTTTACAATGGGGCCCCCCAAGCACTCTATACATAACAATTGATGATACGCGCGCAAAACCTGCCAATGGCAACTACAGTGTCAGAGGTGCAAGAAGAGGATGGGGAACAGTTTGTTAATGATTACCACTGTTCAAATTATCTATAGAAGTGATTATTATGAGTACAGGACCAATAGAGAGCTAATACTATAGTTGAGGGAGGGCCCTTTGGGGCCCCTCTGGCCCAAGGGCCCCGATGCGGTCGCTACCCCTGCAACCCCTATTGCTACGCCCCTGCTTGTGCCATTAACAGTGCAAGAATGGCAGCAATTTTAATATTCCCCTTGAAAATCAACAGGTGATTTTGATTGGCTTTTTTAGGCTCCACCCACTTTTCTGAATATTAATCCCAGTCACCCAGTAACCAGCTGTGCAAAGTTTGAGAACCCTGCCATTAACAGTGAAGAAGGGCTGCAGTTTACAATTTCCCAGAAAAATCTGTTTGTGACTCCACCCACTTTTTGTAACCTTGACACATAGTCACTCAATGACCAAGTTTGTGAGCTTTTGGGTTCCTGGCATCAACATTTTGTGAATGGAAGCAGTTTATACAGAAAAGCAAATCTGATTGGCTGTTTGTGGCTCCGCCCCTTTAGTGAATTTGAACCCCAGTAGCAGGTTTGAGGCCTCTGCCATTAACAGTCTAAGAATGACAGCAGTTTCAATATTCCCCTTGAAAATCAATAGGTGAATTTTGATTGGCTCGTGTAGGCTTCACCTACTTTTCCAAATATTAATCCTAGTCCCCCAGTGACCAACTGTGTCAAGTTTGAGAACCCTGCCATTAACAGTGTAAGAATAGCTGCAGTTTATATTTTCCCATGTAAAAAGTTAGTTGTTTATGGCTCTGCCCACTATTTCTAACCTTGACATACAGTCACTCAATGACCAAGTTTATGAGCTGTGGGGTCTTTGGCATCAATAAGTTGCATTTTACCATTTAAATTAAACAAATCTGATTGGCTGTTTTTGGCCCGCTCCCTTTTCAGAATTTAAACTCCAGTCTCCCAGTGACTGACTGTACCAGATTTGAGGCCTCTGCCATTAAGGCCTGGTGCACACCAAAAACCGCTAGCAGATCCGCAAAATGCTAGCAGATTTTGAAACGCTTTTTCTTCTTTTTCTGTAGCGTTTCAGCTAGCATTTTGCGGTTTTGGGAAGCGTTTTTGGTGTAGTAAATTTCATATATTGTTACAGTAAAGCTGTTACTGAACAGCTACTGTAACAAAAATGCCTGGCAAACCGCTCTGAAGTGCCGTTTTTCAGAGCGGTTTGCGTTTTTCCTATACTTAACATTGAGGCAGAAACGCATCCGCAATCCAAAATCTGCAGCAGCCCGGGAGTATGCGTTTCTCCAAAACGCCTCCCGCTCTGGTGTGCACCAGCCCATTGAAATACATTACCCAAGCGGATCCGCACCCGCAAGCGGATCGCAAACTGCAGCCGAAACGCTCTGGTGTGCACTAGGCCTAAGAGTGTATGAATGGCAGCAATGTAAATATTCCCCTTGAAAATCAATAGGTGAATTTTAATTGGCTGTTTAGGCTCCACCCACATTTCTGAATATTAATCCCAGTCACCCAATGGCCAATTGTTTCAAGTTTGGGAACCATGCCATGTAAAAAATTCAGTTATTGGCGCCGCACACTTTTTCTAACCTTGACATACAGTCACTCAATTATCAAGTTTATCAGCTTGGGGTCCTTGGTATCAATACTTTGTATATTCCCATTGAAAAATAAACAAATCTGATTGGCTGTTTGTGGCTCCGCCCCCTTTCTGAATTTGAACCCTAATCACCCAATGACCTACTGTACCTGGTTTGAGGCATCTGCTATTAACAGTATAAGAATGGTAGCAGCTTAAAGGAGTTCTATGGGGGGATTCCTACGGATAAAAACGGACACTTACCTGAGGCTTCTATCAGCCCCCTGCAGCAGTAATGTCCCACGACGTCCTCCTCCGATCCGCCATCTCCGCCGCCAGCCCCGGTCTAGTGCGGCACGAAATCCAACTGCGGCTGCGCTGCAGTGGCCGCGCACCCGCTCGCTTCATCGGAAGCTTACTGCGCAGGCGCAGTACAAGAAAACTTTGTATTGTGCCTGCGCAGTAAGCTTCAGATGACGCGAGAGGGAGCGTGGCAGCACACATTATTTGTCTGTGTAATACACGAATAACAGCCCGGTGCCGGCGGATCGGAGAAGGACGGTGTGGGACTTTACCGCTGCAGAGGGCTGATAGAAGCCCCAGCTAAGTGTCAGTTTTTATCAGTAGGAAACCCCCACAGAACCTCTTTAAATATTCCCTTTGAAAATCAAAAGGTGAATTTTTATTGGCTGTTGTAGGCTCCACCTACCTTCCAAAATCTCATTCACCCAGTGACCAACTGTGCAAAGTTTGAGAACCATTAACTGTGTAAGAATGGCTACAGTTTATATGTTCCCAGTAAAATTTGTTTTTGGTTCCGCCCACTTTTTGTAACCTTGACACACAGTAACTCAATGACCAAGTTTGTGAGCTTTTAGGTTCCTGGCATTAAAAATGTGTGAATGAAAGCAGTTTATCCAAAAAGGAAATCTGATTGACTGTTTGTGGCCTCGCCGCTTTAGTGAATTTGGACCCCAGTCACCCAAAGACCGACTGTAGCAAGTTTGAAGCCTCTGCCATTAACAGTGTAAGAATGGCAGCAGTTTAAATATTCCCCTTAAAAATCAATAGGTGAATTTTGATTGGCTGCTGTAGGCTCCACCCACTTTCCTGAATCTTAATCTCATTCGCCCAGTGACCAAGTTTGAAAACCCTGCGATTAACAGTGTAAGAATGGCTGCAGTTTACATTTTCCCATTTAAAATGAATGGCTGAAATTTGATTGGCTGTTTTATGCTCCGCCCACTTTTCCTGGCTTGATTACTGTGAGAATGGCAGCCTTTTCCATTTTTTCCATTGACATGAATGGGTGAAATCTGATTAGCTGTTTGTAGCTCCGCCCAGGTGTGCAAGGGGGACGCGAGACCCCCAGAACATATCATCCCAGATAGGCATCTGTATACCAAGTTTTGTTCAAATCGGTCAAGCCGTTTTTGAGTGATCGCGGCACATACCTACACACACACACATACACACACAAACATATATCCGATTTTATATATATATATATATATATATATATATATATATATATATATACAGTATATATATATATATATATATATATATATATATATACTGCCACAAACATGCATCAATTTTATTGGAATTCCACGTGAAAGACCAAAATCATACATCATTCCAAACATTTTTTACAAATAAATAACTGCAAAGTGGGGTGTGGTAATTATTCGGCCCCCTGAGTCAATACTTTGTAGAACCACCTTTTGCTGCAATTACAGCTGCCAGTTTTTTAGGGTATGTCTCTACGAGCTTTACACATCTAGAGACTGAAATCCTTGCCCATTCTTCTATGCAAAACAGCTCCAGCTCAGTCAGATTAGATGGACAGCGTTTGTGAACAGCAGTTTTCAGATCTTGCCACAGATTCTTGATTGAATTTAGATCTGGACTTTAACTTGGCCATTCTAACACATAGATATGTTTTGTTTTAAACCATTCCATTGTTGCCCTGGCTTTATGTTTAGGGTCATTGTCCTGCTGGAAGGTGAACCTCCGCCCCAGTCTCAAGTCTTTTGCAGTCTCCAAGAGGTTTTCTTCCATGTTTGCCCTGTATTTGGCTCCATCCATCTTCCCATCAACTCTGACCAGCTTCCATGTCCCTGCTGAAGAGATGCACCCCCCGAGCATGATGCTGCCACCACCATATTTGACAGTGGGGATGGTGTGTTCAGAGTGATGTGCAGTGTTAGTTTTCTGCCACACATAGCATTTTGCATTTTGGCCAAAAAGTTCCATTTTGGTCTCATCTGACTAGAGCACCTTCTTCCATATGGTTGCTGTGTCCCCCACATGGCTTGTGGCAAACTGCAAACGGGACTTCTTATGCTTTCTGTTAACAATGCCTTTCTTCTTGCCACTCTTCCATAAAGGCCAACTTTGTACAGTGCATGACTAACAGTTGTCCTATGGACAGAGTCTGCCACCTGAGCTGTAGATCTCTGCAGCTCGTCCAGAGTCACCATGGGCCTCTTGACTGCATTTTTGATCAGCGCTGTCCTTGTTCGGCCTGTGAGTTTAGGTGGATGGCCTTGTCTTGGTAGGTTTACAGTTGTGCCATACTCCTTCCATTTCTGAATAATCACTTGAACAGTGCTCCGTGGGATGTTCAAGGCTTTGGAAATCTTTTTGTAGCCTAAGCCTGCTTTAAATGTTTCAATAACTTGATCCCTGACCTGTCTTGTGTGTTCTTTGGACTTCACGGTGTTGTTGCTCCCAATATTCTCTTAGACAACCTCTGAGGCCCTCACAGAGCAGCTGTATTTGTACTGACATTAGATTACACACAGGTGCACTCCATTTAGTCATTAGCACTCATCAGGCAATGTCTATAGGCAACTGACTGCACTCAGATCAAAGGGGGCCGAATAATTATGCACACACCACTTTGCAGTTATTTATTTGTAAAATATGTTTGGAATCATGTATGATTTTCGTTCCACTTCTCATGTGTACACCACTTTGTGTTGGTCTTTCATGTGGAATTCCAATAAAATTGATTCATGTTTGTGGCAGTAATATGACAAAATGTGGAAAACTACACACACACACACACACACACACACACACACACACACACACACACACACACACACACACACACACACACACACACACACACACACACACACACACACAGGGGCTGCAGCACATGCAATATGACAAAATGTGGAAAACTACACACACACACACACACACACACACACACACACACACACACACACACACACACACACACACACACACACACACACACACACACACACACACACACACACACACAGGGGCTGCAGCACACGACAGGAAAACAGTGACATGGGCTCTTGGTTACACTTTGACGCGTTTAAGCTCACCAACTGCGCCAAAGTGTCCCGATCTGGTGAGTCCTACTCTAACCAGGCAAAAATGCTAGTATTTATCAGCGTTCTAGTGGGAACCATGCCAAAAGCCCAAGGTTCAACTAAATGGGAGAAATGAAATTAAAAACACCTCACCTTCTACTAGCTACTAACTGAACTATGAGCTCAGGCAGTGTCAGCCTTTTCACTCACTCGTGTGACTGCAGTAATTGGAGAAGGGAGAGAACCTGCTGCTGACATAGGGAAAGCTTAGTCAGACTCTTGTGTTAGGCTTGTTAGCTTGCTCCTTGCTGATACTTATTGCTAAAAAGCATTCCTCATCCTCAACAGCTCTTTTGAGATGTTTTTAATGTTGTTCTTGTGATCTATTTTTTTTTTTGTGTGTGTGTCCCACAGACACTTGTGTTGCATATACAGCCCTGTCAGTCAGTCGCAGCTGCTGGACCTTGGCCCCTTGGTAATTCCTACTGTACCACTGCCAGGCCCAGCACATTCAGTGACTACCTGTGTATGTGACAGCTGCACATTTGTTATACCAATCCCTGCATACCTGTTCAGTAGTGCACCTACCTACATGACCGCAAGCAGTGTTATATTATATACCAGTCACTCGCTGCACCTGTTCATGGTACCTGTGTTTGTGACAGCTGCACATTTGTAATACCAATCACTGCATACCTACCTGTTTAGTGCACCTACCTACGTGAGCGCACGCAGTGTTTTTAACACCAGTCACTGCACCTGTTCACGGTACCTGTGTGTGTGTGTGTGACAGCTGCACATTGTATTGATACCAGTCACTGCATACCTGTTCACGGTACCTGTGCAGGGGTGCTCGGATACCCCTTTTCAAAATCTGAATTGATCCGGATCCTTATACCCAGATATCCGGATCCGTACTTTTAGGTATCCGAATAGAATCGGATATCTGACCCCAGTATCCAGGATATTCGGGTGGATTCGGATATCTGGATAGGGAAAGTGGAAGTGGCCTTTAAATTGCTTTTAAAACATTTTTAAGGGTAAATGATGCATGTAGCATCATGTTTTTTTAAAGGGAAACACAAATTGATGATGTGGGGACTTAAAATTCACCCCCCCCGAAAAAAATGGCTGTCAATTAACATCAGGACTAGGTTCCAGACAGCGGTCGTGCAGCCCACATTGTGTCCAAAGTCCAACCGCACATCTGGGACATGACTGTTTTCAGCCCAGACACCTCCAAAAGATTACACAGCACTTGGCACATAGCACTTTGCACGTAGCACTTGGCACTTTGCACGTAGCACTTGGCACTTTGCACTTGGCACGTAGCACATGGCACATGGCACGTAGCACTTGGCATGTAGCACTTGGCATGTAGCACTTGGCACGTAGCACGTTGCACGTAGCACTTGGCACATAGCACTTGGCACGTAGCGTTTGGCACGTAGCACTTGGCACGTAGCACTTTGCACGTGGCACATGGCACTTTGCACTTGGCACTTTGCACTTGGCACGTAGCACTTGGCACGTAGCACTTGGCACATGGCACTTTGCACTTGGCACGTAGCACTTGGCACGTAGCACTTGGCACGTAGCACTTGGCACGTAGCACTTGGCACGTAGCATTTGGCATTTTGCACGTTGCATTTTGCACTTGGCACTTGGCGGGTAGCACTTTGCACGTGGCACATGGCTCTTTGCACTTGGCATGTAGCACATTGCACGTAGCACTTGGCACTTTGCACTTGGCACGTAGCATTTTGCACATGGCACGTAGCACTTGGCACTTTGCACTTGGCACGTAGCACTTGGCACTTAGCACTTGGCACGTAGCACTTGGCATTTTGCACATAGCACTTGGCACGTAGCACTTGGCACGTAGCACTTGGCATGTAGCACTTGGCACGTAGCACATGGCACGTAGCACTTGGCACGTAGCACTTGGCATTTTGCACGTTGCATTTTGCACTTGGCACTTGGCGCGTAGCACTTTGCACGTGGCACATGGCTCTTTGCACTTGGCATGTAGCACATTGCACGTAGCACTTGGCACTTTGCACTTGGCACGTAGCATTTTGCACATGGCACTTTGCACTTGGCACTTTGCACTTGGCACGTAGCACTTGGCACTTAACACTTGGCACGTAGCACTTGGCATTTTGCACTTGGCACGTAGCACTTGGCACGTAGCACTTTGCACGTGGCACTTTGCACGTGGCACTTTGCACGTGGCACTTTGCACGTGGCACTTGGCACTTTGCACGTGGCACTTGGCACTTTGCACGTGGCACTTGGCACTTGGCACTTGGCACATAGCGCTTTGCACTTGGCACATAGCGCTTTGCACTTGGCACATTGCACTTGGCACTGTGAAGGTGGCACTTTGCACTGTGAAGGTGGCACTTTGCACTGTGAATGTGGCACTTTGCACCTTGCACGTGGCACTTTGCAAGTTGCACTTTGCACATGGCACTTTGCACGTGGCACTTTGCACGTGGCACTTTGCACTTGGCGCTTTGCACGTGGCACTTTGCACGTGGCACGTAGCACTTGGCACGTAGCACTTGGCACGTAGCACTTTGCACTTGGCACGTAGCACTTTGCACGTAACGCTTTGCACTTGGCGCTTGGCACTTTGCACTTGGCACGTATCACTTTGCACGTAACGCTTTGCACTTGGCACTTTGCGCTTGGCACTTGGCATGTTGCACTTTGCACTGTGAACATGGCACTTTGCACTGTGAAGGTGGCACTTTGCACTGTGAAGGTGGCACTTTGCACGTGACACTTTGCACGTGGCACTTTGCACTTTGCATGTGGCACTTGGGATGTTGCACTTGGCACGTTGCATGTGGCACTTTGCTTGGCACACGGCACTTGGCAAGTAGCACTTTGCACGTAGCACTTTGCACTTGGCGCTTGGCACTGTGCACTTGGCACGTATCGCTTTGCACGTAACGCTTTGCACTTGGCACTTTGCGCTTGGCACTTGGCATGTTGCACTTTGCACTGTGTAGGTGGCACTTTGCACTGTGAATTTGGCACTTTGCACTGTGAAGGTGGCACTTTGCACTGTGAACGTGGCACTTTGCACGTGACACTTTGCACGTGGCACTTTGCACGTGGCACTTTGCACTTTGCATGTGGCACTTGGGATGTTGCACTTGGCACGTTGCATGTGGCACTTTGCTTGGCACGTGGCACTTGGCACGTAGCACTTTGCACGTAGCACTTTGCACGTGGCACTTTGCACTTTGCATGTGGCACTTGGGATGTTGCACTTGGCACGTTGCATGTGGCACTTTGCTTGGCACGTGGCACTTGGCACGTAGCACTTTGCACGTAGCACTTTGCACGTAGCACTTTGCACGTAGCACTTTGCACTTGGCACTTTGCACTTGGCACGTGGCACTTTGCACTTGGCACATGGCACTTTGCATGTGGCACTTTGCACGTGGCACTTTGCACTTGGGGCTTTGCATGTGGCACTTTGCACGTGGCACTTTGCACTTGGCACTTTGCATGTGGCACTTTGCACGTGGCACTTTGCACTTGGCACGTGGCACTTTGCACGTGGCACTTTGCACTTGGCACGTGTGACGTGGCATGTGCAAAGTGTCACGTGCAAAGTGCCACATGCCAAGTGCAAAGTGCCACGTGCAAAGTGCCACTTGCACAGTGCCAAGTGCCGAGTGACAGTCAGACAGCAGAGGAGAAGGCACTAATGCACACTAACTGTCACACTTGCACTGCTCACCGCACAGCAGTTCAGTAGTAAGCTAACACAGTAGTACTACTACTCTAACAACTACTAGTACTGACTGCAGTACTACAGTACTAACTACACAATAACAAAGTAATCCTATTCCCTAACCTATACTGTAGCTAAGGCTAGCTGGCCAGCAGGCAGCAGCTAGCCTGGTCTGTGCGTAGCACACACACAGACACATAGCAGCTGCAGCAGCCCTGCAGCACACACTCTGACTGTCACTCACTGAATGAAATCAAGCTAGCTGGCTGCTACCTAATTAACAATACAACAATAGTGTAGTGATAGTGAAGGGGTTAATCACTGAACAGCTTTAGGTTTATCACTGTATGCAGCACTTTCTAGGCCAGCAGCACTGGAGCATGTCTCTCAATGAACATTCACAAGCAAGGACGAGATTTCTCATCATGGCACCCCTCCTTATTATACAGGGGGGCCTGGCCAGGGTTCCTTTCTGTGATTGGGTGCCAGGGTTTAGGCTGGGAGCCCTCTGATTGGCTCAGTGAGGTCAGGTGGGTCTGGCCATGGTGCCCTTCTGTAATTGGTTGCTAGGGCTTCTGCTGGGAGCCCTCTGATTGACTCAGTGATGTCATCTCCTTAGTTACAGTATTCAGATCCGGATATCTGCCGAATATCCGCAGATATCAGGGTATGCAACCAAATATCCGCAGATAGCTATCCGGATTTGCACAGAAATCCGGAATCCGAATTCGAATTGGATAGCTGAAAAAAGGTCGGATATCCAGGTTACCCAGATATCCGGAATCCGGATGAGCACCACTGTACCTGTGTATGTGACAGCTGCACATTTGTAATACTAGTCATTGCATAATTGTTCACAGTACCTGTGTGACCACACGCTAATTACACTCCCTGATTGATGTATACACATGCAAGATGTTTTAAAGCACTTTAGGCCTCCAATTTAGCATGCGATGTGATTTCTGCCCTTACAACGCTGCTGTGCATCAAATCCAGATATTTCCCCGGGACTTTTGGCGTGTATCCCACTCCGCCATGCAAAAACTCAGATGTTAGACCCCTTGAAACATCTTTTCCATCACTTTTGTGGCCAGCATACATTTTTCTGCTTTTCAAAGTTCGCATCCCCATTAAAGTGTATTGCGGTTCGCAAGAGTTCACGTGAAACCTTTTGCGGAAGTTCGCATTCGAGGTTCGCGTACCAAAAATCGGAGGTTCGAGCCATCTCTAGTGGTCTCCTTGGTGCCAATTGACCACCAGAGAGGACAGGCAGCTCTGTAAGTACAGTAAAGGCGCACACACATTTGCACCACATTTGGGCAAATTTGACCTCCTGATCGCCCTCAGACCCTCCTCAGATCACCCCCTTGTCATTGTTTACACCTGATCTCCCCTCCTAATCACCCCAATCACCCACTGAGTGATCACCCCCTTTCCCTGTCACCCACTGATCAGGCCCTAATCGGCCCCCTGTGGGCTCCTGATCACCCCCGCCCCCTTCCTCACATCCCACTCAGATCGCCCTCTGATCACCCCCTTGCTGTTGTTTACCTCTGATCTACCCTCTGGCCTGTAAACAGCCTTTTATCACCCTCTGATTGCTTCTTGTCAGCCCCCTATCACTATCACCCACTGATCAGGCCTTAATCAGCCCCTCCTGATCACCCCCCCCCCCCCTCAGATCCCTCTCTGATCACCCCCTGTCATTGTACAGCTGATCTACCCTCTGTAAAGTCTGGAAATAGCCTTTTATCACCCCTGATCGCCTCCTGTCAGCCCCCTGTCACTGCCACCCACTGATCAGGCCCTAATTAGAACCCCTGCAGGCTCCTGATACCCCCTGTTCCTTCCTCCCAAATCACCCCCCTCTCTTCACCCCCCTGTCACTATCCTAGTGATCTAATAGAGTGATCAGTGATAACTGTCACAGTTTTAGTATCACTAGTGTTAACAGTTAGGCCAATTAGTTAGCTAGGCCCCTTTGTTAGGAACATGGCCGTTTCTACCGCCGTGCGGCACGTGCGGGCGCCCTGAGCGCTGCTGGGAGGGGGGCGCTGTGATGGAGGGGGAGCTGCAGCCGCGAGGAGGGCAGCCCGACCTCTCCCTCCCTTCCTCTCCCCGGGCCTCCCTCCGTGCGATCCCCCCTCGGAGTGCAGAGTAATGCAGCAGGGAAGCGCTATGCAAAACTACTCACCTCGCTGGCTCCCAGCGCTGCTTTCTCACCGCCAGTCTCCTCTCTGCCTACACGCTGATACACACACATGCTGCTTCCTGTTTAGCAGCGTGTGTGTGTGTGTATCAGCGTGTAGGCAGAGAGGAGACTGGCGGCGAGAGAGCAGCACTTGGAACCAGAGTGGTGAGTAGTTTTGCATAGCGCTTCCCTGCTGCATTACTCTGCAGTCCGAGGGGAGATCGCATGGAGGGCGACCCGGGGAGAGGAAGGGACGGAGAGGTCGGGCTGCCCTCCCCGCGGCTGCAGCTCCCAACTCCATCATGGGGGGCACCTACCTAAACCAATACTGGGGCAGCTACCTATCTAACCTATCCTGGGGGGCACCTACCTAATCTAACCTATACTGGGGGGCACCTACCTAATCTAACCTATACTGGGGGCACCTACCTATCTAACCTATCCTGGGGGGGAACCTACCTAATCTAACTTATACTGGGGGCACCTACCTATCTAACCTAAACTGGGTGGCAGCTACCTATATAACCTATACTGGGGGCACCTACCTAATCTAACCTACCTAATCTAACCTATACTGGGGGCACCTACCTAATATAACCTATACTGGGGGCATCTACCTATCTAACCTATACTGGGGGGCAGCTACCTATCTAACCTATACTGGGGGCAGCTACCTATCTAACCTATACTGGGGGCACCTACCTAACCTATACTGGGGGGCAGCTACCTATCTAACCTGGGGGGCAGCTACCTAATCTAACCTATACTGAGGGGGCAGCTACCTAATATAACCTATACTGGGGGCACCTACCTATCTAACCTATACTGTGGGGCACCTACCTATCTAACCTATACTGGGGGGCAGCTACCTATCTAACCTATACTGGGGGGCACCTACCTAACCTATACTGGGGGGCAGCTACCTATCTAACCTATAGTGGGAGCATTAACTTATCTAACCTGTATTGGGGCACCTACCTACCTAGCTAGTCTATACAAGTGACAACTATACTGGCTACCTATATTGGAGGCACCTACCTAACTAACCTATACTGGGGGCATCTACCTATCTAACCTATGCTGGGGGCAACTATTTTGGCTACCTATATTAGAGGCACCCACCTAGCTAACCTGTACTGGGGCACCTACCTATCTAACTTATACCGGGGACGCCTGTCTATCTAACCTATACTGTGGGCAACTATACTGGCTACCTATACTGGAGGCACCTACCTGGCTCACCTATGCCTGGCTACCTATACTGGGGGGACCTGTAGCTGGCTACCTATACTGGGGTACCTATTCTGGGGGAATCTATACTGAGTGCAACTAAACCTGGCTAACCTACACTGCGGGCACCCATACCTTGCTTCGGGGGGGGGGGGGGGGGGGGAGGGGCAATTTTTACACCCTCGCCCTGGGTGCATTTTAGCCTAGAAACTGCACTGGTTAGGAAGTTAGTGTCAGTTAGCACCCGGCCCACTACATTGCAGTCACTAATTAGCCACCGATTAGCATCATCACTGTCACTAATCAGCACTGGTACTATAAAGTATCTGTAAGTGATCAGTACTGATTGCAGTCAGTATCAGTACATTAGGGTCACCTTAGTGTATACTCCACTAAAAACGCAGTGTTTGCCCAATCAGGCCAGATCGTTCACCAACACTTGCATTTAGCCCGCCCCACCGCAGTGAGGGCTTGTTCACACTAGGGGTGTTTTCGGTCTTTTTTCAAGCGCAGGCAATTTTTTTAAATCGCCTACAAAACGCTTGTGCAAGGAATCTCTATGAGAAGGTTCATATCAGCGCGGTTCGTGCGCTGTGCGTTCAGCAAAGCAGTGCCTGTACCATTTTTGGGGTGAAGAGAGCTAAATGCTCACAAAACCGCTTTATGCAGCGATTGCATTTTGTATTTATTTTTTTCCAGGTCAAAGAGCTCACTTTCTGACTTGTGTCAGGGAGTGAATCTCAAAACCGCTCTGGCAAAGCGCTTAGAAAAGCGCTTTTTCAAAAAACGCAGCACGCAGTGGAGAACCAGGAGTGTGGGGGGGGGGGGGGGGGGGAACAGCGCACAAAACCACAAAATTTTTGTTTTTAGGTGATAATGAGGCCTGACAGATTTTTTTTTTCTGATCACTGCAAAAACACAATACAATAGCTGCGGCGCTATAAAGATCAGTTTTTCTTTTTTTTAAATCAAAATTGAGCGGTCACATCACTCCTTTTTGCTGGGTAGGTGTGCTCTTTTTCCTGGGTAGTCTCAGAGGAATTACCTCTGAGACTACCCAGGTCAGTCCAACATGGCAAGAAAGGGGTATTCCGCTGAAGAGGCCTACAGGATTTTTACCCAGTCAGATGAGAGCGAATGGGACGCCTCATCCGATGAATCATCCGGGTCAGAATACAAACCTGTAGATAGCAGTGGCTCTCTGACTGATAGCTCAGATGACGAGATTGGGGTCCCTGCTAGGGCCAGGCGTACCCCACCCCATGTCATTGGAGGGAAGGTGGCGCAGGATCTGCCTCAAGGGTGGCAGAAGGGTGCTATCTCAGATTTTCGTAGACACTGCGCTCTCAATAAGGTCCACCAACACTCCAATCCTCTGTGCCTTTATACTCCAGGTACGTACATATACAAAAACAAGCAAAACATAGCGTGATTCTGTAAATACTGTATAATTCCACCACGTGAAATGAAAACTCTCGTGTGGTCGCACCACACTCAGATATCAAAGCTCCTCACCCTCTATATTGGCTGCCAACCCACAGACAGCATATGCATTTAATAACCAGTGACTATTCAATGCTTCCTTCACCACTTCAAAACAATGTGCTGCATCAATGACACCAGGATCTTCAGCCTCTCACCTTCTATGTATGCTGCCAGATTATAGGACAGCTACAGCGCATAGTATGTTCCAGGCTCAGTATATCTTCTTACCCGTCTACATATCCATACTGTTAATTTTCCATCAAGCATCAAGGGGAGGGCTGCCTTGTGTAACGAATACCCACTTGCGGTGAAATGGAGGGACAAGAGGGACGTTTACCTTCTATCCACCGTTCACGCAGATACGACTGTCCAAATTGAATGGGTAACTGGAGTCGTTGAAAAACCCCTCACTGTCCACAGCTATAACATTAACACGGGAGGGGTGGACTTCAACGACCATGTTGACCAGATGTTGGTTCACTATTTAATTTCATGCAGAACCAGATGCTGATATAAGAAGGTGTCTCTATATTTGATTCAATTAACTCTTTACAATAGTTTTGTTCTCTACAGTAAGGCTGAGAGAACAGGAAAGTAGTTCGCCGGTTACATGAAAGATACTATGCTTATGTCTTTCCGAGTACCCCATCTCACCGTTCCCCAAGAAAATGTTGTCGTGTCTGCAGTAGGGCTGGAGTGAGGTGTGACACCACTGTTTACTGTCCCAGCTGTCCTGACTAGTGTTGTCTGGATCATGAACGATTCGGATCTTTAATTCGGATCTTTTTTGTGAGTCGAATCAGGATCATCACAATGAACGATTCGGTTCACAGTGGACGAAACAGGAACTGCAGCTTCTGCCTGAGTGCCTGTGTTCAGTGTGCAAGTGAAGCCCTCCCCCACCTCCTGTACAGTGTTTGTCAGCACAGTGGGAGGCATGGGGGAGATAATACAGAGACTGGCTGGAAATGTGCTATCTCCGCCTCCCGAATAGAGCAAGACTTGCGAGGCGGGAGTGTGTGAATGTAGAAAGCTAAAGGTGACCATCCTCTCTGCACCAGGGCAGGAACTGTGGGGGGCGAAGCCAGAGTAATGGCCCATGATTGTAGAAAAAGAAAGCCCATATATACAGCACCACTCAAAATAGATTCAAAATATAACAATTTATTTCATATATTTATAATTGACATAATAGGAGGTTCAAATATGCATAAAAACACTTAAAAAGACCACATAGTCCTAAAACACCAGTTGCAATAATCCATATACTCTATACATATGCTGATATGTGTGCACACATGCAAAAAAATTTTTTTTTTTTTTTAACCACTTCGCCATATCTGGACGCATATATCCGTCCAGATAGGCAGTGGTGCTGCAGCCGTGTGGTGGGCGCGCGCATGCGCTCGCTCCCGCTGCCCCCCCCCCGATCAGTGAATGGGAATGTAATTCCCATTCACCGATCTAAGTCCCCGGCAGAAATACCGACGCTTTCTCATCAGAGAGCGTGGTATTTCTGCCCCCAGGAAACTTCTCTTCTTTTTAGTTCCTAGATGCGACATCGTTCGCATCTAGGAATTTTTTGAATGTGGCCATCTTGTGGCGTGTCCCCCCACAGTCGTTCGTCGCAAGGAAACAAGCAGGCTTCCCTGCCGCGACGAACGACTCTGGGGGTACCGCATGTCCCCGCAGGCTGGCAGCATTGTATACAAGCGAGAGGGCAAAGGGGGAGAAGAAGAACAACAGACGAAGGCGGCGGCTTCATGTGTTACATTGCCGCCGCCTTCATTTTAATTCCGGCCACTTCAAATACAATGTATATTCGTTGCCATTAACACACTGTATCGTTACGTTGTGTATCAACAATGTAATTAGCGCCACCTGCGGCACTTCCATTCACACAGTACTACGTTCAGTAACTATGAATGGAATTAGATACAACAGCGCATCGAAATTCGCTACAACAGCGACACCTGCCGGATGCGCCCGGCTAACGGATAAGTACCCAAGAGGCTTTTGTAAGCAACTGAGGATCGTGAAATTGATTGGATATAGTTCAGAGCGCAGTCTCCACCTTCATATAGAGGTGGGCTACATCTGGTGAGCAGTGTGGCATGTAATGCGTTGAAGTGGCACGTTCACTGGGTGATAATACAGAGGCACGGGGTTTGGAGTGCTTGAATTGTTCTGTTATCCGAACTGTATTGTCCTATGTGGAGATCCTTTTTTTCACAGAAGCAAGTGGAGTTGGCTATAATGTTCTGCTTAAGATCCACCTGAGAATTGAGGTGGTCATAATCTGGTGAGCATTTAGTGAGAGGGGACGAAGGATACAGATTTGATTAACACCTGGGGAGCACAAGACACGGGTGACGTCTAGGAGTGGAAACAGTGCATCATAAAGACTGAACAATATTGCCCTATGTGGAGTTTGTTTTCTGTTACAGGATTGGAGAGCGCAGCAGTGCACTTCAACTTTATTATCCAGCAATTGGACTTTCTGCAGCGATCCCATTGACTGTTGATTGTATAAAGTGGTAATCATTGCATGAACTTTGGCGCAGTGCTTTATAATCTGAGACTTTATGAATGCACATTTTGCTAAATGGTCGGGAAAGTCAGCTGATTTGAGCGGTAAAGTTTTTTTTATGAATAGAGGCCATTGTCAGGAAGCTGAAAGTGAAACTAAAAATACAATTCCCAGAGAGCTGCAGATGAGGAAGGGCGTCGGCTCATTTTCTACCATGATGAGATACTTCAGTGTCCTCTCTCTGTTGCTTATAGCGCTTGTTAGAGCTGGTAAGTGCCCTGATTAATATAGGTGAATGCAGAATACAATATGTGACTGTGTCTGACGTAGATATCATGTCTGCTTTAGCTTATGTGCTATAAGCTGATTGCTTGACAGCTAAAACAGAGAAAAAAAATGTTTTCTGTACCATTTTAGTAAAAAAAAACAAAAAACAAAAAAAACTATTCATGTCTTCGTTATGAAACTTCCAGTCTTAAGAGATCTCAGGGTGCATTCAGTAAATGGTAAAATTAAATTGTTGTGAACAGGGAGCGCACAGCAATTTTATTGTCTAAAGAGATTTAGAGATCAACAAAATAAAAGTTTTATACATACCTGGGACTTCCTCCAGCTCCATCCGCATGGATCGCTCCCACGCCGCCGTCCACCGCCTTCTCTATCGCCGGTACCGGGTCTCGTAACTTTAGACAATCAGGGCCAGTCAACGCAAGCGCAGTACGCTCCCTCCGCACTTCGCAGGCGCATGCATAAGGCAGGAGCCAGAGAGACGGAGGGAATCCCTGTGCATGCGTACAACTGGTCGCATCTTGCCGAAGTTACGAGACCCGACGATACTGGCGATAGAGAAGGCGGAGGATGGTGGCGTTGGAGCGATCCATGCGGATGGGGCTGGAAGAAACCCCAGGTATGTATAAATCTATTAGAATTCATCTCTGAGTCTCTTTAAGGGCCCGTTTCCACTTGTGCGGTGCGAATCGCGGCGGTAAAAATTTGCATGCGGATCCGAATTTCGCATGTGGTTATATGCAAATTTTCATGCGAATTTGCATATGATTTCGCATGGATGACGATGTATGCAAATTTAACCATGGCAGTGCCAGTGTGCTTTTCAATTGATTCCATGGGAAATCGTATGCGAATTCGCATGAAAATTCGCATGCCAATACCGCATACAAATTCCCTATTAAATACATTGTATGCAATTCGCATAGCGATATGCGAATTCTGATGGCTCTGCCGTGCAGATTTTTTCTGCACAGAAAAACGCAAAGAAATCCTGACAAGTGGAAACAGTCCCATCCACTTGTATTGGCTATGCAAATTCGCATGCGGCAAACTCAGTGTACCTGAGAAGATGATAAAAATTAAAATGATACATACCTGGGGCTTCCTCTAGCCCCCTTCAGGCTCATTGGTCCCGCACCATCCTCCTCCACCACCTGGATATTCTGCTAGGCGGGCCAGCTATTCCATCAGGCATAGAACACTTCCAGCGACGAAGCCCGGGTGCTCCCGAAGATGGGCGGCTCTGTAATGTGCCCGCGCAATGGCGTAGGGCCTGCGGTCGCACCGGTCGCCGTGGCGACCGGGCCCGGCTCCTGAAGAGGCGGGGGAGGGGCCCGGGGGCCCATGTCTGTTTGGACTAGTGCCGACCGTGCGTGCTATTGGGAGGGGGGAGCCGCAGCGAGGGCAGCCCAACCTCTCCCTCCCTTCCTCTCCCTGCCCCCCCCCCCCCCCCCCTCAGATGCAGAGAGAGCGGCGCAGGGAAGCGCTGTAGGCAGAACTCACCTCCGTCCCTGCGTTCCAAGCGCCGCTGATCTCCTCCCGCTGTATAGATGCTGATACACACTGCTTCCGGCTAAACAGGAAGCAGTGGGTAACAACATCTATACAGCGGGACGGAGGTGAGTTCTGCCTACAGCGCTTCCGTGCGCCGCTCACTCTGCATCTGAGGGGGGGGGGGGGGCCCGGGGAGAGGAAGGGAGGGAGAGGTCGGGCTGCCCTCCCCGCGGCTGCGGCTCCCCCCTCCATATACAGAACCTACCTACCTACCCTATCCTATCCTTGGGGGCAGCTACCTACCTATCCTATCCTGGGGGGGAGCTACCTACCTATCCTATCCTGGGGGGCAGCTACCTACCTAACCTATCCTGGGGGGGCAACTACCTAATCTATCCTGGGGGGGGCAGCTACCTAATCTATCCTGGGGGGGGGGCAGCTACCTAATCTATCCTGGGGGGGGGGCAGCTACCTAACCTATCCTGGGGGGGCAGCTACCTAATCTATCCTGGGGCGGGCAGCTACCTACCTAACCTATCCTGGGGGGAGCAGCTACCTACCTAACCTATCCTGGGGGGGGCAGCTACCTAACCTATCCTGGGGGGCAGCTACCTACCTAACCTATCCTGGGGGGCAGCTACCTACCTCACCTATCCTGGGGGGGGGGGCAGCTACCTACCTAACCTATACTGGGGGGGGGGGCACCTACCTACCTAACCTATCCTGGGAGGGGGGCAGCTACCTAATCTAACCTATCCTGGGGGGGCAGCTACCTACCTAACCTATCCTGGGGGGCAGCTACCTACCTAACCTATCCTGGGGGGGGGGGGGGGGCAGCTACCTAACCTATCCTGGGGGGGCAGCTACCTAATCTATCTTGGGGGGGGCAGCTACCTAACCTATCCTGGGGGGGGCAGCTACCTAATCTATCTTGGGGGGGGCAGCTACCTAACCTATCCTGGGGGGGGGCAGCTACCTACCTAACCTATCCTGGGGGGGCAGCTACCTCCCTAACCTATCCGGGGGGGCAGCTACCTAATCTAACCTATCCTGGGGGGCAGCTACCTAATTTAACCTATCCTGGGGGGCAGCTACCTAATCTAACCTATACTGGGTGGCACCTACCTAATCTAACCTATACTGGGTGGCACCTACCTAATCTAACCTATACTGGGGGGCACCTACCTAATCTAACCTATACTGGGGGGCAGCTACCTATCTAACATATACTGGGGGGCAGCTACCTCATCTAACCTTATTCTGGGGGGCAGCTACCTCATCTAACCTATACTGGGGGGCAGCTACCTCATCTAACCTATACTGGGGCCAGCTACCTAATCTAACCTATACTGGGGGGCACCTACCTATCTAACCTATACTGGGGGCACTTACTTATCTAACCTATATTTGGGGCACCTAGCTAGCCTATACAGGTGGCAACTATACTGGCTACCTATATTGGAGGCACCTACCTAACTAACATATACTGGGGGCACCTACCTATCTAACATATACCGGGGGCAACTATACTGGCTTACCTATGCCTGACTACCTATACTGGGGGGACCTATAGCTGGCTATAGGGATTCGGATATGTGTGTGCGTCGGGTGTTGCCGGGGGAGGGGGGGCTGTTTTGCCGGGGGGGGGGGCACATCCAGATTCCGCATCGGGGCCCAGAGGTTTGTAGCTACGCCACTGTGCCCGCGTGAGCGTGCTGTCTCGCGCATATCTTTTTTTTAGCTTCAGGATTGCTTTAAGTGTCACTTTAACAATGTTCCCATTACCTAGGTAACGTGGGTTGCACTAAGGGTTGCACTAATTGAGTTACACGGACTACCTTGTTGGTGAATTAAAATTACCTTGCAAACCCTATTGTCTAATTTTCTCAGTGTTGAAAGCTGGAGTGACACAGCTCCCAACTGTCCCTCTTTTGGAGCCCTGTCCCTCTGTGCACCTACTTTGTCCCTCTTCTAGGTCTTTGTCCTATGTAAATATATATACTGTATATCTCTACAACAAAATGTGTTTGATTCTAAACTGTATTCCCATCCTTGATATATTACTAATTTTAAAATGTTAATATGAAGGAAAATAAACCGGGATAGAAAGCACTAGTGTGGTTTGAATTAAAAAACAACGTATTTTTCTTATGAAATCTTTATGGTATACGTGACTAGGGTTGTGCCAGGGCATGATCAGGGGAGTGGCAGAGGTGTGGCTTGTGTTCCTCTTTCTCATCTCAAAAAGTTGGGGGGTATGTGTCAGGGTGCTTTCATACTATGCGCCTTACTGCACACTGCTTTGCTGCATGTAAATGCATTGCCCATAACATTGTATGGGCATTTTGACATCCCTGCGATGTAATGGACCATGATGTTATCAAAATTCACTTTCTACAGTCCTTTCTGGATAATGTGCGCATGAAAGTGAACCTAAAACCATTAAAAAAACAAAACAAAAATAAACTTACCTGAGGCTTCTACCGGGCTCCTGCAGCCGCCCTGTGCCCACGTAGTCACGGAACGATCCTCCGGTCACCTGCAGCAACTCATACTGCGCATGTGCAGGACACTCCCAGCGACGGGAGCATGATCGAGTACGCGCACGCCCAGGGCCGTGCAAGTGCCGCGGCCATCCACTTTTCTGAGTCGCCAAAAACAAAATTGTGTGGTTGCAGGGGACCGGAGGATCATTCTGTGACGGTGGCTGCAGGGGACCAGTAGAAGATCCAGGTTAGTTCAACTTTTTTTTAATGGCTTCTAGGTTTCCTTTAATGAGCGCTTGGGATGCTCGTTCAGATTCAGCGGAAATGCAATTTCCTCATTTCCGCCGACTTTAACATTGATTTTATCAAAAACTACGAGGTCTTTTTGATTTTTTTTCTCCTCTTGTTCCCACGCTTCTGTTTAACATACCCTGAAAATGTGGTGTTTCTAGCACCTACGGGCGCTTTGCTATTAACCACCGTTGACTGTAAAGTAAAATACGGAAAATCCGCATTACCCGATGTGTGGTCATTTTAAGCCAATCAGAAGACTCTGAATGAATAAGCCAATCAGAGAATGCGGAAATTTCCGCTTAAATCCCCATTCTCTGATTCATTTATACATTCTGAGTCTTCTGACTGACATAAAATTACTGCATATCGGTAATGCGGATTTTCCGCATTTTACATTACAGTCAATGGCAACCGACTTTAGAGCAATATTCCAGGAGCGTTTTGTAGATGTTCTCCCCAATTGGTGTCCTCCTGTGTCCCCCATCTGTCCCTAGTGTGTCCCCTTCTGTCCCCAGTGTGTGTCCCACTGTCCCCAGGTGCCCCCAGTATGTCCCTAGTGTGTGTCCTGCTGTCCCCAGTATGTCCCTAGTGTGTGTCCTGCTGTCCCCCGTATGTCCCAAGTGTGTGTCCTGCTGCCCCCAGTATGTCCCTAGTGTGTGTCCTGCTGTCCCCAGTATGTCCCCTGCTGTCCCCAGTATGTCCCTAGTGTGTGTCCTGCTGTCCCCAGGTGTTTCCTGTATGTCCCCAGTATGTCCCCTGCTGTCCCCAGTATGTCCCTAGTGTGTGTCCTGCTGTCCCCAGGTGTTTCAAATATGTCCCCAGTATGTGTCCTGCTACCATCAGTATGTCCCTAGTGTGTGTCCTGTCCCCTGCTGTCCCCAATATGTCCCCTTCTGTCCCCAGCATGTCCCCTGCTGTCCCCAGCATACCCCTGCTGTCCCCAGTATGTCCCTAGTGCGTGTCCTGCTGTCCCCAGGTGTTCCCTGTATGTCCCCAGTATGTGTCCTGCTACCTTCAGTATGTTCCTAGTATGTGTCCTGCTGTCCCTAGGTGTCCCTATGCCGCCCACAGTGTACCTTCCCATGTATGTCCGCAAACACCCTAGCCCAACCCCCCCCCCCATCACCGCTTGTGTGTACACTCTCCCTGTGTGGTCCGCAGCTGCCCGTTTGTGTCGCCACTTTCTCCTGGTGTAAATAGATGTGCCGTGCACATCTTACCTAAGCCAGTGCCTTCTGCGGGGATCAGAGACTTCTCTTCACACATGCGGCTCCACCTATTGAAGGCTTCTGCTGATGATGGTGCATAAGCAATTACTAGAGTTGAAGTGTGGAAGTGAAGAGAGGTCTCCGATCCCTGCAGAAGTTACTGGCTTAGGCAAAAAAGGGGGCGGCACAGCTATTTACACCGGGGGAAAGTGGCGACACAAGCGGGCAGCTGTGGACCACACAGGGAGAGCATAGACACAAGCGTCAGGGGGGAAGGGGGGGTTTGCGGACATACACGCAGTTTGTGGGCAGGGAGAGGACTACACGGGGAGCCATGGGCACACACGCGGGCAGAGCAGCACACAAGGGGCAGTGCAGGTAATCCCCGGCGGGTCAGCGATTTGTATCGTTCGTAAGTCAGGAATTCCTTGCCTTTGCTGTATAAGACACAGGGACTTTTTCTCCCCATTGTTTGTTCTCTTCAGCAGAGGGGACCCAGCCCTGGAACCCCTGAAAATCCACTTGTCGCCAGAGCTTGCAGGTGCAGTAGCGACTTTCCCCATGTATTGTAAGGAGGACAGAGGCGCCAAAAGAATAAAATGTATTAAAAGCTTTAAAATTCCTCGGGAGGCGGTGGTGGACTCATCTCTCCGAAGTAGACATAATACATAATACTGATCATTTCCATGCAAACAGCTTTATTTATATACTCCAATAAACCGTGCAATGCGTTTCAACAGAGGCGCTTATCGTGACCTTGAGACTGTACTGTGTGTACTCATATCTGTTATTGCCTGAAGAAGCGGGAATATACCTGCGAAATGCGTTGCATTGTTAATTGGAGTATAAAAATAATCTTGTTTGTATTCAAATTGACGGTATGATGTCTACTTCGGGGAGATGAGTCCACCACCGCCTCCCGAGGAATTTTAGTTTCAAAAGTTTTATTAATGAATATAATGAATATTAACAGCACTTGAATAGACCCTTAATCAAGGGCAATATTACATTATAAAATCATTTTTTAACTGACAAAGAAACAAGATTAACGAACATACAGGTCAGATAATTATTCATATAGACTTATGTTTACATAATTCTTTGAATGACAAGTTAGTATATAATGTTGCTCCTAGAAGGAGAGAGCACTGGATCTTAGACCTAGAGCTGGGGAGGCCGAAAGCCATGGTTGCCAAGTTCGCGTGAAGGATAAGGTAGCATCATTAACCACCCTAGCGTTCTGGACGAGCTGAGCTCGTCCAAGAAAAAGTTGCTGCTAGTGTTTCGGACGAGCTCAGCTCGTCCAGCACTTTCCCCACTCACCGCTGTGCAGCGCGTGATTTCCGCCGCCTTCTCTGTGCTGCTGCGGCTGCTGCGGGGATCCCTCTCCCTCCTGCTGGGCTCTGATCGCCGGTCCCAGGCTCCCCCGATCCTCCGGTCCCAGCTCCCCTCTTCTCTCCGTAATTCTCCGGAGATCCGGCAGTCAGGGAAGATGGCGTAGCCCAGCCACTTCCTCTGACGCCGGCTCCTGCGCCCCCTAGTGTCCGTCGCGGCGACAGCATCATTAGATTACATAGGGAAACAAACTCTATGTAATCCAATCATGCTACTATAATTCAAAAGTTGTTTGCACAAACACAAACACCTGTCAGCTCTCAATAAAAGCCCTGAACAGTTACTGGCTCTCCCTCTTTCAGAGTCCCCAGCGTCCAGTGTTAGTCTGTTGTCAGCTATCATCTGTGATTTCTGTGCGATTTCTGTGCGATTACTGCTTTTTTTCCAGCCTTAGCTTCGTTCATATTACTGTCAGATTGCGTATTGCTTTCCGTCTTTTTCAAGACGCTGTGATCCCTGTGCGTTTGCTTTTGCTGTTTTTTTTTTTGTTTTTTTTTCGTCGCTGCCCGTGACCCCGTACCCTGCTTGGGGTCATGGCCTCGTCCTCCTGGAGGCGTGTGCGTGACGAGGAGTTGCTGGATGTCCTCGAGGCAAGCGACAGCGAAGACGAGCTCCTAGAGGAATCGACAGACAGCGAGGTTCCCGGTAACCTGTCTTCGGAGACCAGTGATGAGGAAGCCGAGGAGCCAGTGACGGTCGCACGCACCTGGTGTGAGCTGGGGAGCCCCACTCAAGCTCCGCCACCCAGGTTCCCCTTCACAGGGGCAGAAGATCGCGTGCGACGAGAGTCCGCTGTCCTTTCTGGAGCTCTTCCTGACTGATGACGTCATCCGCAAGATCGTTGAGGAGACGAATCGCTATGCAGCGCAACATCAGCAGGAATCTTCTCTACCCAGGTTCTCGCGGAGCAGGAAGTGGGAACCTGTGACCAGCAACGACATCTGGGTGTTCCTGGGGCTCGTCATCCTCCAGGGAGTTGTTGGTAAGCCGCTGCAGAAGTGGTACTGGACCACTAATAAGATCCTCAGTACGCCCTTCTTTGGATCTGTTATGTCCGAGCCACGGTATACCCTCATCATGAAGTATTTGCACTTCGGAAACAACGAGGAGTTTGATGAGGCCACCCATCCCGCACCCAAGCTGAAAAAAATTTGGGACATATACCAGATGATTGTTGCGAACTTCAAGGCTGTGTATGTTCCAGATAGCGACATCACGGTTGACGAAAGCCTCATGGCATATAAGCTGGGTGCAATTTATTGCATCAAAAAGGGCACGCTTTGGGGTGAAGTCGTTTATGTTATGTGAGGCCAAGTCCGGGTACATCTGGAACTCTGTAATTTACACGGGCAAAGGCACCAAATTTGCCCCTCAGTTCAGCCAGTTTGGGTGTGCCACCTCCTCTGTCCTAACCCTAATTGAGCCATTGCTGGATCAGGGGTACTGCCTGACGACAGACAATTTCTACAGCTCCCCTGAACTTTTTGATTACCTAGTCCAGCATAAAACTGATGCCTATGGTACCTTGAGGGCTAACCGTCGCAATCTGCCGCCGGCCTTTTCTGCCAGGAAGCTGAAAAAGGGGGAGGTCGTTGCCTGGCAGAAAGGCAAAATGATGGCTCTAAGGTGGAAGGACAAACGTGATGTATGTGTCCTCAGCACTATTCATAATGCCGAGACTGTCCGCACCACCAACAGGAGTAAACAGGAGGTGGATAAACCCAAAGCCATACTGGATTACAACAACACTATGGGGGGTGTGGACAGGGATGATGGAGCCATGACTTTCTATCCGGCTGTCCGCAAGCAGCAGCGGAAATATTATAAAAAAAAATTCCGCCACTTACTTGAGCAGTGCTTGTGGAATGGCTATGTGCTATACAAGAAAAGCTGTGTAAGGCCTGTACCCCACCATGACTTTGTCTGGCAGCTGACGGAAGCAATCTGCATGAAGTACCCCCCACCAGAGTCAACATCTAGACCGGGGCGCAGGGCATCATATGTCGTGAATCCGGCACGGCTTTCAGGGAGACACTTTGTGGAGTACTTGCCACCGACCCCACAGAAAGCAAACCCTACAAGAAGGTGCGTTGTTTGCTCCAATAAGAAGGACAAGGATGGCAAAAAGATGCGGAAGGAGACCCGCACTTATTGTCCAGATTGTGACGTGGCACTTTGCGCATTACCATGCTTCAAGATCTACCACACTAAAGAAGTGTTCTAAAGTACACTTGTACCCTGTATAATTTTGTTTCTGCCTTCATTTATTTATTTCTGCATTGATTTATTTATTTCTGCATTTTCTTTATATTTCTGCATTGAAGAAAAATGCAAGGTATTTCAGTTTGCCATTAATAAATTTTATTTTATTTTTGACAAGAATTAGTGTTTGACACTTTTATTATACTCAGAATGTATACTTAACTCTTGCTTGGCTCATTTTGGTAAGTTACAGGAAAAAAGGTGCTGAAAATTAAATGTACCGCTTTTTGCACAGAAATCCTTGGGAATCAGAACGCCGAGGTGGTTAATTATAGCTAGTAACCTTTCGGATATTAGGATCTCTATAATAATGGAGTCTGTCATTTCAAGTGACAAAGTTAGTTTCAACCATTGGCGAGCAATGTGGAGTCTGGCCGCTTTGGCTATATGTTGTGCAAGCCTATGTTGTGGGTATTTCCACTTTTGCAGCTTATGCTCAAGAAGTAGTTGAAGTGAATCCGGTGAGAGGGATATTTCAAGGGCTGTGCCTATAGCGGTGGCCACCTGAGCCCAGTATTTCTGAGCTATAGGACAGAACCACCTTATATGAGCCATATCGCCTAATTGTCCACATTGCCTAAAACAGCAAGAAGATTTATCGTTAGACATAGCATGTAATTTCTGAGGGGTAAGATATGTGCGATGAAGAATTTTAAAGTTTGTTTCTATATGTGAAAAGTAGCTACTCCCTTTAGCCAAGGTGAGGCAACATTTGGTCTATTGTTTAAGTGTAAGGGTCGTACCCAAGTCGGCTTCCCATGCAATCATTGTTGGGATCTTAACTATTACTAAGGGTTGAGATATAACTGAGTAAAGGTAAGATATAAGTCCGCCCTCCAGAGGTCTCTGGTCACACCAGAGTTCATGGGTAGTGCGCGGTGAGATAGGGAGCGTGGATTGGCTCAGTGAATTTAAAAAGTGATAAATTTGTAGGGCCCTAAAATATTCTTTAGGTGGGAATGATGTTTGGGAACAAAATGATGTCCAATTTGGAAGACGATTGTCGACCAGGAAGTTGGAGATGGTTAAAAAATTGTGCGAAATGCACCACTGGAAGGGTCGTGATTCCCAACCAGGCGGAAAGTTAGGATTTCCAAAAATTGGCATTTGTAGAGGGACGACAGATTGAAGATTTTTGACAAATCTGAGTTTTTTCCAAATAGTGAGAGAGTGGGCCGATAGAGGTGATTGTGTTTTATATTTAGCAGGAGTGAGTTGAGGAGACCACTGGAGGGCAGCTAGGTTAATTGGAGCCAGGAGATCATTCTCAAAATCTGCCCAAAGAGGGCGGTTGTTGGTAGAGTGTAACTGTGCCAGTTGGGCAACTTGGGCTGCCCTATAGTAGCCAAAGAAGTCAGGAACACCCAGTCCTTCCCTTTCCCGGTTAAGATGCATGATGTTCTGTCTTATTCTGCTTTTCTTGTTATTAGCTATAAATTTAAAAATGGAAGACTGTAGGTTTTTAAGTGAGGCTTTAGTTAAATGGATAGGCGATGTTCTGAAGAGGTATAGCATTCAAATAGAATAAATACGCCCTGACCATGAAATTGAGGGAGAGTTCCACTTCGCTAAATCTCGTCTCAGCTCAGACAGCATTGGCTTATAATTTAATTGGGAGAGGTCCGCAGGATTCGTTGAAATTTTAATACCTAGATAGGTGACGTATTTTGACTGATAAGAGAGTCCCATTTTAGTGGCTAGAGTCTCCGCATTTTGTTTGGAAATATTCGCAAAGAGTATCTCAGATTTATTAATGTTCAGGGTAAGTCCAGATAGCTACAAAAGACAAGACTACGGGATATCACCTGTGAAATAACCTCGTCTCACCCTATATGGAAATCATCAGTTAGTACAAAGCATAAGGGAGCCTTAGGTATATTCAAATTAGTAGCAAAATTTTAATTCCTATTGCGTACAAAACACCCCAAAAGACACCCAATAAAAAATCCCACCCCTAAAACCACTGTAACCAACATGAATGCTTGGTCTATGACCTGTGTAAGATAATTGCAGTCCTGGAGTGCACTCCTATTTGAACCAGCGCTGTTATTTTAAATCTTCAGGCCCATTCAGAGAATCACAGCATATATGACAGCCAAGTTAGCGTGGAAAAGGTATCTTCATCCTCAACCCGTATGCATTCCAAAGCATACCTCTAAACATTGTAGTTTTTACATGCACATTACAGCCACAGCTTGTGTCTAACCTCTCCAGCCCTGTATGGCAACAGTAACTTCAGGTAATAACTTTATAGCCTCCAACTCACGTGACCTGGCACGGAACAGTGCTCTTTCACCCCTCCGAGATGGCCTGGAGACCCGCAGCAGCCAGCCGTGTTGTTGGCGGAGATGGGCTGCGAGATGGCGTGCTGTACGTTTGGCCAGGAGCAGAGCGAGAGGAAGCGCATGGAGGTACGGGGAGGACGCGGCACCGCCCACCTAGTTGGCGTCACAGGCGCACGTGACGCGTTTCATCCTATCGGATTTCATCAGACGTGTAACCCAGGTTACTCAAGCCTCCTATTTATGCTGGAAGCAGGCGGGTATAGTTTGTAAACGTATGCGAAACGCATATTAAAAGCAGAGTGTCTGGGTAAGTTTAAATGTTCATGCGGACCAGAGGCGGTGCATTTATTGTGAGCTTACAGAAAAGCCTTAATATTCATGTCACGATTAAGTCCCTGCGGATACAGACTTCCGCATTCGTATATCCAAAACGATTCTTTCCTTAATAGTTGGTTATCATAATCGCCTCTTCTTGGGCTGATATTCAGTTTGAAAATCCCCATTACCTTCAAGTCTTTAGTTTCAGAATTGTGTACAGATTTGAAATGTAATGCCAACGGGTTTAATTTTTTTCTCTCAATTGTTGTACTTCTAATATTTGACAGATGTTCGCCAATTCTGGCGTTAAGAGATCTGTAGGTTTTCGCAATGTAAATAAGGTCACATGGGCATCTAATTTGGTATATTACTCTTTCAGTAGAACAGTTAATAAAGTCATTCACATGAAAAGATCTGGAGCGATCAAAATTGTAAAACACATCTGTTCTATCCACGTATCTACACATGTCACAACCGCCACATCGATACATTCCCTTTCGGGCTTTCTCCTTTTTGGCACGTCTATCCCAGCTGAAATCGCTACTAGTAAGTAAATCGTTTAAATTTGTACATCTACGTGCTGCCATGTGGGGATAATCCCCTACGATTTTATGTATTATGGGGTCCCTCGTGAGGAGATGCCAATGGCGGTTCAAAATTTCTTTAATGTCATTAAAGTGTGCTCCATAAGTAGTGACTATCCTAGAAATAGATTGACTATTTCCAGCTGGAATATCCTGCGCCATTTCGGAATTTTTACTCAGGAGTAAATCTCTCCTATTTTTTGCCAATTGGTTACAGTGGTTTTAGGGGTGGGATTTTTTATTGGGTGTCTTTTGGGGTGTTTTGTACGCAAGTAATAGGAATTAAAATTTTGCTACTAATTTGAATATACCTAAGGCTCCCTTATGCTTTGTACTAATTGATAAGTCCAGATAGCTGTCCAAAGTGTTTTACTAGCTGAAGTAAATTAGGGATAGAGGTATGGGGTGAGGAAAGTGTTAAAAGGAGATCGTCAGCGAACAGGTTGACCTTGTACTCTGAATATTTAACCTTTATGCCTTGGATATCGGACAGAGCACGTATTTTATTAGCTAGGGGCTCTATTATAAGGGCGAAAATGGCAGGGGAGAGTGGGCACCCTTGTCTCGTTCCTCATTGGATGGGGATGGGAACTGGAATATCGGTAGGAAGTTTAAGATGAGCTGATGGATTGGAGTAAAGACATTTGACAGCTTGAAGGAAGGGACCATTGATACCTGCTTGAAGGAATGTGTCAAGCATAAAGGACCAGTCTATCATGTCAAATGCTTTCTCCATGTCCAGTGACAGCAATGCGAAGGGGGTTTTGTTTGATTGTACTACATGTAACAGGTTAACGATCTTCCTTACGTTATCTGGGGCCTGACGAAGGGGTACAAAGCCAACCTGATCCCTATGAATGAGTGATCCTAGGACTTTGTTTAGTCTGGCTACTAATGTAGCTGTTAGGATTTTGTAATCAATATTTAATAATGATATGAGCCTGTAATTTTTAATATCTAACGGATCTCTTTTAGGCTTAGGGATAACAGCAATTATTGATTGTAGAAATTCTGGGGCTGGAGTTTTGCCATCTAGAATAGAATTAAATAATCTTTTCAGATACGGTATGAGAAGTTTTTTTAATTTTTTTGTAATATATGGCCGAGAAACCGTCCGGGCGAGGTGCTTTCCCATTTTTTAATTTTTTGATGGCTAAGAGAATTTCGAGATCAGAAACTGGGATATTAAGGGCAAATGCTTTATCTGGAAGGAGTTTCGGGTGCGCCAAATTTTGATAGAATGGATTAGTGGATGGACAAGCTGGGGCAGAAGTTTTGGCAGCGTAGAGTGATTTATAATATTCCACGAATTCTGAATGAATTTTGAGTGGATCAGATGAGATCACTCCCGTTTTAGTCTTAATTTGCAGGACTTTGTTAATGGAGTCTGAGTTTGCGGGCTAGCCACGTGTTGGACTTATTATATTGCACATAGGCTTTTGATTTAGTCCATCTAATGGCCTTTTCAGTCCGAGCTGAGAGGAGTATGTCTATTTGGTGTTGAGTATCCTGAATTTGTTTGTACAAATATCTAGAGAGGGGAAGAGGCATGAGCCATCTGCAATTGAAATAACTTATGCTCTAGGTTGAGTTGCTTTTCAGTTTTAGCTTTTTTCTTTTGTGTAGCAATTTTTATAAGTTGTCCCCTAATAGTAGGTTTATGGGCCTGTAGCCTGTATCATTTAGCTGAAAGAAATTAGCTATATGTTCTTCCACCTCTAGAGCTGTCTCTACGTCTGTTCAAAGGCTCTCATTAAGCCTCCACGGAGGTCGGGCAATAGGGGTTGTAAGGGGCGTGCATGCTATCCAAACTATGTCATGATCTGACCATGTGCTGATCATGTGTCTGGCGAAAATCAAATTGGGTATTAGGGCAGAGGATAAGAGAATAGCGTCAATTCTAGAGTAGGTGTGGTGTGCAGAGGAAAAAAAAGTATAGTTGCGAGATGTTGGGTTATGTTCCCTCCATGCATCAACCATATGGACCTCAGAGAGTGTTTTGCGTAGGGATATAGAGAGTTGTCGCTGTCTGGAGGAGGGTGGCTGTTGTGATCTGTCTAAGGTTGGGTTGGGAGCAATGTTGAAGTCACCTGCCCATATGATGTGGTAGGATGGGTAATTCTCTACGTGTTTACGAATAGCATTAATAGGGGTCATTGGGGCTTCAGGAGGGGAATAAAGGTTTACTAAGCAGATTTTTTGCGATTGTAATGAGCCTATTAAAATAGTATAACAGCCTTCGTCATCGTTAATACAATTTTCCAAGACAAACGGTAGAGAATTTCTAAGCAGAGAGAATTTCTAAGAATTTCTAAGCAAGGTAAGAACACCTCTATGTTTGGTATTGGCAGAAGAGGCAAAGTGTCGTTAATATTGAGTGTGAAAATATTTGGGGAATGATGATTTAGTAAAGTGCGTTTCCTGGATACATATTACGTCCGGGGAGCACTTCTGATAATCCATAAAGGCCTTTCTGCGTTTAAATGGTGAGTTTTGGGCCATAATAATTATGGGTTAATGAATGCTATTATATATAGGAACCATATGCTAGTCGACAATGTGTCTCCCCTTCCAGCCGGAGCATCTATATTGCAGTAGTAATTATGCATAAAATCATTGACCTGTAAACTAAAACAGACATACAACAACAAAACTGGCCAACATGGCCTAGCGATAATGGTAACGTGGTTACTAAGGGATGTAGAGGAAAATATCCTCATATGAATGAGGAGAGCTAAAAGCAATATTAGCGGGCCTTCAGCTCTGCTCATTGGAAGTGGGGCAACATTGGAATCTCCACATCTATGTGGAAAATCATTATTTGCAGTAGCTAAATTGTTTCTAACATGTCCCCACAGCACCGTCTAGTGGTTAACAGTTGCAAGTAAAAATAGCACAGAAAAACGATCAGGAGATCTTATTTTAAAGAATAGCAGATTTACATGCAAAAAAAAAAAGTTGTCCTCATTGAGAATTTGTGCTTCAGCGATCAACTTGAATTACTGTGACCCATAATCTTTAAGAAAAAGGGCATAACGAGGTAAAATGAAAGCTGAGTCCATGACAGGGGGAACTATCATATAGTCAGAAAGATACTCCAGGATGTTAAAAATTAGAGTATGCTTGCGTGCCTGATAATTGCTTTTCTCAGTTTATCTGAGGGGATGAGGTCCTCAGTCAGAATGACAGAGAGTTCCAGCAGCTCCAATTATAAAAAGTTTATCCTCAGCTGGCCTTGGATAAATATAAGAAACTTCCAGTATAATTGGAGGGCTATTGTCCCATCTGGAACGTGGGCCAGAGTGTTGATATTGGGTATGAGATACTCACATGTCCCTGTGTTAGGAGGTAGATCGAGTAGGGTGATTACAGGACCAGTATAGGTGTAGGAAGCAAGGTTGACCTGTAAGGACGTAACCTTAGTTCGAGTTTCGTGCACCCAGTGGGAGCTCACGCAGGTTGGGATGAGCGCTGACGGCTTCTTCTGGAAGACCAGGTCCTAATTGGGCGCGAATACCTTTGTGGCAGTGATGTAGGAGGCATGGGTTCCATCTGTATCCCCGCTTGCTCCAGCTGTCTATGGCCTTCCTCGAGTGATCTGCATGAATATGCGGTGCCATTATATGCAAAAGATAGAAGGGGAAACCCCATTTATATCTCACCGCAGCCTTTTGGAGAGAGGTGGTCACAGGGCGAAATTTTCGGCGGCGCTGTATGGTGGATGGCGCCAGGTCTGCATAAAGTTGCACAGAGTTCGGTACACTGGGGAGAGCAGTGAGGTTTCTGGCTGCTTCAAGAACGAGGTCGCGGACTTCCTCATACTGGAACTTAAGGACAACATCTCGAGGTAAGTCAGGATTGCGGGGCTTCGCTAGTGCTCGATGAATCCGGACCATGCGGAAGGAGCCCTGGTCCATCTGAGGCAAGAGAGCACTGAAAAGATTGAGGGCCGTAGGCTTCAAATCTGTTATTGTCTCCGGGAGGCCTCTTACACGCACATTTGCTCTCCTGCTGCGATTTTTGGCATCTTCTAGTCTGAGTTCCAGCATCTCAATTTTCTCAGCTTGCTGATCTATTTGGAGTTTGTCGTCCTCCTGCACTTCTGCTATGTTATCGACCTGTTTTTCGATGGCGTCCACTCGGTAGCCTAGATCTTTAATTTGATCCGTGATGTTTTTGACCGCCTCCTTTAGTTCGAGCCTGAAGACTCGCTGGATGTGTGTGAGGAGATCCGCATGGATTGGAGGCAGCTGCGGCGTCAAGTCCAAGTCCGGATGGAAAACCGGAGGTGCTTCTTGTTTGTCTGGAGTGGAGGGGCCGCTCCTTGATGCCTGGCTTGTCCCGTCGGCCATCTTGGATTGGGAGGGGCGGGAGGCGGCCTGGGGTGAATGCTTGGTAGCGGGCGTGGAAGTGGAGTTTTTCTGCCCGTTTTTCTCCCTTCTTTTTCCTGACATGTCCAGAAATAATACCTCAGGGTTTGAGGGCTGTAAGGGTGCTGTAGATCGCTGCTATTACGGGTGGAAGATTGCCAAGGAGCGGAGCGGCGAGGAATCACATGTAGTCTCGTCGGCGGCACGCATGCGCCACCTCCCCAGGAATTTTAAAGCTTTTAATACATTTTATTCTTTTGGCACCTCTGTCCTTCTTACAATATCAGCATCCACCCCTGGTGGAGGGGTTGAATCCCCCTTTTCTTCTCCCTATCTACAGAGAGCAGCATCTTAATCCTGAGTGAGGACAGGTCTAATCTCCTCACCTGCCTATACAGTGGTTACCTATACGGTAACCCTGACTTGTGAGTATATTCATCTATATACCTCTCATTACCCATTATTGTACATATTACACTATATTGGGCTCTCGGTGTTTCCTTCTTTTTTTCTTTTTTTTTCTTTCCCCATGGCCTCCGGTGGAAATAGCCGAGTCTGAATGGGTCCGCTCCATGGTGCAGATGCCTTGTGCCTGCCCAGTAAATCAGACCTCATTGGGCTTGGATATTTCCACTGGGATCTGAAGGGACAGCTACTTCGGCGCCTGCACGCTATGGCGACTGGTATTGTTATTTTGTGTGTGTGTGTGGGGGGGGGGGTCTCAGCATCGGGATCGGGCTAGCTGAAGAGGACGGGGAAAGTATCATTAGGATCCAGAGGCCCCCCAGGTATCTCATTTTTCTTTTAATTAAAGTTACAATATTACTTTAACCTTGGGGGAGGCATGGAATCCAGTCAGTGGCGTAGCTAAGGAGCTGTGGGCCCCGGTGCAAGTTTTACATTGGGGGCCCCACTTGCCTGGCAGCCCTGCTATTTGGCTGCAGTCGTGTCTGAATCTCACCAGAAACAAGCATGTGGCTAATCTTGTCAGATCTGACAATGATGTCAGAAACGCCTGATCTGCTGCATGCTTGTTCAGAGTCTACGGCTAAAAGTATTAGAGGCAGAGGATCAGCAGGTTTGCTGGGCAACTGGTATTGCTTAAAAGGAAATAAATATGGCAGCCTCCATATCCCTCTCACTTCAGTTGCCCTTTAAGCCTGACCCATATACATAGAGATATTTGCCACCCTGTGTTTTTAAGCTGTAACATAGGCTATACACCAGTTTAGCAGTGTAGTTATAATGTAGCCGTATGCTGTACAATTTTTTTTTTTTTTACTGACTTTAGACTTTAGAATTTGACAAAATGAATTGTAAATGGAAGTGAATTCAAATATTTGCTTACACATACACAATTACTATTGCCCACAGGGATTTGGACTTAATGCCTCGGGTGACAGTTTGTTCCCGAGTGTTGTACAGACGTGCTGCTAGCCTAGAGGCTAGGGACATGTTGGTATGAAGGGGCAGGGCCAGCACCACAAGTAAGGCAAAGGGGGCAATTGCCCCTGAGCCCCAGAGTACCTGGGGGCCTGGTCCCCCTTTGCCAGCCAGCCAAAGATGTCATGTGCCGCGGCAGCCACCTGCTCAGTGTGTGTGGTCTGCCTGGGTGCCGTTGCGGGCGGTGATGTGAAGAGCCGGGGACTTGATTCCTCCTGGTGGAAGCTGGTGGTGTCGTGGTCTTTTTGGCTCCCTGGCTGTGTTACATGCATGCTGCCCCCATAATGTGATGTGGGCATGCCCGCAAAGAGAGACTAAGTGCACTGAAGCTTTTGCTGACAGAATCACCAAATGTGCCTGCCTGCGGTGAGTCCATTGTTTACTCTCCACTTTGGTGGAGGGTGCATAGGAGGGTTCTTGAAGCTTGGCCTGGCTGCTATAAAAACCCTAGAGGTGGGCAGGGAGGCCTTCTATGCAAACCCGGGGGGGGGGTGTTGGGTGTTGGGACACCCCTTCAGGTGATGGGGGGGCTCGGGAAATGCTGGGGGAAATATGCATGATAGATAATCTTGAAGCCTGCTGTCTGGACCATGAAAGTGATCTTACATGCATTCCCCCCACCACCCCCCTCCTCACTACAGGATTTCTTTTGGTGTTTGGATGGCAGGCTGCCAGTTCATCGCCCCATAGTTGGGGGGGACAACATCAGTCGACTTGAAGAGCTGTGGGGGGGATTTGCTAAAATAAAGGTGCCTCTACCCTAATGCTGGTTATGGGGGCCCCCAGATGAATTTTCCCTGGGGCCCCATTGTCCCTAGAACTGGCACTGTTAAAGAGACTCTGTAACAACAAAAACCTCCCCTGGGGGGTACTCACCTCGGGTGGGGGAAGCCTCCGGATCCTAATGAGGCTTCCCACGCCGTCCTCTGTCCCACGGGGGTCTCGCCGCAGCCCTCCGAACAGCCGGCGACTGTGCCGACTGTCAGTTCAATATTTACCTTTGCTGGCTCCAGCGGGGGCGCTGTGGCGACTTTCGGCACGGAAATAGACGGAAATACCCGATCTCCGTCGGGTCCGCTCTACTGCGCAGGCGCCGGAAACTTGCGCCTGCGCAGTAGAGCAGACCCGACGGCGATCGGGTATTTCCGCCTACTTCGGCGCCGAGAGGCATCAGAGCGCCTGCGCAGCAGCCAGGAAGGTAAATATTGCGTCACCGCTGCACGGAGGGCTACAGCGAGACCCCCGAGGGACGCAGGACGGCGTGGGAAGCCTCATTAGGATCCTGAGGCTTCCCCCACCCGAGGTGAGTACCCCCCAGGGGCCGTTTTGTAGTTACAGTTCCTCTTTAAGGGGAGTGGAGGGACATTGCATATGACAGAGCCAGAGAGGTCAGGAAGAGAATAATCCCTTTGGATTTTCGGCAGTGTGCATCTGTTGGTGACATGACTGGGAGGGTTAGGGGCCTCTATACACATGCTAGGCCCCAGTCAGCTGGGGACCATCTAGCATGTGTAAAAGCCTTTAGGAAAAAAGCTAATAAATAATACAACTCAATCTGCAAGCTTTCATCTACATTCTCATTCACTCTAATCACCATCCCCATCTATCTTCTCTGTCCACTACACCAGCCGTGCCTATAATTGTTATAGAGAAGACAACCTGAATGCGTCCGGTTCTGGTCAGCCAATACGTGAAAAGGCTGACTGATGCGCCTAATGCAAGAAAAATGGACTTTGGCTGCCCAGAACGTTGCCTAAAAATTCCTGAAGCTGCAGCACGTTCACAGAGTCACACAGCAGGCGACACTACTCACCTCCTCCTACCGATTGGAGACATTAACCGTTCCAGGCTTCTCCCCCTAGTGTCTGAGAACAAGATGCTAAATCTCTACTGTCTGATTCATTCTCAGACCCTATGGGGAGAAGCCTGGGGAGAACAGGGGGAAGGGGTGGGACAAGTAGCTAGAGGATAAAGGTATAATACAGCAGTCAGGTATTTGAAAGATAATTATTGCTGCCTCTCTCCTCTGATAATGCAGCCTGTATGGATTTTGTAAGAAATCAAGTGTAAAATTGCTCACCAGGACTTTCGACCAGCAGTCTTACCGCCTCTAACTTTACTAAACCAGTTCATTTGGAATAGTGTTCCCTATTCAGACCCCCCAACCATCCCGAATTGGTCGGTATTGTCCCGATTTGGGAGCACTCACCCGCTATCCCGGGTTCTCCCCCTTGTATCCCGGCCGGCTGGGCATAGTGGAGGCAGAAAAAATAATCGAGGCGCCAGCCGCGCCATTGAGGGATGCAGGAGCCGGCTTCATTCCTCGCTCCCTCCCTCTGAATACCCTCTACTGTGTGTGTGTGTGTGTGTGTGTGTGTGTGTGTGTGTGTGTGTGTGTGTGTGTGTGTGTGTCCCATATGCATAGTGTGCGCCGCGGAGCTGGCAGTCAGCTTACCTTTTTTTTGTTTTTTGTTTTTTTTTAAGCTTTCTTGGCTCCTGTTGCACGCAACAGGATTCCCGGGTAAGCAAGGCCTTAATGCCCATGCACGGAAAAAGCGTGAGTGCCCTAAAGCACCCCCACAAAACATGCATTGGCAGCCACGGACCCCACAATACAGCAGGGTCCTTCCGGTGTTCCCCGAAGGGAACCTTCCCCCTTTGCCTTTTGGCTCAGGGGGTTTCTTGGGTCCTCCAACACCCGAAGGATAGAAGGACCCCAACCTGCCCAGTGGTTACCCAAAGGGCCTGGCCATGTGGCAACCGTGTCCACATGGTCGGTGGCTCCCCCGAGAGGGAGCTAGGGCGGGAACCGAAGTCCCCAGGGGACAAGTCCCCGGTGCCAGCAAGCTGGCCCCGACCTTGCGGCCGGAGTGATAAAAATTCCACACTCTCCCTAGCCAAAAGGCCGGGGAGCTGCGTTAGTTGGCTATGCATATGGTCAGTACAGACCAAAGCACCCTACTTCCGCCTGGGATCTGCCACATCCCAGGTTTTTTCAGGAGCACCTGGAGCGCCACTTCCAGGGGCAGTACGCCTAAGCAAAGCCCTCAGCCTTTCAGCTTCGACCATGGTATAGATCCATTCCATCAGCCTCTGGGGAATTATGACAAGAAGGGACACACTGCCACTGTGCCATCCCTCCAGGTCCCCCCAAAACCCTCAAGAACAGATACTACACTTGATCTTAGCCAAAAGGCCGAGAATCCATGCGTACTGGCATCCATCTTCAATCTGCTTCCTGTGACGTCATAGTAAACAGGAAGCAGAGAGACTCCAGTTGCCGGTGCGCATGGATCAAAGGTAAGATGACTGCCCGCACCACTGCGCAAACTCTGCATACAGGAGGGGACACATTCACAGTAGGGGGGTTCATTCAGAGGGAGGGAGGAATGAAGCCAGCTCCCGCATCCCTCAATGGGGCGGCTGGTGCCTCGATCATTTCTTTCACCTCTCCTCTGCCCAGGGCAATCTCCTACGCAGGGAACTTAAAATCTCCTCCCCACACACGGGCACTTTCCTCCCCACCCAGAGGCACCCTTCTCCCCCCTTTCCACTGATAACCTCCCCCTTGGCACTGACAACCTCCCCCTACCTACTAGCACCTTCCTTCCCACCCATTGGCACCCTCCTTCTACCCAGTGGCACCCTCCTTTCCACCCAGTGTCACCCCCCTCTCTGGCCACTGGCACCCTCCTCTCTGCCCACTGGCACCCTGCTCTTTCCCCACCCACAGGCACCCTCCTACCCACCCAGTGTCACCCTTCTCTCTGTCCACTGGCACCCTCCTTTCTGCCCACTGGCACCCTCCTCCTACCCACTGGCACCCTCCTCCTTCCCCACCCACTGGCAATCTCCTTTCCACCCAGTGTCACCTTCCTCCCTGCCCACTGACACCCTCCTCTTTCCCACCAACACCCTCCTCCTACCCTCTGGCACCTTCTTCCTACTTACTGGCACCCTTTTTCTTCCCCCTGGCACTCTCCTCCTACCCACTGGCATCTTCCTTTCCCACCCACTGACACCCTCCTTTCCACCCAGTGGCACCCTCCTCCGCACACTCTTTCCTCCCATTGTCACCCTCCTGCAAAAGCAGGGGTGTGGCTTAAGGCCACACAGGGGGCATGGCTTAAGTGTCCCTTTTTCACATCTTCAAAAGTTGGGAGGTATGCCTACTGGGTCTCCTAACTGTGCATGCATAGTAGCATTATCAGAGGGGTCGAAAAACGTGAAATGCAAAATGCAATTGCGATTTTTGGTATAAAAGAGCCCTCTGACCGCTCAAGTGAAAGGCTGGCCCTGTAGGCACACCCATGTCTATAATAATCTCCCTGTAACCTATTAACATGTGCAATGCCCATCAGACATTATTTTACTAGTACTTTATTAATACAAATGCATAAAATACACTCAGGTAGAAGACTATGTAGACCGTCAGGTCTATAAAGTTATACAGGGCAGGCATATTGAGGACAATAGCAGGAAGGGCCCTTCCCACCTCCTCTCCAGTCAGATGCACCTATAGAAGCCTGTGAGGAAAGGATGTGCCAAAACTTTGGAAATCTTTTGAAAATGAGATGAAATAATGCAATGCAATGGTAGCTTTTCTAATTCATGATTTTATGTTTTTGTAGAAGATCTGAAAGTCACGATGGGCCCATCACCGGTATATGCACTGAGAGGACAGGATGTCACCATCTCCTGTAATATAGCTAACATGGATAACAGTAAAGCAATAGCAGTAGAATGGAAGAATAATCAAAATAATGTGTATGTTTATAATAATGGAGGCGTGACACTTCATCGAGATGGAAGTTATATGGATGTGGAGGAGATCCTGAAGGGTAACGCTGAGCTGCACCTCCCCAACGTCCAGATATCAGATGATGGAGAATATACCTGTAAAGTGATCAACACACCACGAGATGCATCGGGTAAAACTGCTCTGCAGGTGTTAGGTAAGTCTCACTATAGCTCTTTTCAATGTAAAATGTCTAAAGGCAAAATGATATGGAAATAGCAGATGTAAAATGCATGTCATTGAGCTGAGACAATGAAACAGAACTTAAAAGGTAGATTTAAAATGAAAGAGAACTGTGGAATAGCTAAAAAGTAATTATTAGGAAAAGGAGGATAGATATAATTTTTTATCTCATCAGTCGGTTTTTAATCTAGTGTTTCTTTTAAAGAGACACTGAAGCGAGACAAAATCTCGCTTCAGCTTATATATAGCAGGGGCACGTGTGCCCCTGCTAAAACGCCGCTATCCCGCGGCTAAACGGGGGTCCCTGACCCCCCAACCCACCCCCCGCAAAATCGACGACCAACTTGGTCGTAGATTTTACTCTTCCTGGAGGCAGGGCAAACGGCTGCAGCCCTGCCTCTCAGCTCATCGCCGCCTCTCCCCCGCCCCTCTCAGTGTAGGAAGACTGAGGGGGCGGGGGAGAGGCGGAGGTACGCGTCTGACAGACGCGCATGGGGCAGGGCTGCGGCGGTTAGCCCTGCCCCAACCAGGAAGAGATCCCCCGCATTACGGAGGGGATTTCGGGGGGTAAGGGACCCCCGTTAAGCCGCCGAATAGCGGCGTTTTAGCAGGGGCACACGTGCCCCTGCTATCTTCGAGGTCTGAAGCGAGATCTATTCTCGCTTCAGACTCTCTTTAAAGAGAGTCTGAAGCGAGTAAAAAAATCGCTTTTTAGCATATAATCAACATGGGCATGATTGCCCCAGCTAAAACGCCGCTATCCCGCGGCAGAACGGGGGTCCTTTACCCCCCAAATCCCTTCCGTGCGGTGCAGGGAGAGCTTTCTGCTTGAGGCGGGGCTAACGGCCGCAGCCCTGCCTCTCGGCGCGTCTATCAGCATTGATCGCCACCTCTCCCCGCCCCTCTCAGTCTTCCTTCACTGAGAGGGGCGGGGAGATGCGGAGATCCGCCGCTGATAGACACGCATGGAGGCAGGGCTACAGCCATTAGCTCTGCCTCCATGAACAGCAAAATCTACGACCAAGATGGTCGTGGATTTTGCAGGGGGGGATTTGAGGGGTAAAGACCACTCGTTCTGTCGCGGGATAGCGGCGTTTTAGCTGGGGCAAGCATGCCCATGTTGATTATAAGCTAAAAAGCCATTTTTCAACTCGCTTCAGAGTCTCTTTAAGGCCACAGAAAAGCAGCTAGAGGTGCCCATACATCAGTCGACTTTGGCGGCCGATCGACCAACAAATTCGATTATAAATTTTGAATTGGTTGAAAATTGGTGCCGCCAAGTGCAGGCCTGACCGACGATGTGGCCAAAATTGGTTGCGTTGGTTGATCACACCTGGTGCAAGATGACGGGTCGATGTTGGTTCATCGGGTGTATGGCGGCCAATATCGGAACAAATGACGAAACACACCCCCCCCCCCATCGGTGCATAGGGTATGACGTCAGACACTATGCGCCAGTGGCGTGTTCTGAGAGCCGCCCGGAGGTTACAGACAACGCGTTGAAGGCTGACTCAGGACAAGTAATGTATAAATGCACACGGGAGGACACATTTATACAGCGTCAGTGCGGACGCGGCGGGCTCAGCTGTTTCCCTGAAGATTTCATGCTAAAATCAGACAGGAATTGGCCTGCAGTATATAGCCAGTTTTTATTTATTTATTTCTTAAAGGAGTTATCAGCGAAATAATGAAATAAATGAAATGAGCTTTACTCACCTGGGGCTTCCTCCAGCCCCTTGCAGCCGACTGTCCCACGCTGACCGCTCCGCTCCCCGCCGCTATCCCGGTCTCCATTGTCGGTATTCAGGCCAACCGCGGGGTCAGCCTTACTGCGGCTGCGCAACGCTCCGCTGTCAATCATGCCCACGAACTACTGAACTGCGCCTGCGCAGTTCACCGTGGCCCACGTGGGCATGATTTACAGCGAAGCTTTGCACAGCCACAGTAAGGCCGATCCCGCGGTCGGCTTGAATACCGACCACGAAGACCGGGACAGCAGCGGGGAGTGGAGTGGTCGGCGTGGGACAGTCGGCTGCAAAGGGCTGGAGAAAGCCCCTGGTGAGTAAAGCTCATTTTTCATTATTTTGCTGATAACTCCTTTAATCAGATTCGATGTATGGACACCTTAAGAGCTTAAAATGAGCCAACCTCTGCAGCCTCCAGGACCATTGCAACATTACATTTATCTACCTCAACCACCAGTTTGCTAAATAATATTTGTAAAGGTTCTGGAAAGCCATTGATTTTGATAAAAACAGCTGGACACCCTCTAAACACAGGGCCCAGGGGAGCAGTGATGCTTTTGGGGAGGGAAAGTACCATTCCCTACCCATGACAATCAGGACACAGGAGGTAAGCGTGGCTAAACAGCCACTCAGCTCATCCCCCACTGGGGGTTATGGAAGGGGGTGGCTCAGCCAGAGTGGGTGAAAGGAGAGAATTGTGGTTTGTAAGGCTGACTCTTGGAATTTGGTAAGAGAATGCTTGTTTGTAATATGCATCTAAGAAGTCTCAGCAATGATCATAGGAGCTTAGGGGGTTAACTCAGAGGCAGGACAAGGTTCTCCAGCACCCAAGGCTGAGACACCAAAGTGCGCCCCCCATCCCTCCCACCCCAGCCGTCACACACTGATTGCTATTAGACTAAGAGGTGCCACAGGGCCCACAACCTCCCCAACACCTTAATATCTAGTTATCTGGCTTGCAGTCACATCCATGTATCCCCTTTTCTTATTTCTTTCTGCTTAAAACGCAATTAGGAATGACAGCTGAATGAATTGTGCGCCCCCTCCTACACTGCGCCCTGAGGCTGGAGCCTCTCCAGCCTATGCCTCGGCCCGGCCCTGGGTTAACTTCACGAATAACTAGAGATAGGCAGTAATTTAATAAAACTTACTAAACCAAGTTGTCCTTTTTTTACAGGAGCAGTGTGCCTGCAAGCTTGGGGGTACTCTAGTAAGGTATGGGTATGGGAAGCTGACACAGTGGCGTAGCAATTTGGGTTGCCGTGGTATTCCGGTATGATGGTATACCGCGGTTTGATTGTGCATGGTAATCATACCATGTGTAATCGCGTTTTACCGGTTTCCGTGGGGTGGGAGGGGCCTGGCAACTCAGTGGCGGGAATGCGATGCAGCAACATACTTAATTTGCTGGGGACTTCGTAACATACATACTTTGCCGGGGTCCTGCGCGCATGTACTACTTCTTCCTCCTTCCTTTTCTCGTGTTCCATCTCTCTGACTTTAGCATATGTATGCAGGGGGAGTGGGGCACATCTGGCTACCATACTGGTGGGGGGAGGTTTACATTATTTAATGTAAGGGGGAGGCCCGGCTCCAAATAATTGTTTAATACTGTATACCATGGTATTTTTTTAGACAGTTATCATACCGTAGATTTTCATACTGTTGCATCCCTAATAGCAATAGGGGATGCAGAGGTTGCGACTGCACCGGAGCTCTTGGGCCAGATGGGTCCTTTAAGGGTCCTCTTTCATCCATTTTTTTTTTTTTTAATATTCTTTATTTAAGTATAGAGAACAAGTTATACAGAGCAGTTCAGACATTATACTACAAACACACATGGATCAATACTCATAACAATAGCACATGATGGAGGGAGAAGTTCCCAGCCAGGAATCATATATAATAGAATTGTAACCCGATTTATCCGTTAGCACAGGCCTCGGCTGAGGGGAATCCACCAGACATTGACTCAGATGAAATGATCAAAGGTTTATTTTGGACCTAATAGTGATCACTTCAATGACACAACACACTTCCCTTGCACATCAAAGGTCAAATCAAATACAATCTCCTGGTCTTCACAGCCGGTGCACCGGTAAAAGCTGTGGAATATAAAGGTTAGTTACATGCAAATTATTTGAGCTACAAAGGTCTTCTTGTACAACAATCCACTTTACAGCATATACAATACACAGTACCGTTGTGGGGCTGGGGGAAAGGGGCTGGTCTACTGAGCAATTCAGTCCAGTTCCTAAACAGTTCTCTGTCCCTTGCAACCAAGTCCAAGCTTTTATTGCTCAGCAAAACCTTGGGGAATACTCGTGACAGTTCATTGGTTGATCCAATTAGGATGTTCACCTTGTTCAAAGAGTCTCAGACTCTATATAATGTATTTGTAGCACTTAACACACTTTACTCTTAATACCTCCCTCTGGATTGGGCCTCCCAAAACAACAAACAAAACAAAATATAAATCAAATAATCAAAAAGGGTTATTGCAAATAAAAGTACCGTAAATAAAATAAAATATAATCACAGAACTTAATGCAAGCAGGGGCTGTGTCAGTTCAGCAGGGTACTTTATGTAGGATATTAATGTCTCTCAGTGACAGCAAGGCTTGGACTTTCAATATACTTTTTATAATCAACAGCAACTTTTATCACTTTATATCAGCAGCTTTCTTCTGCATAAACAACTGTATTCTCAGCACAATGTCTCTGACTGTATACAGGGCCGGCCTTAGGTTTCACAGCGCCCTGAGCGAAACCTGATTTTTGTGCCCCCCTTCATCCTCTTCACACGTGCGCACACACGCAAGCACGCACGCGCACACACAGGCCCATATGCAATTCACCTTTTCTCCTGAGATCTCATAGGACAGCGGTTCGCAAACTTTTTGACATTGTGACACACCACGCCAAATGCTCAGATCTCCGTGGCACGTCACACATGTATAATAGAAAAATACTATTAAAAACCATGAATAGATGGTAAGAGTGCATTATCCTTAATGCACTTAAAAATGAAGGCTAGAACCTTTCGGGAATATTAATAAAAACAATCAGTGGGACAGTTAGCCGCCCCCCCCCCTCCCATTTAGAATGATAGCACAGCACCAACAATTTGCACCACGAGTTATAGCCGCAGTGCGCCCCCCAAAAAACGCCCTCAGACTCTGTATAGGTAGGTAACCAGGTATAGGTGCCCCCAGTATAGGATCTCATGTGTAGGTGCCCTCAATATAGGTTGCCAAGCACAGGTACCACCAGTATAGGAAGTCAGTTGAAGGTCTCCATCCCCCCCAGGTAGCCAGGTGTTGGTGCCCTCAGTAAAGGTAGTCAGCTATAGGTGCCACCAGTATAGGAAATCAGGTGTAGGTACTCTCAGTATAGGCAACCAGCTATAGGCGCCCCCTTGGAAGCCAGCGCCCTGAGCCACCGCTCCGGTCGCTTAGGTCAAAGGCCGGCTATGAGCTCTCTCACACAGGCAGTCTCTAGTAATACCACTTAGGGACAGGATTTGGGCCTCTCCAGGTTCTGGGTTGCGACTATCAGCAAGCTTACGCTGGACACTGGCTACTAACTGTATACACTCTGTGGCTTGTAGATGGCTCTCAGACCTATACTCATTTGTCTGTGTCTGACTTCAAAGTAAAAACAGCTTAAAAATAGCATAAAAACAAAACTTACATACGGGGCCCATGCAATGGGAACCTCGAGAAAGTTGCACACGTGTATGGGTCAGCAATAAAGGACAGTATAAAGGTGCCGCCTGTCTCCTTCCCGACCGGTTTCGCAAACTAGCGTCATCAGGGGATTAAGGATACGAGCGGCTGGCACCAAATAAACTTTTACAATAAAGAAAGGGGTGGGGCTATGAACACCAACAATCAAGACCCCTCCAATAGAGTATAGATCAGACTCTACTAGGAGAGTGACTATAACCCAGATCAACTCACATTGAAAACAATGGGATATAAGATTAGAAATATAAAGTCTTCAGTGGCTAGACACAGGGGTGCCTCTAGCCATTTTGTTACTCCAGGCGAAAACACCTGTGGCGCCTCCAACCACACCCATACCCCCCCTCCCTCCGTGGTGACGCCCCCCCTAATAAAGGATATGGCAGTGTTTTACCCCAAAAAATTGTAAAAGGGGGCAGAAGGAGGCACAGGGAGAAAGTAGGGGGAACAAAGGGGGACAGAAGGAGGCACACAAGGGTGACAGAAGAAGGCACACAAGGGTGACAGAAGAAGGCAGAGGGGGATGTAAGGAGGCACAGGGAGACAGAAGTCAGAGGGGGACAGACAGAGCCACAGGGAGACAGAAGAAGGCACAAAGGGGCACAGAAGGAGGCACAGGGGGGCAGATGATGGTGCAGGGGATGGTGTAATTCACAAATACTGAATACAGTAATAGAACTCAAAAATCACTGCACAGCGCCGCTGTGTGACTGCACTATGCGCACAGCAAAGTAACTGGCTGCACGCTACTAGCACAGTACAATGACACTGACTAAACTTAGTGACTGACCAGTGGCAATGAATGCAACTAACTGAAGTTGATCACTGGCTACGAGCTGAATACAAGTGATACAGTAAAATAATATAGAACACAAAAAGTAGTGGACAGCGGTCTGCCTGCACTAACAGTACAGTACAATGTCACTGAGTAAACTTAGTGACTGACCAGTGGCAGTAACTGCAACTAACTGAAGTTGATCACTGGCTATGAGCTGAATACAGTAAAATAATATAGTGATAGAGTAAAATAATATAGAACAAAAAAAGTTATGGACAGCGGTCTGCCTGCAGTGCACTAATAGAACAGTACAATATCACTCACTTACTAAACGTAGTTAATGACCAGTGACAGTAACTTCAACTAACTGAAGTTGATCGCTGGCTGGCTGACTGAGCTAGATAACAAGTACTGCAGGAATACAGCAGTACAGTATGTAGATTTTAATATTTGGCTACAGTGAGATTTTTTTTTTTTTAGTCCTGGAAGCGAGAGCTCGCTTCCAGGAAGCATAAGGAGGACGGGAAACTTTTTTTTCTCAGAAAGACTGCGGCTTTTGATGAGAAGCTGTTGGTCTTTCTACCGGGGACTTAGATCAATGAATGGGAACTATGGGCTGATGGGGGGCGGAACAGGAGCATGGGAGCGCGCAGCAGCAGAGCATCAGTTGCCTGGACGTGACAATCACGTCCAGGCGGCATAAATGGTTAAGGGCCTGTTGCCTGCAGTCTTGCTGATCCCCAGCAAAGGCCAGCTGGAAATACCCACAGATGCTCCACTTGCACCAGCCTGATACGGTGGAGCAGACGGAGGACCTGGAGAGGTGATAAAGCTGCACTCTGCAGTCTCTAGCATGTGCCGTACATTTGGACCATAAAGCGCACTGACTTCCCCCGCCCCCCCCCCCCCCCCCCCCCCCGCCCACACACACACACACACACACACACACACACACACTTTTGGAGGAGAAAAAGTGCATCTTATGGTCTGAAAAATACGGTACTCAAAATAAGTATGCGATTACTTTTTTTTACTCACACTTTTTTCAATCAAGTGCTGAAAGGTTATTTAAAGATTAGCTGAAAAATTATCTCCTTTTAGAAAGCTCTGTCAGTTAATGTGACTGCAGTCTTTATCAATGCATCCTCTGCCTGTACCTGACACTGAGAATAGCAAATGTACTCAGTCAGAGCTTTTCCCTAGACAGAGTAGAAAATGACATATAACCCATAGTTGTCTTGGGGAACCCAGGTTTGAAAAAATTGCGTTGCTAGGTGTGCAAACAGCTTAATTCTATAAAGACATATATAATGTGAATGTAAAAGTCATTGATTTGTGGATTAATCTTTAAGCTAAACCTAACCATCCTCATTTTTTGTGTTCTACAGTTCAGCCATCGGTTACAGTCACACCTAGAAACGTTACTATTGAGCTGGGGATGAATCAACCACTGACGTGTGAAGTGACCAATTTCTATCCGCAACCTAAGTCCATCCACTGGGTGCGATACAATAAAGATTCCTCCGGATATGAGGTCCTGAAGAATGGGATCTGCACTGCTAAACCTAATACTAACAGTGATGGAACCTTTAATGTGACAAGTCACCTGGTGCTAAGTCCAGATGAAGCAGATGCTGGCAGTTTATATGGCTGCGTTTTCACCCCCATGTCTATACATCATGCGATTACGAGGAATTTCACTGTAATAGTCACAGGTAGGTCAGCTTGTATAACTTTGCAGCCGCTGTGTTAGTACATAATACACATGTCTTTCCATCTTCCCTAGCACAAGTCACATTCACATACCAGCCTTTTATCACAGCAAATGAGATCGTGCTTAGTGATTTCTTGACTTTCTCAGCAAGCCATGTGGGAAAGGCACCTGACCTCTGTGGTGGTGTAAAGAAAGAAAATGGTTGCCGTTATAAAACTACATTTCTTTTGTACTTAATGACTTTTTATTCCCAAAGGGCACCTCAGTAGGAAAGGACAGAACTGAGCTCAGCTGACAAGTTCCATGTAAATGAAAGGTGTTGCACCATACAAGCGCTTTCTCTCTTCCCTTTACTGCAGACATTTGATAAGTTCCACCTGCCTGGCTACCTATACTGAAGGGGGAGACAACTCTCTGGCTACTTATACTGGGGTGGTGCACTTTCTGGCTTCATGTATTGGGGGGCCTTTCTGTCTACCTATAATGGGGTGCTCTCTGTTCACCTACACTTGTGGGCCCTCTCTGGCTTCCTATACTGAGGGAGGGCACTCTCTACCTACTCACAAAAAGGGGGGGAGGGGGGGTGCACTCTATGACAGCCTATGCTAGTGGGGATGCTCTGACTATCTAAACTGGGGGGGGGGGGGGCAGCTCTCTTTCTGCCTATACTGATGGTCTGATTAATTTTACATTTATAGTGGCAAACAATGTACTGCTTTTAGATGCTAAAAAAATCAAGTAATAATTAGTCTGCCTAGGAGATTAATAACATGAAATCACAAACTAACCCTTTGCTGACCGCTCCACGCCAATTGGTGTGAACGCAGTGTCAGCCCCAGGACCACTCCACGCATGGCATGAAGTCCTGGGGTGGGGTTTTGCAGGAGATTGTGCACGCCGACGCACGCGCATCTCTGCTTGAATGTTGGAGCTCCTCCATCAGTCTCCCAGCGACGATCGCTGCTAGGAGACTGTTAGACGCCATCTATTTACCATGTACAGCACTGCACTGCAATCGGCTATTATATTCTGATGTCTATGAGAGCTGGTCGCTAGGATTGGCTGGTGGGGGAGGGAGGGGTTTAAAAAAAATAAATAGAAAATTGTAATATTTATAAAAAAAAAAACCCCCACTAATAAATAAATCAAAAAAATAAATAAACACAGGATCAGCTATCAGAACCCACCAATAGAAAGCTCTGTTGGTGGGCAGAAAAGAGGGGAGGGGAAATCAGTTGTGTGCTGAATTGTACGGCCCTGCAGCGAGGCCTTAAAGTGCTTGGTCACTAAGGGGGTTTAAGCCTGTGGTCCCTAAAGGACCACTATCGCGAAACATTTAATTTAACACCCCCACAGTAGTTACACCAAGCATACAGAAGATTCCCTGTGTCATTAATTTTAATTTCCAGTATGGTCCTTTAACCACTTCTGTACCATCGCGTTTTTTGCTGATCGGTGCTGCGTGGGCTCTCCAGCCCGCAGCACCGATCAACTAGCAGCCAGGGCGATCAGACTTCCACCCCCTTTTTTCCCCACTAGGGGGATGTCCTGCTGGGGGGGTCGGATCGCTGCCGGCTGCTTGCGCTTGCGGGGGGGGGGGGCTCTTCAAAGCCCCCCTCCGCAGCGCTTCCTGGCCTCCTTCCCCTTCCCTCCCTCTCCCTCCCCCTGTGAGCGGCGCAGGACGGAATTCCGTCCTGCGCCTGATAGGATAGGCTTCTGCCTATCAGATGCCGGCGATCCCCGGCCAATCAGAGGCCGGGGATCGCCGATCTCCTCTACGGCGCTGCTGCGCAGCAGCGCCGTATACATGTAAACACCGGGGAAGATCTTCCCCGTGTGTTTACATTTACCCTGTGAGCCACGATCGGCGGCTCGCAGGGTGTTCACGGAGACACGCTCCGTGAACTGACATGGAACATGGAAGCCACTTCAGGATTCAGGGGCGTAATTAAGCGTACGCCGAATCCTGAAGTGGTTAAACCAGTTCTCTCTCTCTCTCTCATTGCAAGCAGGCAGAGAACCGGTGATTCAATGGACGGGAGAGCGGCTCCAGCTTGTCATTACGCAGCAATGTCCACGCTGTGCTGAGAGCTGCCTCCCGGAATACCTGCAGGGCACAGAGAGATTGCTGGGACCTTCCTCTGGTATCCTCGCCAGAGGAACAGCGGTTAGGCAGCGTGAGCTTTCTCTGGGATATGGCAGTTGGGGGACAAGTAAAAAAAAAGCCTATACCATCTGTTATTTACAACACCTGGCCAGGCTACCCCTATAAAAGCATTACAGTTACAGAAGTCCGTCAGCCCATGTGTGAGCACTGATGTATATAGCATACAGTGACCTGTGAATGTTTAAAGGACCATACTAGAAATTAAAATTAATGACACAGGGAATCTTCTGTATGCTTGGTGTAACTACTGTGGGGGTGTTGAAAATTAAATGTTTCGCGATAGTGGTCCTTTAAGTGGTTAATATGTGCAGCATTAACATCACTTTTTAATAAAACTTAGTAACCAAGCAGCTCGCAGTGACCTAGAACCACTAGGACTGTGATTTGTCTTCTTAAAACAGAAGGTACTCGGGATAATTCAGCTTTAATTGAACAATTGCAATGCACCTCTACTGAATTTGCAAATTATCTCTTTATGACCCTGAAGCCAGGCTTGCATCCAGAACCAGTGGTGTTCATCCGGATTCCGGGTACCCGAACTACTTGGATATCTGAAATTTACTTTTTGCTCTCCGACCTCGGATCCGGATTTCGGATAGCTGGATAAATCCGGAATGCACTATCCGAGCTAACTCTCCGGTCGGATACTTAGTTCGGGTACCCAAATCCGGATAGCGTAACCACGGAGATGACGTCCATGACGTCATTGAGCCAATCAGAGGGCTCCCAGCCGAAGCCCTAGCAACCAATCACAGAGGGGAACCCTGGCCGGCCCCTCCTGTATATAAGGCGGGCGAAATGATGAGAATCTCGTCCTTGCTTGTGACTGCTCACTGAGAGACATCTCCAGTGGTGTTGGCTAAGCAAGTGCTTCTCACACTTTGAAAACAGAGCGTTTTGAGTGCTATACACCTGTAGTACACGATTATTTTATTGTTTTATAGTTAGCTAGCTTGTGTAATTGTTTGATTTCAGTCAGTGACAGTCAGAATCTGTGCTGCAGCAGATACTACTAGTTAGGTCCTGTATGTGCGCAGGCCAGGCCTGCTGCTGGCCTGCTATTAGCCTTAGCTACAGTATAGGTTAGGGAATAGGATTACTTTGTTATTGTGTAGTTAGTACTGCTAGTTAGTTGTTGGAGTAGTACTGTGTTAGCTTACTACAGATTACTTCAGTGCTGCTGTGGTGAGTCAGTGTGACAGATAGACAAGTTAGTGTGCACTGTCTTCTACTCTGCTGTCTTTCTCTCCATTAGGTGAAGTACTATTACTGTGCTACTATCCACCACTGATTTTCTTTAACCACTTGAGGACCCACCCTTTACCCCCCCTTAAGGACCAGCGCTGTTTTAGCTGATCTGTGCTGGGTGGGCTGTGCAGCCCCCAGCACAGATCAGGGTGCAGGCAGAGCGACCAGATCGCCCCCCTTTTTTCCCCACTAGGGGGATGATGTGCTGGGGGGGTCTGATCGCTCCTGCCTGCCTGGGTGTTGCGGGGGGGGGGGCACCTCAAAGTCCCCCTCCGCGGCGAAATTCCCCCCCCCCTCCTTCTCATCCCTGTCCCCCCTGGCAATCTGGGCTGCACAGGACGCGATCCGTCCTGTGCAGCCAGTGACAGGCTGTCCCCTGTCACATGGCGGCGATCCCCGGCCACTGATTGGCCGGGGATCGCCGATCTGCCTTACGGCGCTGCTGCGCAGCAGCGCCGTACAATGTAAACAAAGCGGATTATTTCCGCTTGTGTTTACATTTAGCCTGCGAGCCGCGATCGGCGGCCCGCAGGCTATTCACGGAGCCCCCCGCCGTGAATTGACAGGAAGCAGCTGCTCCCTGATTAATTAGCCTGCAGCCGGCGACGCTGGTCCTGCAGCTGCCACTTTGCCGACGCGCGGTATGAGTGCAAGTCGGCAAGTCCAACCCCGATTTTTATAAAGTACAATTACCCCACATCATCTGGCGACATCATCACATATAACTATGTCTGCTGGCACTGGCAGCTGTGGGAGGGGCAGCAAGGCCAAGAGGAGAGGGAGCAGCATTGCCGCCACCGTCAGCAGTTCTGCCGCGACAGTGTCCATTCCGCCACTGGCCGTTCAGCTGTTAGGGGGAGTCATGCTGCAGAGGCGCAGCAGTGTGTAGTGGCCATTTTCCAGCAGGGTCGGAGGCGCAAATTGGAGGAGAAAGATGCCGAGCCTGTGATGCAGCTGATGGTGGATGAGCAGGCCACCACCAGCTCTAGAACAGAGACCTCCACCCCTCCACCACTCCTGTTCGCAGGAGCAGCAGCAGCTGCCCAGCATGGCCTGGGGACTCTTCAGTCATCATGTTGATCCCAGCAGGCAGCCTACCCTCAGTGAGCATGCTTTTCACTCCAGACAACTCGAGCGCAATCAGGGCTGCTACCAGCGAGTTTGAGAAGGAGGATATTCTGGGCGCAATGGACTATTTGGAGGAGTCACAGATGGTGATGGTGGTTGTTGGGGAGGTCCTTGCATGATGTGTCAGCAGAAGAGGAGTTTGGGGGGTCATCATCCCAGCAGTTGTTTGAAAAGGCGGAGTATGATGATGATGATGATGATGAGATGAAGGACCGTGACTACCATCCACAGGAGGGGGATGTCAGCTCTGAGAAGGTGGAGGAGGATGCGTCGGTGGGTTTGGCATGGAGGATCAGCATTGCAGACATTGGCAGGAGCAGCAGTGGGCATGGAATGCGGGACCCACAGTCTGCTGCTTTATCTTCTGCGACTACCGCCAGCCGCACCACTCAACCCCGGGCCCCAACCACCACAGGGAGCAAAGCAGCAGCAGCATCCCATTCAGGGCGTAAGGGAAATTTCTTGCCCCCAATTCGGCAGTTCTTTACTCTGCCCACAGAGGACAGCAAGTTTGCCACATGTAATGTGTGCCATGTGAAGCTGAGCAGAGGTTATAACACCTCCAACTATGGCACCTCCAGCTTCATCACCCATCTGGCCAAAAAACATTTTGTTGAGCATGAGGAGTTCAAGAGGCTGAAGGAAGCTGGCGCTGGCAGTGGTCAGACTGAGAGCACCAGAACCCCCTCTGCCACTCCTGCCGACACTGAGGCCTGTTCAGGCAGCCAGTCCTCAGTGGTCTCCTCTACTCCCTCCTCTGCTTCCCATGCAAGCTAGAAACACCACCAGACCCTGCTGAGTGAGTCCTTCCTCATCAGGGCTCAGCCTCCCGGCAGCCATCGCATCCGACAGTTGAACGGCTTGCTTTCATGGGCCATGTCCTCCCGTACTCGTTCGTGCAGGAGGGGAGCCAGATGCGTGCGCTCCTGCAGTATGCAGCACCGGATTTGCCAATCCCCAGCCGGCACTACTTCGCACACATGGCTATCTCAGCACTGCACTAGTACGTAAAGGCCAACATGGAACGTGGCCTAGATCATGTGATGGGTGAGCGGGTCCATGTGACAATGGACTCATGGAGCAGTCAGTTCGGGACAGGCTGCTATCTGTCCTTCACCGCACACTGGGTCAGTTTGGTGGAAGGGGAAGGGGGTGAGGAGGGGACAGCAGCATCAGGCACAGCAGCAATCCAGTGGGTGGTGCCCCCCCGCAGCTGGGTCAGGGGAAGTGCAGTAGGTTCCTCTGATCCGGTTCCATCCTCCCCAAACACCCCCGCCTCAGCAGCAGCGTGAAGGCCTGCCACTGCCAAGTGCTGCTGGAGATGGTCAGCCCGGGAAAGCACAATCTGATGGCAGCCAATGTGATTCGCTACCTGAATTGGCTGACCCCCAGAGGGCTGAGAGTCAGAGAGGTGGTCTCTGACAATTGGGCCAACCTGGTTGCCGCCATCCACTGGGGAAACCTCATCCACATCCCCTGTCTGGCCCACGTCCTGAACCTGGTGGTGCAGAAATTTCTGCGCACCTACCAGGGTATGGATACTCTTTTGAGAAAGGCAAGGAAAACTGTTGGTCATTTCCACCGCTCGGGTGGTGCCTCAGCATCCCTACAAAGCAAGCAGGACAAGCTGAACCTGCCACGGCACCGTCTGATCATAGACATTCCAACACGCTGGAATTCCACCATGGACATGTTGGAGCGTCTGGTTGAACAGAGGCAGGCTGTCAACCAGTACCTGGCCAATGCCACCGTGGCCACCATCTTGTCCGGTACTGGCACCACCCACCTCCCGGACATCATCCCCAGTGCTGATTGGGGAAAAATGCAGCAGGTGTGCTTGGTGCAGACTCCTTTCCTGGAGGCCACCAACATGGTCAGCCAGGACCGTGCGTCAGTGTGTGAGTGGGTGCTCCAGATTTGCATGCTGGACAAGGCCCTCTTTGCTCTGCTGGAAATGGGAGAGTCAGCCTTGATCCAGCAGGAGCAGCAGCCACCTGCACAGTCCACCTATGTGCGGCAGGAGGAGGATGGGGAGGACTTGGAGTTGGAGAAGTTGGAGGTCCCTGACCTTGATGATGAGGAGGCACAGCCGAGTGCAGCTGCAGTGGTGAGGGGGTGGAGAGAGCAGGAGGAGGCTCAGGGGTCAGAGGAGGAGAACAGCACTGTCATCTCTGGGGGTGACGACGACATGCCTGCTGTGGCGTCCCTCTTCCCCATTGCAGTGCCTGCGCAGTGACCCAAGGGTGAAGCAGATGCATGCTCAGGAGGACATCTGGATCACCATGATGCTAGACCCATGCCTGAAGGGGAAGCTGACTCAGTTCCTGCCTGCAGGAGGAGGCCCTGTGCGCCGAATGAGGGAGTTGCAGTGGTCCCTGGTTCAGTGTTTGGAGGAAGCCTTCCCCCTGCCCCCCCCCCCCCCCCCCCTGCTGTCAGAGTCCAGCCAGCACAGCAGCAGGTGCCTGTGTCCAGCAGCAGCAGGCGCCCAACAAACCTGCTGTCTCTGACAAAGGTGCTCTACGGCACGCCGGTACAGCTGTCTACAGAGGAGGTGCCTGCAGCAGCTTCCACCTCTCAAAGCCAGAACCAGCACCTGATCCGGATGGTGGCAGACTACATGGGGTCCTACAGCAGGCTTGACACCGACACCCCTGTGGACCCCTTGGATTACTGGGTCAAGCGCCTGGATATCTGGAGCGAGCTTGCGCAGTATGCCCTGCCTGGAAGTGCTGTCCTGTCCGCCTTCCAGCGTGCTGGCAGAGAAGTGCTTTAGTGCGGCCGGTGGCGTAGTCACGGAGAAGCACCCTTGTCTGTCCACCCAGTCTGTGGACAGACTGACGTTTCTGAAAATGAACCAGGCTTGGGTGCAGGGCCGGCCCGCTCATGAGGCGGGGTGAAACATTTGCCTCAGGCGGCACCCACCTGTCCGTGGGTGGGGGGCCGCCTGCCGAGCTGGAGGAGTAGCTGGCAGAAAGGGGGTATTGGGCCTAGCAGTGGGGAGGGAGGTCGGACCCCCCCTCCCTCGCCTGGGTCCCCTGATCTGCGCTCCCCTCCAGCTGTAAATAGTTAAGTACCAGCGTATAGATTAAGAAGCAACGGGCGGGGATCACTCACCTCTTCTGCGTTCCAGCGAGCGCTCCACTGACGTCACTTCCTGCAACGCCGCCCACTGTATTGTAAGTGGACGGCGTTGCAGGAAGTGACGTCAGTGGAGCGCTCGCTGGAACGCGAAAGAGTTGAGTGATCCCCGCCCGTTGCCTCTTAATCCATACGCTGGTACTTAACTATTTACAGCTGGAGGGGAGCGCAGATCGAGGGACCCAGGCGAGGGGGGGGGTGTCCGCCCCCCCCCCTCCCCACCGCTAGGCCCAATATCCCCTTCCTGCCCGCTACCCCTCCAGCTCGGTGGCCCCCCACCCACGTGGGGGGCGGCGATTTTTTAAAATTTTGCCTCAGGCGGCAAAAAGTCAAGAGCCAGCCCTGCTTGGGTGGTTGGTGAGTTCCTGGCCCCTGTTGTTGGCAAGAGGGGGACATGGAGTGGCTGGAATCGCTATGCCTGCCTTACCACCCATCTGGTTCAAAGTTGTTGGGTAGTGCGGCCTATATATTGTAGACCGCAAGGACATGTTATTAAATATATTATAAAGTTGCTGGAACAATCAATTGGTGATTTGGCCCTGTTCTCGTCTAGCTGTTTGTGCTCCTTCTGTCGAATGTTCATTGTTTGTGATACGGCTGGGAGTCAGTATATTTTTTTGTGTTTTGGCCCTGCAGAAGACTACTCTCGGTTTCTCTGTTAAAGAGACACTGAAGCGAAAAAAAATGATATAATGAATTGGTTGTGTACTATGAATAATTACTAGAAGATTAGCAGCAAAGAAAATATTCTCATATTTTTATTTTCAGGTACCGTATTTTTCGCCGTATAAGACGCTCCGGCATATAAGACGCACCCAGATTTAGAAGGCAAAAATCAGGAAAAAAAAGAAAAAACTAAACCTTGGTGCGTCTATGATGCAGGGGCGTCTTATGGACTTTTCACCCCCCAGTTACTCTACATACTATTACACTGACCACATAAGGGGACAGTGTAAGGATTGCCTATTCCCATGTTGCCTGCCTGTGTTCCCCTATGTGGTCAGTGTAGGGATTGGCTGTTCCTGTGTCCCCCTGTGCCTGCTGTTTCCCCCTGTGCCTGTCATGTCCTCCTGTGCCAACCATGCCCTTCTGTGCCAGCCATGTCCCCCTGTGGCAGCCATGTCCCCCTGTCAGTCTCCCCCTGTGCAAGCCATGTCCCCGTCAGTGTCCCTGTGCCAGGCATGTCCCCCTGTCAGTGTCCCTGTGCCAGCCATGTCCCCCTGTCAGTATCCCTGTGGCAGCCATGCCCCCCTGTCAGTGTCCCTGTGCCAGGCATGTCCCCCTGTCAGTATCCCTGTGGCAGCCATGCCCCCCTGTCAGTGTCCCTGTGCCAGCCATGCCCCCCTGTCAGTGTCCCTGTGCCAGCCATGTCCCCCTGTCAGTGTCCCTGTGGTAGCCATGCCCCCCTGTCAGTGTCCCTGTGCCAGCCATGCCCTCCTGTCAGTGTCCCTGTGCCAGCCATGCCCCCCTGTCAGTGTCCCTGTGCCAGCCATGCCCCCCTGTCTGTGTCCCGGTGCCAGCCATGTCCCCCTGTTAGTGTCCTCCTGCCAGCCATTTCCCCCTGTCAGTGTCCCCCTGTGCCGTCCGTGTCCCGCTGTGCCGGCCATGTCCCCCTGTCCATATCCCCCTGTGCCAGCAGCGTAATTACAGTATATACGTTACCTGCTCCTGCCGCCGCGCTCCTGGCTCCAGTCCTGCTTCGAGTTCCTCTTCTGCCATCCACCGATGCCCGCTGCTACAGCCGCCGCGCTCCTGGCTAAGTCCTAATTAGCCGCGCGGTGATTACGCAATCAGCACACGTGCGCCGGGGTCACGCATGCGTGACCCCGCATGCGTGACCCCGGCGCACGTGTACTGATTGCGTAATCACCGCGCGGCTAATTAGGACTCACCGGCCAGCGATGTTCGGCGGCTGCAACAGCGGTAGATGGGAGAAGAGGATCCCAAAGCAGGACTGGAGCCAGGAGCGCGGCGGCTGTAGCAGCAGGCATCGGTGGATGGCAGAAGAGGATCGCGAAGCAGGACTGGAGCCAGGAGCGCGGCGGCAGGAGCAGGTAACGTATATACCGCTTCCCTGCGCACCTCTGCATAACAAAATCTGTACCTTCGCCGCATAAGACGCACCCACTTTTCCCCAACAATTTTGGGGAAGAAAAAGTGCGTCTTATACGGCGAAAAATACGGTATATAGTGTTTTTTCTAACATTGCATCATTTTCTAATATGTGCAGATTACACAACACTCAGCATTCAAAATGAATTTTTCAGAGCAGTCTGTGAACTAATGACCTCTCCTCTGCCAGAGGAAAAGTAAATAGTTAACTAACAGTTGAGATAATAAAAGTCAGAAAACAGCCCTCTCCACCACTTTGAAAGTCGTAGAGATATGGCTTTTTTGTATAGAGATAACAACTGGAGTTTCTTAACTCTTCCTGTACTGGAAACAATTAGACTGATGTATCTGATCTTAATGTTTTATTTCTTAGCTGTACTACCCATACCAATCATAATAGCATAGTTTTTTTTTAACTTCAGTGTCTCTTTAAGTTTGTTTTGAGCAAGCGGTCCATTTGTAAAAGTGACCATGATTTTGTGAGAGCTTCTTTAATTCCCTTGTGCTGGCTGGAAAACCTAGTAATGAAGCAAGTCTCATCTCCTCCTTTTTTGTTGGTGTCGTTTTCTCTATAGATCAGGGAGCTTCGATTCGTATGTCCTTATCACTTCAGTTCAGGCGGAATGTAGTTCCACCCCTCCTGCTGCCAGGACGATCAGGCAAAGGGACACATTTGTCTTTCAGTTTTCTGCGCGTATTTTTCTGCATGCATTTTCTGAACACCAGGGGCTTGATTCCCAAAGCGGTGCTAACCTACTTAGCACGTCTAAAGTCTTTAGACGTGCTAACCAGGGTGCTAAGTAGGTTAGCACCGGATTTCTCAATCAGATCGCGCGCTAACTTTGCGTGCAAAGTCCTATGCGCGCTAAGTCCCATAGGCTTTAACGGGCACTTTGCGCGGAGTGCCCTGCGCTCTGTGCAGTGCGCGCGTAAAGTTTTACGCGTGAAAAGTTTTGCGCGCGAAAAGCTCGTTTATACGTGCTAAGGGGGTTTTCACAGGAGTGCTAACAGGTAGCACCGCTTTGTGAATCAAGCCCCATGTGTGTTTGTATGCAGAAAAACGCGCATGTTTTTTTTACAGCAGCTTATGTAATTTGATAGAGAAAACTGACAAAATGTTCGAAATGATCCTGCACGATGTCGGTTTTTACTGTGTGTGAAAAATGCAGTAAGTGTGAACTAGCCCATTGTTTAACATGACTATTCAGAGCTGACAAAAAGTAAAGAATCAATATTTACCCGGGCTGCCTCTGGCCCCGTAAGCACGTGTGAGTCCCTCGCTGTCCTGCTGCGGTCCATGCATGCGCAGAAGACCCAGACTGGACCAGACTGAGCCTTTTACCAGGGCTGATCTTGCCTGAACGGCAGGCCACGGGAGGACAGCGAGGGACTCACCCGTGCTTATGGGACTAGAGGAAACCCACATATAAGTATTGATTCTTAACTTTTTGTCAGATCTGATATACTTTAAATCAGTTTTTCTGTGCAGAGAACTGCCTTACAGCTAGACTGTGTAGGAGAGAGAGGCTGTGGATGTGTGGCTAGGTCTGTGTGTCTTTCGGTGTCTCTATAATTAAATTTATGTGTTTATGTATACAATGGGTTGCAAAAGTATTCGGCCCCCTTGAAGTTTTCCACATTTTGTCATATTACTGCCACAAACATGCATCAATTTTATTGGAATTCCACATGAAAGACAAACACAAAGTGGTGTACACATGAGAAGTGGAAAGAAAATCATACATGATTCCAAACATTTTTTACAAATAAATAACTGCAAAGTGGTGTGTGCATAATTATTCGGGCCCCCTTGGATCTGAGTGCAGTCAGTTGCCCATAGACATTGCCTGATGAGTGCTAATGACTAAATAGAGTTCACCTGTGTGTAATCTAATGTCAGTACAAATACAGTTGCTCTGTGAGGGCCTCAGAGGTTGTCTAAGAGAATATTGGGAACAACAACACCGTGAAGTCCAAAGAACACACAAGACAGGTCAGGGATCAAGTTATTGAGAAATTTAAAGCAGGCTTAGGCTCCAAAAAGATTTCCAAAGCCTTCAACATCCCACGGAGCACTGTTCAAGCGATCATTCAGAAATGGAAGGAGTATGGCACAACTGTACACCTACCAAGACAAGGCCATCCACCTAAACTCACAGGCCGAACAAGGAGAGCGCTGATCAGAAATGCAGTCAAGAGGCCCATGGTGACTGGACGAGCTGCAGAGATCTACAGCTCAGGTGGGGGAATCTGGCCATAGGACAACTATTAGTCATGCACTGCACAAAGTTGGCCTTTATGGAAGAGTGGCAAGAAGAAAGCCATTGTTAACAGAAAAGCATAAGAAGTCCCGTTTGCAGTTTGCCACAAGCCATGTGGGGGACACAGCAACCATGTGGAAGAAGGTGCTCTGGTCAGATGAGACCAAAATGGAACTTTTTGGCCAAAATGCAAAACGCTATGTGTGGCAGAAAACAAACACTGCACATCATTCTGAACACACCATCTCCACTGTCAAATATGGTGGTGGCAGAAATTGAATCATGCTCAGGGGGTGCATCTCTTCAGCAGGGACATGGAAGCTGGTCAGAGTTGATGGGAAGATGGTTGGAGCCAAATACAGGGCAAACTTGAAAGAAAACCTCTTGGAGACTGCAAAAGACTTGATACTGGGGCGGAGGTTCACCTTCCAGCAGGACAATGACCCTAAACATAAAGCCAGGGCAACAATGGAATGGTTTAAAACAAAACATAACTATGTGTTAGAATGGCCCAGTCAAAGTCCAGATCTAAATCCAATCGAGAATCTGTGGCAAGATCTGAAAACTGCTGTTCACAAACGCTGTCCATCTAATCTGACTGAGCTGGAGCTGTTTTGCAAAGAAGAATGGGCAAGGATTTCAGTCTGTAGATGTGCAAAGCTGGTAGAGACATACCCTAAAAGACTGGCAGCTGTAATTGCAGCCAAAGGTGGTTCTACAAAGTATTGACTTAGGGGGCCGAATAATTACGCACACCCCACTTTGCAGTTATTTATTTGTAAAAAATGTTTGGAATGATGTATGATTTTCAATCCACTTCTCACGTGTACACCACTGTATTGGTCTTTCACATGGAATTCCAATAAAATTGATTCATGTTTGTGGCAGTAATGTGACAAAATGTGGAAATCTTCAAGGGGGCCGAATACTTTTGCAACCCACTGTATATGCTTGCTGTCTCTCCCTCTTTCTCTGTGTGCCTGCTGTTTATATTTCTCACTATACAGAGCCCCCTTCTGCATAAACTAGTAAAAAATAAAGCTGACAGCTCAGAATGCTTCACTTTACATTGCAGTCTGTAGTAACACTCCACTTAACAGCTCCGGCCAGATGATAGTTCCTCACTAGAGATTGCTCAAACCTCAGATTATGGGTTCATGGACTGCGGTCGCGAACTTCTGCAAAAGTCAGCTAACCGGTGAACTCGACTTCAATGGGCAGGAGAACTTTAAAAATTACGAACACTGTTTCTGGCCACAAAAGTGATGGAAGAGATGTTTCAAGGTGTCTAACGCCTGGAGGGGAGCATGGTGGAGTGGGATACATGCCAAAACTCCCGGGGAAAATTATGGATTTGGTGCACAGCATGGTTATAATCCCTAAAGGGCAGAAATCACATTACATTCCTAAATTGGATGCATTGCTTAAAATGCTTGAAAACATCTTGCGTGTGTATACATGGATCAGGTAGTGTAAGTAGTGTATTGCTGCACACTGAAAGACCAAACTAACTGTTTAACACACTGCAAACAGCTGTTTGTGTATTGATGGCCGTGCTGGACTGGTGCGCACCATGGCGAGAGTGCAGGCGATGGCGGTTTTCCGGCCCATGTGGTCAGGCTGAGTTAGCTCAATGACAGAACAACAGTGACTGTCCAGCTGATCGAATTTGGTTTGTCCACAATAAAGCAACGACCTTATTATCTTGGGTGTGCCCCCAACACACTCCTATAGGTCATCACTTCATTGTGATATGCAAGCCCCTTCACTGCGGCAAGAAGGGAAATTGACACATGTACATGCCTTTTGTTTTGTTGTAGCAGCCACAGTGCAGGCAGAAAAATTAGGCATGTACACACACCCAAAAATTATTATTATGTTTGGTAGCGACCACTGCTAGCAGCTAAATTCAGGAATCCAACTGGAGTCCTGGACTCTTTTGGTGTTGGCGGAGAAGGCAGTCAAGTGGCCTGCAGGCAGAAATGCTGGGTGGGTACTTGGTCTTCAGGCAGACAATATACCCCCCCCCCCCCCCCCCCCCCGGGATCCATGCCCCATTCATTTTAATAAAAGTGAGGTACTGAGCACTTTTTTGACCTAGGCAACTTCTCTTCTCAGTGACAATGCCTCCTGCTGCGCTGAAGGTCCTTTGTGACAGGATACTTGAGGCAGGGCAAGCAAGAAGTTTGATGGCAGATTGTGACAGCTCTGGCCACAAGTCAAGCCTGCGCACCCAATAGTCCAGGGGTTCGTCGCTACTCAGAATGTCTATATCGGCACTTAAAGGGGCACTACAATGAAAAACTGTAAAATTTAAAATATGTGCAAACATATACAAATAAGAAGTACACTTTTTTTCCAGAGTAAAATGAGCGATAAATTACTTTTCTCCTATGTTGCTGTCACTTACAGTAGGTTGTAGAAATCTGACAGAAGTGACAGGCTTTGGACTAGTCCATCTCTTTATAGGGGTGTCAGGTATAGCAGTATTACCTAACCAGCGGAGAGTGCTGCGGCCGCCGCTTCCGCGTCTGACGTCGCCCAAGCGGCGGCCGCATCCTCTCAGTCATCTTGCACAGCCCCTGGCAGGACAGGTCTCTCCTCTGCACATCAGATTAGGTCAGCACGCTCGCGGGCGGGGCGGCAGGACCTTTATAATCTGAGGAGACGGGTCAGCTGATCTTGCAGTCAGCTGACACCAACCTGCCAATTACACGCTGCTGATTGGTCCAGCCCTGTGGGCGGGCGGTTTGAGTTTGCTTTCTGTATTTAAGCTGGGAGTTGTCATTTGCTCATTGTCTGTTGTTGCGAATACTTCGTGTTAGCTCTCAGACCTTAGTCAGTTCCCAAGTGTGTTAGAACCGGCAGGAGCCGGGAATTCACACTTAGCTTAGGATCTGTTTGATAGCTGTAATTATTACTTCATTGTGTATTATTGTGTATGAATCTTGCCTGAACTTTTGACCAATCCTCTGCCTCTCGATTCTGTACTCTGCCTATCTGTCTCGTTGCCGACCTTGGCCCGACCTCGACACTGCCTTTGCCTTCTGAGCTTGTACCTTTACTGCCCGACCCTTTGCCGACCTCAGCTATCTCTACCTACGATTAGCCTGACGATCCGGTACTGCCTCTGACCGATCCGTTGCCGACTTTGCCTGTACGACCAATCTGTTAGTGATAGTCCTTACAGCCAGGGGGCTATCACATAGGACTACTCCTGTATACTGTGCACTAATCACCTGTGATCACAATATTATTAAAGTACTGATTCTGTGCTAGTGAGCCTTCTGTTGATCTACTATCAGTAAGATACTGATTACCTTTGTCAGATTTATCTGCATTAGTGGGGATACTGCAGATCACCACATAATCAAATATTTGTGATCTTGCTGACTCATTGTTACGCTATCTAGTCTGTCGAGCTCTCTCTGATCTGCAGAGCGCCACAAATCGTTACAAGGGGATTCTCAGGGATATGTCTATTTTCAAAAGCGCTTTTATATACCCCTGGCTACATATACTGGGCCTATATACCCCTGGCTACATATACTGGGCCTATATACCCCTGGCTACATATACTGGGCATATATACCCCTGGCTACATATACTGGGCATATATACCCCTGGCTACATATACTGGGCATATATACCCCTGGCTACATATACTGGGCATATATACCCCTGCCTACATATACTGGGCATATATACCCCCTGACTACATATACCCCTGCCTACATATACTGGGCATATATACCCCCTGGCTACATATACTGGGCATATATATCCCTGGCTACATGGACTGGACATATATACCCCCTGGCTACATATACTGGGCATATATACCCCTGGCTACACATACTGCGCATATATACCCCCTGACTACATATACTGGGCATATATACCCCCTGACTACATATACTGGGCATATATACCCCCTGACTACATATACTGGGCATATATACCCCTGGCTACATTTACTGGGCATATATATCCCCTGGCTACATATACTGGGCATATATACCCCTGCCTACATATACTGGGCATATATACCCCTGACTACATATACTGGGCATATATACCCCCTGACTACATATACTGGGCATATATACCCCTGGCTACATATACTGGGCATATATACCCCTGGCTACATATACTGGGCATATATACCCCTGGCTACATATACTGGGCATATATACCCCTGCCTACATATACTGGGCATATATACCCCTGACTACATATACTGGGCATATCTACCCCCTGCCTACATATACTGGGCATATATACCCCTGGCTACATACACTGGGCATATATACCCCTGGCTACATATACTGGGCATATATACCCCTGGCTACATATACTGGGCATATATACCCCTGACTACATATACTGGGCATATATACCCCCTGACTACATATACCCCTGCCTACATATACTGGGCATATATACCCCTGCCTACATATACTGGACATATATACCCCCTGCCTACATATACTGGGCATATATATCCCTGCCTACATATACTGGGCATATATACCCCTGCCTACATATACTCGGCATATATACCCCTGCCTACATATACTGGGCATATATACCCCTGCCTACATATACTGGGCATATATACCCCTGGCTACATATACTGGGCACATATACCCCTGGCTACATATACTGGGCATATATACCCCTGCCTACATATACTGGGCATATATACCCCTGACTACATATACTGGGCATATATACCCCCTGACTATATATACTGGGCATATATACCCCTGCCTACATATACTCGGCATATATACCCCTGGCTACATATACTGGGCATATATACCCCTGGCTACATATACTGGGCATATATACCCCTGGCTACATATACTGGGCATATATACCCCTGCCTACATATACTGGGCATATATACCCCTGCCTAAATATACTGGGCATATATACCCCTGGCTACATATACTGGGCATATATACCCCTGCCTACATATACTGGGCATATATACCCCTGCCTACATATACTGGGCATATATACCCCTGGCTACATATACTGGGCATATATACCCCTTGGCTACATATACTGGGCATATATACCCCCTGGCTACATATACTGGGCATATATACCCCCTGGCTACATATACTGGGCATATATACCCCTGGCTACATATACTGGGCATATATACCCCTGGCTACATATACTGGGCATATATACCCCCTGACTACTTATACTGGGCATATATACCCCTGGCTACATATACTGGGCATATATACCCCCTGACTACATATACCCCTGCCTACATATACTGGGCATATATACCCCTGCCTACATATACTGGGCATATATACCCCCTGCCTACATATACTGGGCATATATACCCCTGCCTACATATACTGGGCATATATACCCCTGCCTACATATACTGGGCATATATACCCCCTGACTACATATACTGGGCATATATACCCCTGGCTACATATTCTGGGCATATATACCCCTGGCTACATATACTGGGCATATATACCCCTGGCTACATATACTGGGCATATATACCCCTGGCTACATATACTGGGCACATATACGCCTGACTATATATACTGGGCACATATTATTCTCCTGGCTACATATACTGGGCATATATACCCCTGGCTACATATACTGGGCACATATACCTCTGGCTACATATACTGGGCACACATACCCCTGCCTACATATACTGGGCACATATACCCCTGGCTACCTGTTCTGTCGACCTCTCTACCCCTGGCTACCTGTTCTGGGGACATCTATACCGCTGGCCACCTATTCTGGGGACATCTATACTGCTGGCCACCTATTCTGGGGACAACTATAGACCTGGGGCTACCTATTTTTGGGGAACCACGTCAGATAGAGTGTATTTTGGAGAACTGCTGCCAGGTGAGAGGTGTCTACCATATTAAGGGGGAATTCTACCTATTTATGTGAAATGCTGTCTATTTATGTGACTCATGACTGCTGAATTTGTCTTGTTGGGGGCCTCATGGTTACTGAATTTGTCTTGTTGGGGGCCTCATGATTTGTTGGGGGCCTCAAGATCGCTAAATTTGTCTTGTTGGGGGCCTCATGATTGCTGAATTTGTCTTGTTGGGGGCCTCATGATTGCTAAATTTGTCTTGTTGGGGGCCTCATGATTGCTGAGTTGGTTATGTTGGGGGCCTCATGATTGCTGAATTTGTCTTGATGGGGGGGGGGGCTCATGATTGCTGAATTTGTCTTGGAACATGCTGGAAGGTACATACTGAGGAAGGGTGGGTGAGCGTGAGCCTGCTAACCTCCATATACATTTGGCTCCACCCATAACCACGCCCACATTTATTATGTGACCACGCCCCTTTTTGACCTTGACTTTGGGGGGCGCATTAATAGTCTTTGTCCCCGGGCGCTGAAAACCCTAGCTACGCCTCTGCCTCCCTGGCTCGCCAGCAGGAGGGGAGCTGCGCAGAGAAGAGGGAGAGCTGCTCTCCCTCCCTCGCTGTCCCCTCTATTAATGTCCGGGTGGCTGGCAGCGGCGGGCGGAACTTACCTCCGTCTCGTCGCAGCGCGGATGGATCTGCCACTACTCTGGTCTGGTCCAGACCAGAGCAGCGGCTGCGGGACCCGAACTTCCGGCCGGCGCTGGAGCGAGACGGAGGTAAGTCCCGCCCGCTGCGCCAGACACCCGGACATTAACGGAGGGGACAGCGAGGGAGGGAGAGCCCTAAGGTGAGAGAAGGGGGGAGATGGCCCCCTTCTCCACCGTCCGCACAGCTCTCCCTCTTCTCTTCTCTGCGCTGCTCCCCTCCGCAGAGAAAAACAAAAAAAATTAAAAATCAGCTCAGCTGGGCGCCCTTAGGGACCCGGCGCCCGGGGGCACTTGACCTACCCCGACCCCCCCTAGCTCCGCGCCTGCTGAGTACCGCGGTACTTTTGGCAGTTTGTTACAATGTAACAAGGTTCACAGACGGGAATTAGCTGTTTACAGCTGTCTCTAACAGCCAAAACAGCTAGGAGCAGCTACATAACCTGCCCACAGTAAAAATGTCACCATGTAATAAATGTCAGAATGTAAATCCGGGAGAGGAAAGATTTTACAATGAGCAAACACTGACTAAATCATTTATACATAATTATGGTAAAAAATGAAGCACTTTTTTTACTACATTATTTTCACTGGAGTTCCTCTTTAAGGACCAGAGCCTTTTTTCCATTCAGACCACTGCAGCTTTAACGGGTTATTGTTTGGTTATACAACCTACTATCTAAATGAATTTTCCCTCCTTTTCTTGTCACTAATACAGCTTTCTTTTGGTACTATTTGAATGCTGCTGCGATTTTTAGTTTTTATTATATTCATCAAAAAAGACATGAATTTTGTAAAAAAAAATGATTTTTTTTAACTTTCTGTGATAAAATGTGTCAAATAAAGTAAAATTTCTGTATACATTTTTGTCCAAATTTATTGTGCTACATGTCTTTGATAAAAAAAAAACATTCAGCGTATATTTATTGGTTTGGGTAAACGTTATAGTGTTTACAAACTATGGTGCAAAAAGTGAATTTTCCCATTTTGAAGCATCTCCGACTTTTCTGAACACCTGTCATGTTTCATGAGGTGCTAAAATTCCAGGATAGTATAAATACCCCCCAAATGACCCCATTTTGGAAAGAAGACATCCCAAAGTATTCACTGAGAGGCATGGTGAGTTCATAGAAGATTTTATTTTCTGTCACCAGTTAGCGGAAAATGACACTTTGAGACAGAAAAAAAAGTTTCCATTTCTGCTAACTTGTGACAAAAAAAAAAAATGAAATCTGCCACGGACTCACCATGCCCCTCTCTGAATACCTTGAAGTGTCTACTTTCCAAAATGGGGTCATTTGTGGGGTGTGTTTACTGTCCTGGCATTTTGGGGGGTGCCTAATCGTAAGCACCCCTGTAAAGCCTAAAGGTGCTCATTGGACTTTGGGCCCCTTAGCGCAGTTAGGCTGCAAAAAAGTGCCACACATGTGGTATTGCCGTACTCAGGAGAAGTACAGAGAGATTTCTCCCACCCAGCATGGGTATGTGTAGAAATACGGGATCAGTGAATAATGGCGCACAGCGCCTATGTATAAAAATGGCGCCGCATTAAAAAGATACGCTTATCACGATTTATCGTTAGTACTGCATAATAATGGCGCACAGGGAAAAAAGAAGAAAAACGGCACACACTAACGTTATTTATCAATAGTGGCACACACACTAACGTTATTTATCAATAGTGGCACACACTAACGTTATTTAACAATAGCGCCCTACATAAGCCAAACTGCAGACGTTATTTAACTGCAAAATGGTGAATGGATTTAATGTAACCCTGTCAAGGTTAGAGTTAGGCACTGGGGGGGTCTTAGGGTTAGGCACCACCAGGGGGGTCTTAGGGTTAGGCACCACCAGGGGGGGTCTTAGGGTTAGGCACCACCAGGGGGTCTTAGGGTTAGGCACCACCAGGGGGGTCTTAGGGTAAGGCACCACCATGGGGGTGGTTAGGGTTAGGCACCACCAGGGGGGGTCTTAGGGTTAGGTACCACCAGGGGGGTGGTTAGGGTTAGGCACCACCAGGGGGGTCTTAGGGTTAGGGATAGGTACAGGGAGGGTTCTGTGTGAGAGTAGGGTTAGGTATACAGTACAATATACACCACCAGGGGGTGGTTAGGGTTAGGCACCACCAGGGGGGTGGTTAGGGTTAGGCACCACCAGGGGGGGGGGGTTTATGGGTTAGGGATTGGTACAGAGAGAGTTCTGTGTGTTAACGCTAAATAACGATAAGGCTTTAACGCTAAATAACAATAAGGCTTTAACGTTAAATAGCGATAAGCGGCAAACGGATTAGCGGCAACACTGTGCGCCATTATTCACAGGCGCCATTTTCAGATAGAAGCTAGAAATACACCCCAAAACACATTATACTACTTCTCCTGAGTACGGCGATACCACATGTGTGACACTTTTTTGCAGTCTAGGTGCGCTAAGGGGCCCAACGTCCTATTCACAGGTCATTTTGAGGCATTTGCTTTCCAGACTACTCCTCATGGCTTAGGGCCCCTAAAATGCCAGGGCAGTGTAGGAACCCCACATGTGACCCCATTTTAGAAAGAAGACACCCCAATGTATTCCATTAGGTGTATGGTGAGTTCATAGAAGGTTTTATTTTTTGTCACAAGTTAGTGGAAAATTACACTTTGTGAAAAAAAAAAATCAATTTCTCCCAGCATGGGTATATGTAAAAAATACACCACAAAACACATTATACTACTTCTCCTGAGTACAGCGATACCACATGTGTGGCACTTTTTTGCACCCTAACTGCGCTAAGGGGGCCAAAGTCCAATGAGTACCTTTAGGATTTCACAGGTCGTTTTGAGACATTTGGTTTCAAGACTACGCCTCACGGTTTAGGGCCCCTAAAATGCCAGGGCAGTTTAGGAACCCCACAAGTGACCCCATTTTAGAAAGACAAATCCACAAGGTATTCTGTTAGGAGTATGATGAGTTCATAGAAGATTTTTTTTTTGTCACAAGTTAGCGGAAATTGACACTTTGTGAAAAAAAACCCAATAAAAATCAATTTCCGCTAACTTGTGACAAAAAATAAAATCTTCTATGAACTCACCATACACCTAACGGAATACTTTGGGGGTGTCTTCTTTCTAAAATGGGGTCACTTGTGGGGTTCCTACACTGCTCTGGCATTTCAGGGGCCCTAAACCGTGAGGAGTAGTCTGGAAAGCAAATGCCTCAAAATGACCTGTGAATAGGACGTTGGGCCCCTTAGCGCACCTAGACTGCAAAAAAGTGTCACACATGTGGTATCGCCGTACTCAGGAGAAGTAGTATAATGTGTTTTGGGGTGTATTTTTACACATACCCATGCTAGGTGGGAGAAATATCTCTGTAAATGGACAATTGTGTGTAAAAAATAAAAAAATTGTCATTTTACAGAGAGATTTCTCCCGCCCAGCATGGGTATGTGTAAAAATACACCCCAAAACACATTATACTACTCCTCCTGAGTACGGCGATACCACATGTGACACTTTTTTGCAGCCTAGGTGCGCTAAGGGGCCCAACGTCCTATTCACGGGTCATTTTGAGGCATTTGGTTTTTAGACTACTCACGGTTTAGGGCCCCTAAAATGCCAGGGCAGTATAGGAACCCCACAAGTGACCCCATTTTAGAAAGAAGACACCCCAAGGTATTCCGTTAGGTGTATGGTGAGTTCATAGAAGGTTTTATTTTTTGTCACAAGTTAGTGGAAAATGACACTTTGTAAAAAAAAAAGACAATAAAAATCAATTTCCGCTAACTTTTGATAAAAAATAAAATCTTCTATAAACTCGTCATACACATCAACGGAATACCTTGGGGTGTCTTTTTTTCTAAAATGGGGTCACTTGTGCGGTTCCTATACTGCCCTGGCATTTTAGGGGCCCAAAACCGTGAGGAGTAGTCTGGAAACCAAATGCCTCAAAATGACTGTTCAGGGGTATAAGCATCTGCAAATTTTGATGACAGGTGGTCTATGAGGGGGCGAATTTTGTGGAAACGGTCATAAGCAGGGTGGCCTCTTAGATAACAGGTTGTATTGGGCCTGATCTGATGGATAGGAGTGCTAGGGGGGTGACAGCAGGTGATTGATGGGTGTCTCAGGGAGTGATTAGAGGGGAAAATAGATGCAATCAATGCACTGGGGAGGTGATCGGAAGGGGGTCTGAGGGGGATCTGAGGGTTTGGCCGAGTGATCAGGAGCCCACACGGTGCAAATTAGGGCCTGATCTGATGGGTAGGTGTGCTAGGGCGTGACAGGAGGTGATTGATGGGTGTCTCAAGGTGTGATTAGAGGGGGGAATAGATGCAAGCAATGCACTGGCGAGGTGATCAGAGCTGGGGTCTGAGGGCATTCTGAGGGTGTGGGCGGGTGATTGGGTGCCCTAGGGGCAGATAGGGGTCTAAACTGATGGGTAGCAGTGACAGTGGGTGATTGATGGGTAATTAGTGGGTGTTTAGAGGAGAGAACAGATGTAAACAATGCACTTGGGAGGTGATCTGATGTCGGGTCTGCGGGCGATCTGATGGTGTGGGTGGGTGATCAGATTGACCGCAAGGGGCAGGTTATAGGCTGATTGATGGGTGGCAGTGACAGGGGGTGATTGATGGGTGATTGACAGGTGATTGACAGTAGTGTTGGGCGAACAGTGTTCGCCACTGTTCGGGTTCTGCAGAACATCACCCTGTTCGGGTGATGTTCGGCCGAACACCTGATGGTGTTCGGCCTTTTAAGTTCGGGTTCGCCCCGAACTTCTAATGGCCGCCGAACAGGGCCCCTGTTCGGCCGAACAGGGCCCTGTTCGGCCGAATACTGCCCCCCTATGGGGTCGCAGGCATAAGGGGGGAGCATGCCCCGATCGCGGGGGGGGTCGGAAATTCCCCCCACCCCCTCCGCTAGCGCTCCCCCCTCTGCCCGCTTCCCCATACAAAAGTTTAAGCAAAGTACCTGTAGTGGATGGCCTGGCAGTGGGCGGCACTGTGGAGTGAGGAGGAGGAGTCCGGAGAGTGACGAGTTGAGGGAGGCCGGGCAGCGGGCGTGAGGTCAGAGAAAGGGCGGAAGTACCACAAGGGTACTTCCGCTGAACCGCCCGCTGCCCAGCCTCCCTCAACTCGTCACTCTCCGGACTCCTCCTCCTCACTCCACAGTGCCGCCCACTGCCAGGCCATCCACTACAGGTACTTTGCTTAAACTTTTGTATGGGGAAGCGGGCAGAGGGGGGAGCGCTAGCGGAGGGGGTGGGGGGAATTTCCGACCCCCCCCCCCCCCGCGATCGGGGCATGCTCCCCCCTTATGCCTGCGACCCCATATGGCCCCCAAAAGCTGGATGTTCGGAAAGTTCGGGGTTCGGCCCGAACATGCCGAACATCTCGGCCATGTTCGGCGAACTTTCCCGAACCCGAACATCCAGGTGTTCGCCCATCACTAATTGACAGGTGATCAGTGGGTTATTACAGGGAAGAACAGATGTAAATAATGCACTGGCAAATTGATAAGGTGGGGTCTGAGGGCAATCTGAGCGTGTGGGCGGGTGATTGGGTGCCCGCAAGGGGCAGATTAAGGTCTAATCTGATGGGTAACCATGACAGGTGGTGATAGGGTGTGATTGATGGATGATTGATGGGTGATTAGTGGGTGTTTAGAGGAGAGAACAGATGTAAACAATGCACTTGGGAGGTGATCTGACATCGGGTCTGCGGGCGATCTTATGGTGTGGGTGGGTGATCAGATTTCCTGCAAGGGGCAGGTTAGGGGCTGATTGATGGGTGGCAGTGACAGGGGGTGATTGATGGGTGAGTAAAAGGTGATCAGTGGGTTATTACAGGGGGGATAGATGCATACAGTACACAGGGGGGGGTCTGCGGAGAATCTGAGGGGTGGGGGGTGATCAGGAGCCCCCAGGGGGCAGTTAGGACCTAAACTAAAAAAATAGCGTTGACAGATAGTGACAGGGAGTGATTGATGGGTAATTAGAGAGGAGAACAGATGTAAAAAATGCACTTCGGAGGCGATCTGAGGACGGGTGTGTGGGCGATCTTCGGGTGTGGGGGGTGATCAGGTGCCCGCAAGGGGCAGGTTAGGGTCTGATCTGATTGGTGTTAGTGACAGGGGGTGATTGACAGGTGATTTACAGGTGATTGACAGGGGAGAATAGATGTATGCAATACACAGGGGGGGGGGTCTGGGGAGGATCTGAGGGTGTGGGTGGGGGGGGATCAGGAGCCTGCAGGGGGCAGTTAGGAGCTAAATTTAAAAAATAGCGTTGACAGATAGTGACAGGGAGTGATTGAAGGGTGATTAGGGGGTGATTGGGTGCAAACAGGGGTCTGGGGGGTGGGCAGGGGGGGTCTGAGGGGTGCTGTGGGCGATCAGAGGGAAGGGGGGGCAGATCAGTGTTATTGCATGCACAGTAGGAGGGCTGCAGCCTGCCCTGGTGGTCCCTCGATCACTGGGACCACCAGGGCAGGAGGCAGCCTGTATAATACGCTTTGTATACAATACAAAGCGTATTATGCGCTTTGTATGCGGCAGATCAGGGGTTAACCACTTAAGGACCACAGTCTTTTCGCCCCTTAAGGACCAGAGCCTTTTTCTCCATTCAGACCACTGCAGCTTTCACGGTTTATTGCTCGGTCATGCAACCTACCACCTAAATGAATTTTCCCTCCTTTTCTTGTCACTAATACAGCTTTCTTTTGGTGCTATTTGATTGCTGCTGCGAGTTTTCGTTTTTATTATAGTCATCGAAAAATTCATGAATTTTGTCAAAAAAATTACTTTTTTAACTTTCTGTGCTGACATTTTTCAAATAAAGTAAAATTTCCTATACATTTGAGCGCGAAAGTTATTCTGCTACATGTCTTTGATAAAAAAAAAAAAAACATTCAGTGTATATTTATTGGATTGGGTAAAAGTTATAGCGTTTACAAACTATGGTGCCAAAAGTGAATTTTCCCATTTTGAAGCATTTCCGACTTTTCTGCCCACCTGTCATGTTTCATGAGGTGCTAAAATTCCAGGATAGTATAAATGCCCCCCAAATGACCCCATTTTGGAAAGAAGACATCCCAAAGTATTCACTGAGAGGCATGGTGAGTTCATAGAAGATTTTATTTTTTGTCACAAGTTAGCGGAAAATGACACTTTGTGACAAAAAAAAAAAAAAGTTTCCATTTCTTCTAAAAAATGAAATCTGCCACGGACTCACCATAGCCCTCTCTGAATACCTTGAAGTGTCTACTTTCCAAAATGGGGTCATTTGTGGGGTGTGTTCACTGTCCTGGCATTTTGGGGGGTGCAAAATTGTAAGCAACCCTGTAAAGCCTAAAGATGGTCATTGGACTTTGGGCCCCTTAGCGCAGTTAGGCTGCAAAAAAGTGCCACACATGTGGTATTGCCGTACTCAGAAGTAGTATAATGTGTATTGGGGTTTATTTTTACACATACCCATGCTGGGTGGGAGAAATATCTCCTTAAATGACAATGTTTTTATTTTTTTTACACACAATTGTCTATATACAGAGATATTTCTCCCACTCAGCATGGGTATGTGTAAAAATACACCCCAAAACACATTATACTACTTCTCCTGAGTACGGCGATACCACGTGTGGCACTTTTTTGCACCCTAACTGCGCTAAGGGGCCCAAAGTCCAATGAGTACCTTTAGGATTTCACAGGTCATTTTGCGACATTTGGTTTCAAGACTACTCCTCACGGTTTAGGGCCTCTAAAATGCCAGGGCAGTATAGGAACCCCACAAGTGACCCCATTTTAGAAAGAAGACACCCCAAGGTATTCCGTTAGGAGTATGGTGAGTTCATAGAAGATTTTATTTTTTTGTCACAAGTTAGCGGAAATTGATTTTAATAGTTTTTTTTCACAAAGTGTCATTTTCCACTAACTTGTGACAAAAAATAAAATCTTCTATGAACTCACCATACTCCTAACGGAATACCTTGGGGTGTCTTCTTTCTAAAATGGGGTCATTTGTGGGGTTCCTATACTGCCCAGGCATTTTAGGGGCCCTAAACCGCGAGGAGTAGTCTTGAAACCAAATGCCGCAAAATGACCTGTGAAATCCTAAAGGTACTCATTGGACTTTGGGCCCCTTAGCGCACTTAGGGTGCAAAAAAGTGCCACACATGTGGTACCGCCGTACTCAGGAGAAGTAGTATAATGTGTTTTGTGGTGTATTTTTACACATACAGATGCTGGGTGGGAGAAATATCTCTGTAAATGACAATTATTTGATTTTTTTTTTCTACACACAATTGTCCATGTACAGAGAGATTTCTCCCACCCAGCATGGGTATGTATAAAAATACACCCCAAAACACATTATACTACTTCTCCTGAGTACGGCGATACCACGTGTGGCACTTTTTTGCAACCTAGGCAGGGATGGTCGTAGTCAGCCAACTTCGCTACGCTGGAACTGCGCGTAGTTTTACGCAATTACGCTTCGCCAACCTACGGCTTCAAGATCAAATATTTGCTTCGTATGCATTTTGTACACTATGCGTTAAAATACGCAATTACGCGTAGTGCGTAGCGTAGTACATGCGGACGCTTATGCCATTATGCATAAAAATGTACGCATGAATTCCTCTGCAAATGCTTGTACTAGTAACTCTTCTATGCGTACATTCCCTTTTCCAACGCGTAATTTTGTATGCATACAATCGTACGCGGAAAAACAGACGCGAATAACGCATTCATAGTTTACTTCGCAATACGCATGTGAACTACGCGTAGGGGCGTAAACTACGCGTAACGGTACTTCGCTACGCGTAAAATCGTAAGCGTAGTTTTGAGACTTCGCCTACGAACTACGATGCGTAGATGCGAACTACGATGCGTAAATTCGCACTGGCGTAGTTTCTGCTCATCCCTGAACCTAGGAGCGCTAAGGGGCCTAACATCCTATTCACAGGTCATTTTGAGACATTTGGATTCTAGACTACTCATCGCGGTTTAGGGCCCCTAAAATGCCAGGGCAGTATAGGAACCCCACAAGTGACCCCATTTTAGAAAGAAGACACCTCAAGGTATTCTGTTAGGAGTATGGTGAGTTCATAGAAGATTTTTTTTTTGTCACAAGTTAGCGGAAAATGACACTTTGTGAATAAAAAACCAATACATATCAATTTCCACTAACTTGTGACAAAAAATAAAATCTTCTATGAACTCATCATACACCTAACAGAATACCTTGGGGTGTCTTCTTCCTAAAATGGGGTCACTTGTGGGGTTCCTATACTGCCCTAAAGCAACACCAATCAGGATTGGGAATTCAGACATAAACAGCTCCAACCTTGTGCGCAGCCTTGGCGTACTAATCGATGGGGAATTGAGTTTCAGAAACCAAATTTCATCTGTAGTTAAATCTTCCTTCTTTCATCTGAAGAACATTGCAAAGATTAAACATCTGATTCCCCCAGAGGATCTTCAAACCCTAGTCCACGCCTTCATCACATCACGGCTGGACTACTGCAATGCCCTTTATGCTGGCCTCCCCAAAAAAGACTTGCGTCGCCTGCAATTAGTGCAGAATGCTGCTGCCAGATTGCTAACAAACCAGCCTCGCCACTGTCACATTACACCGATCCTTCGCTCACTGCACTGGCTACCAGTAGAATGGAGAATACTCTTCAAGATTGGACTGCTGACATTCAAATCCCTGCACAATCTGGGCCCTGGATACATGAAGGACTTGCTGAAGCTGCACCACACCTCTCACAACCTCAGATCAGCAAGTTCTATAAACTTGGTCACTCCCAGAGTGCACCTCAAAAAATCTGGAGACAGAGCCTTCTGTCATGCTGCCCCTACTCTTTGGAACTCCCTACCACACCCAGTAAAGACAGCACCATCCCTGGAGCTATTCAAATCCAGACTGAAAAGCCACCTGTTTAGCCTGGCATTTCCAGATTTATAAAATTCTTCCCCTGTACCACGATGGTCGGAGCCATGCTTATGCGCTTTGAGTCCCACGGGAGAAAAGCGCTTTACAAATGTTATTTGTTGTTGTTGTTGTAAAATGAGGAGGAGGAGTCTTGAACCCAAATGTCTCAAAATGACCTGTGAAATCCTAAAGGTACTCATTGGACTTTGGGCCCCTTAGCACAGTTAGGCTGCAAAAAAGTGTCACACATGTGGTATCGCCGTACTCAGGAGAAGTAGTATAATGTGATTTGTGGTGTATTTTTACATATAACCATGCTGTGTGGGAGAAATATCTCTGTAAATGACACATTTTTGAATTTTTTTACACACAATTGTCCATTTACAGAGAGATTTCTCCCACCCAGCATGGGTATGTGTAAAAATACACCCCAAAACACATTATACTACTTCTCCTGAGTACGGCGATACCACATGTGTGACACTTTTTTGTAGCCTAGGTGCGCTAAGGGGCCCAACGTCCTATTCACAGGTCATTTTGAGGCATTTGTTTTCTAGACTACTCCTCAAGGTTTAGGGCCCCTAAAATGCCAGGGCAGTATAGGAACCCCACAAGTGACCCCATTTTACAAAGAAGACACCCCAAGGTATTCTGTTAGGTGTATGGTGAGTTCATAGAAGATTTTATTTTTTGTCACAAGTTAGTGAAAAATGACACTTTGTGAAAAAAACAATAAAAATCCAATTTCCGCTAACTTTTCACAAAAAATAAAATCTTCTATGAACTCGTCATACACCTAACAGAATACCTTGGGGTGTCTTTTTTCTAAAATGGGGTCACTTGTGGGGTTCCTATACTGCTCTGGCATTTTACGGGCCCAAAACCGTGAGTAGTCTGGAAACCAAATTTCTCAAAATGACTGTTCAGGGGTATAAGCATCTGCAAATTTTGATGACAGGTGGTCTATGAGGGGGCAAATTTTGTGGAACCGGTCATAAGCAGGGTGGCCTCTTAGATGACAGGTTGTATTGGGTCTGATTTGATGGATAGGAGTGCTAGGGGGGGTGACAGGAGGTGATTGATGGGTGTCTCAGGGGGTGGTTAGAGGGGAAAATAGATGCAACCAATGCACTGGGGAGGTGATCGGAAGGGGGTCTGAGGGGGATCTGAGGGTTTGGCCGAGTGATCAGGAACCCCACACGGGGCAAATTAGGGCCTGATCTGATGGGTAGGTGTGCTAGAGGGTGACAGGTGGTGACAGGAGGTGATTGATGGGTGTCTCAAGGTGTGATTAGAGGGGGGAAATAGATGCAAGCAATGCACTGGCGAGGTGATCAGGACTGGGGTCTGAGGGCGTTCTGAGGGTGTGGGCGGGTGATTGAGTGCCCTAGGGGCAGATTAGGGTCTAATCTGATGGGTAACAGTGACAGGTGGTGATAGGGGGTGATTGATGGGTGATTGATGGGTAATTAGTGGGTGTTTAGAGGAGAGAACAGATGTAAACATTGCACTTGGGAGGTGATCTGATGTCGGATCTGTGGGCAATCTATTGGTGTGGGTGGGTGATCAGATTGCCCGCAAGTGGCAGGTTAGGGGCTGATTGATGGGTGGCAGTGACAGGGGGTGATTGATGGTTGGCAGTGACAGGGGGTGATTGATGGGTGATTGATAGGTGATTGACAGGTGATCAGTGGGTTATTACACGGAAGAACAGATATAACTAATGCACTGGCGAATTGATACGGGGGGGTCTGAGGGCAATCTGAGCGTGTGGGTGGGTTATTTGGTGCCCGCAAGGGGCAGATTAGGGTCTAATCTGATGGGTAACAGTGACAGGTGGTGATAGGGGGTGATTGATGGGTAATTAGTGGCTAATTAGTGGGTGTTTAGGGTAGAGAACAGATGTAAACACTGCACTTGGGAGGTGATCTGATGTCGGATCTGCGGGTGATCTATTGGTGTGGGTGGGTGATCAGATTGCCCGCAAGAGGCAGGTTAGGGGCTGATTGATGGGTGGCAGTGACAGGGGGTGATTGATGGGTGATTGATAGGTGATTGACAGGTGATCAGTGGGTTATTACAGGGAAGAGCAGAAGTAACTAATGCACTGGCGAATTGATACGGGGGGGTCTGAGGGCAATCTGAGCGTGTGGGCAGGTGATTGGGTGCCCGCAAGGGGCAGATTAGGGTCTAATCTGATGGGTAACAGTGACAGGTGGTGATAGGGGGTGATTGATGGGTAATTAGTGGGTGTTTCGGGTAGAGAACAGATGTAAACACTGCACTTGGGAGGTGATCTGACGTCGGATCTGCGGGCGATCTATTGGTGTGGGTGGGTGATCAGATTGCCCGCAAGGGGCAGGTTAGGGGCTGATTGATGGGTGACAGTGACAGGGGGTGATTGATGGGTGATTGACAGGTGATTGACAGGTGATCAGGGGGATAGATGCATACAGTACACAGGGGGGGGGGGGGGGTCTGAGGAGAATATGAGGGGTGGGGGGGTGATCAGGAGGGGGCGGGGGGGATAAAAAAAATAGCGTTGACAGATAGTGACAGGGAGTGATTGATGGGTGATTAGGGGGGTGATTGGGTGCAAACAGGGGTCTGGGGGGTGGGCAGGGGGGGAGTCTGAGGGGTGCTGTGGGCGATCAGGGGGCAAGGGGGGAGAAATCAGTGTGCTTGGGTGCAGACTAGGGTGGCTGCAGCCTGCCCTGGTGGTCCCTCGGACACTGGGACCACCAGGGCAGGAGACAGCCTGTATAATAGGCTTTGTATACATTACAAAGCCTATTATACACTATTACAGCGGCGATCCGGGTGCTAGTAACCCGCCGGCGCTTCCGAACGGCAGGCGGGTTACAGCTTGAGGGGGCGGAGCCAGTCCCTGGCGGCTGATCGCGTCACGAATGATGCAATCGCCGCATTACCACGCCCGCAGCCGCCCCCGCCGATGGGCATATTGCGGTCGTTTAGGCCCGGACTTTGCCGCCGCCCATCGGCTGGGGGCGGTCCTCAAGTGGTTAACATCCCGCCAACGCTTCCGTATGGCCGGCGGGATGTTGCCGCGGGTGGGCGGAGCCTGTTGCCAGGGGCAGCGCGCGTCACCAGTGACGCGATCGCTGCCCCTGCATGCCGAAAGGACACACCACCGATAGGCGTATTGCGGTCCTTCCGGCGTCCACTTTACCGCCGCCCATCGGCTGTGGGCGGTCGGCAAGTGGTTAAATCCTTTTTAGGGAATATCTGTATAAAGAATAAAAGCCTTGCTGAGAATCCCCTATGAAGAGATGGACTAGTCCAAGACCTGTCACTTCTGTCAGATTTCTACTACCTACTGTAAGTGACAGCATTATAGGAGAAAAGTAATTTAGGGCTCATTTTACTCTGGAAGAAATGTACTTCCTATTTGTATATGTTTGCACATATTTTAAATGTTACAATTTTTCGCTGTAGTGCCCCTTTAAGAACAGGTAGTCGGCTACCTGCCAGTCGAGGCGTTGTTGGAGGGTGGATCCAGAAGGGCTAAAGTATGGCGTTGGACTAAAGAAAGTCCGCGTGTCTAACATCACCATGAGATCGCTAGAGCATCCTGTCCTTGCCTGTGTGGACATGGGAGGAGGAGGAGGAGGAGGAAGAGGATTTCTGGCACCTGTTTTCCATTGAGCTGTGAGATCACCCTAATGCACTGCTCTAATACAGTGTACAGTCACACAGATGCAGTGGAAAGATATGCACTGGTCTAATACAGTGTGCTGTCACACAGATGCAGTGGAAAGATATGCACTGCTCTAATATAGTGTGCAGTCACACAGATGCAGTGGAAAGATATGCACTATTCTAATACAGTGTGCAGTCACACAGATGCAGTGGAAAGATATGCACTGCTCTAATACAGTGTGCAGTCACACAGATGCAGTGGAAAGATATGCACTGCTCTAATACAGTGTGCAGTCACACAGATGCAGTGGAAAGATATGCACTGGTCTAATACAGTGTGCTGTCACACAGATGCAGTGGAAAGATATGCACTGCTCTAATATAGTGTGCAGTCACACAGATGCAGTGGAAAGATATGCACTATTCTAATACAGTGTGCAGTCACACAGATGCAGTGGAAAGATATGCACTGCTCTAATACAGTGTGCAGTCACACAGATGCAGTGGAAAGATATGCACTGCTCTAATACAGTGTGCAGTCACACAGATGCAGTGGAAAGATGTGCACTGCTATGCTGTATCTATGCAGTATTCACCCACAAACTGTAGAGTACATTTTGTACATGATGAGCACAACTGTGTTTGTATTAGATGTTTGTAACTCAGTTGTTTGTAAGTAGGGAGTTACATGAAGTGGTATTGATTATCTCCACATGGGGCCATGAATTGTGGCAATTAATAACAAACTCCTCCCCTCCTGGAGAAGGAATGGGGAGTCACTCTGTGTAAAATATGCACAGGATCTCATGACTTTATTAAATCTTATTGGAAAACATATGTTATTTAAATTAGGGAAATGCTAGTTTTTTTTTTCCTCCGTGCCTTTATTTTCAGTTAATTATTGCATAGAGCAAAGGGCACAACAATGGTATTCCATAAAAGCACACTATAACTGAAATATCTTGCTTGCAGCCGCAAAGAAAAAATATGACCGTGGAACAATAATTGGAACTGGAATTGTCTCTGCTGTGATCAGTACATTACTGGCGGTGATCTGTGTGATGATCTATATGAGAATGCTAAAAAAAGGTGAGTGCTGATTTTCCACATGCCAGTTATTATTACTGTATAATGGTGATTTACACCCAGCCAGTGTGTATCTAATAATGGCTCACCTTCCATTCACTGCCAAGCCTCTCTCTCACAGCTAAATACAGGTTAATGCCTCTTGCTCACTACATGTGATTCTACGTCTGATTTTTGACTCCGATTAAAAAGCGGAACAGCATGCAGTACGTTTTTTAATCGGAATCAAAAATCGGATTAGATAAAAAATCAAATTTGCATGTAGTGTGCAAAAGGCCTTAACCATTTCATTTTGATGGTCCTTATCCCTTAGTGTATACCTCTAGTCACAGAAATAGGATAGCACTGCTTTCTATGTGAATAGGCTGAAAGGGAACCTAAACTGAGAAGGAAATGGATTTTTTCTTTTAAAATAATATCAGTTGCCTGACTCTACTGCTGATCCGGTGTCTCTAATACTTTTAGCCACAGCCCCTGAACAAGCATGCAGATCAGGTGCTCTGAGTCTGACTGAAGTTAGACTGGATTAGCTAAATGCTTGTTTCAGGTCTGTGATTCAGCCACTACTGCAGCCAAAGAAATCAGCAGGGCTGCCAGGCAACTGGTATTGTTTAAATGGAAATATCCATATCCCTCTCAGTTAAAGTGAACCTTAAGTCACTAAAAAAAAAAAAGTTTTACTCACCTGGGGTTTCCCTCAGCTCCCTGCAGCCGATCGGTGCCCTCGCCGTGTCTCTCTGATCCTCCCGTCCCCGCCGGCGAGCACTTCTGGTTTCGCCGTCAGGACCCGACAGGCATGGAAACGCGAGTGATTCTCCACGTTCCCAGCCAAAATATGGCCCCCTATGCTGCTATTGCGGCTAGGAGGCGAGGGCACCGATCAGCTGCAGGGGGCTGAGGGAGTAAAACTTTTTTAGTGACGTATGTGCCTCTTTAAGGATCCCTTGAAGTCCAGTAGGCATTTATTAGTTTAAATTATTTTCAATATTTAGGGATAGAAGAAAGTGCACTTTTTATTCTCTTCAATTTTGCCACATATACACTGTTATGCCTGGTACATACCATGTAATTTCCCATCAGATAGATGGATTAAATAGGTAATTTCCGACAAATCCAATCTGATTTGCAATTGTTTTTCTGATTGATTTTTTCCAATCGCTTCTCCACAAAATTGATCAGAAAAATTATAGGAAATCAGGTTGGTCCTGTCGGAAATGCCCATGGCTTCCCTACACCTGCTCAGTCCTTCTGGGTCCATGGTCAAAAATTGCCAGAAAGCTCCTCGGCTTTTAACAGGGTCGAGTAGTCGGAGCAATTTTTGGGTGCCTGGAATCGTAAACTGTAATTAATGTTCTATTTCTTAAATAATACTCATTTTAAATAATTTATACATACAGTAATTGCAGTGGTTAGTCCACAAAATGATATAAACCAATCAAAAAACAAGTTATTTTTGCTGCTGCAATTAAGCAGTTACCGTATTTATACATATCTGATTGTGACTGTATATCTGATGTGTACATGGGAATATTTTATATATCATAATTAACATCACATGGGTAGAGAAAGAGCAAGTGCTCTGCAGGTCACTCCCAAGTTACAAAGCATACTTGTTCCCCTTTAAGCAAATGGGGTAACGCTCGAGAGAGGTTAGGGTGGGTACCGTAAAAGAAGCCTGCACGAAGGGTACCTGCTAACATGTATTGCTTTTATGTGGAACTGATGTCTCTATTGAATGTAGTTATTTGATATATCTGATATAGAAAATGCAGAGGCCTTTTCCTGTAAGGTGGCAGGGCTACTTGCTGGAACCCAGCTGATAAGGGGCTCCGATAAATCTTATACAGACAACATGCTGCGGCAATTACAATGACAGGCCAGAATTGCTTACAGGGTGGAGTGTCTGCTTCCTGGCCAGGAGTAAAGATGGCTCGAACCTCCGATTTTAGGTTTGCGAACCTCAAACGCGAACTTCCGCAAAAGTTTGGTTCGCAAGAACTTTCACGAACCGCAATAGACTTCAATGGGAAGGCGAACTTTGAAAACTAGAAACATTTATGCTGGCCACAAAAGTAATGGAAAAGATGTTTCAAGGGGTCTAACACCTGGAGGGGGACATGGCGGAGTGGGATACATGCCAAAATTCCCGGGGAAAAATCAGGATTTGACAAACGGCAGCGCTTTAAGAGCAGAAATCACATTTTATTGCTAAATTGGAGGCCTAAAGTGCTTTAAAACATCTTGCATGTGTATACATCAATCAGGGAGTGTAATTAGTGTACTGCTTCACACTGACACACCAAACTCACTGTGTAACGTGCCGCAAACAGCTGTTTGTGTAGTGAAGGCCGTGCTGAACTGGTGTGCACCATGGCGAGAGTGCAGGCAATGGCGGTTTTCAAGCCCATATGGTCGGGCTGAGGTAGCTCAATGACAGAACAACAGTGTATGAGTGTAAAACTGATCGAATTTGGTCTGTCCACAATGAAGCAACGACCTTATTATCTTGGGTGTGCCCCCCCCCCAGACACTCATATAGCCGGTGGTCATTGCTTCATTGTGATACGCAAGCCCCTTCACCGCAGCAAGGTAACGATCACAAAGTTTGTTGTTGCAGCTGCAGTGCAGGCAGAAAAATTAAGCAGGCATGTACACACACCAGAAAAATGCAGCGGTCTTAAAAATTCAGGAATCCACCTGGAGTCCTGGACCCTGTTGGTGGTGGCGGAGAAAGGCAGTCAAGCAGACTGCAGGCAGAGATGCTGTGTGGGGACTGACTTAGTCTTAGGGCAGGCAGTCACACGGCATGCAGGCAGAGATGCTGTGTGTGGGGACTGACTTAGTCTTCGGGCGGGCAGTAGCCCTCCGGGATCCATGCCTCATTCATTTTGATAAAGGTGAGGTACTGAACACTTTTTTGACCTAGGCGACTTCTCTTCTCAGTGACAATGAGTCCAGCTGCGCTGAAGGTCCTTTCTGACAGGACGCTTGAGGCAGGGCAAGACAGAAGTTGGATGGCAAATTGTGACAGCTCTGGCCACAGGTCAAGCCTTCGCACCCAGTAGTCCAAGGGTTCATCGCTGCTCACAGTGTCTACATTCACACTTAAGGCTAGGTTGTCAACTACCTGCCAGTCGAGGCGTTGGTGGAGGGTGGATCCGGGAAGGGCTAAGGCGAGGCATTGGACTAAAGAATGTCCGCATGTCCGACATCACCATGAGATCGCTAGAGCGTCCTGTCCTTGACTGCATGGACATGGGAGGAGGAGGAAGATTACTGGCAGTGGCACCTTTATTTCGTTGTGCTGTAACATCACCCTTAAACGCACTGTAAAGCATAGTTGCCAGCTTGTTGTGCAAGTGCAGCATCCTTTCTGCCTTCAGGTGAGTTGGTAACATCTCTGCCACTTTGTGCCTATACCGAGGGTCTAGTAGCGTGGCCACCCAGTACAGTTCATTCCCCTTGAGTTTTTTTATTCTGGGGTCCCTCAACAGGCTGGACAGCATGAAAGATGCCATCTGCACAAATTTGAATGCAGTTGTACTATCCAACTTTTCTTGCTCTTCCTCAGTAATGTCAGGTAAGTTCTCCTCCTCACCCCAGCCACGAACAATACCACGGGAACGTTGAGCAGCACAAGCCCCCTGCGACGCCTGCTGCGGTTGTTCTTCCGCCTCCTCCTAAAAAAAAAACACCTTCCTCATCATCTGACTCCTCTTCCCCACACGACTCTTCCTCCCCTTACTCCCCCCCCCCTCTGTGCTGCCGCAGGTGTTGAGGAAACATCTGGTTCTGATGAACATCTGCCGATCTCCAGTTGGTGCGGGGTCAGCTACCGATCCAACTGTTTGTTAAAAGCAGCCAGGAGAGCTCCTCCAGTGTGACTCTCCGCTTTGGGGCAAGACATGTCTAAGATGGCGTGACACCGTCGTACTTGGCATGCAGCATAGGCCCTGGGGAGCTGGGGCTGTGTAGCTGGAGAGGAGATTGCAGCACCAGTAGAGTTGCACTGCCACTCAGCCAAGGAGGAGGATGACAGTGAAGAGGATGTAGCAGGAGGAGTAGGTGGAGAAGGAGAGGAGGTGGCAGCAGGCCTGCCTGCAAGCCATGGAGGTGTCACAACTAGGTCCACTGCACAGCCACGTACTCCCTGCTTTCCAGTGGTCACCAGGTTGACCCGATGGGCTGTGTAAGCCATGTACCTGCCCTGACCGTGCTTGGCAGACCAGGCATCCATGGCCAGATGGACTCTTCACCCAACGCTGTGTGCCAGAGATGACACCACTTGCCTTTCTACTTCACGGTACAGTTTGGGTATCGCCTTTTTTGAGAAATAATTGTGGCCTGGTATTTTCCACTGCAGTGTCCCAATGGCCACAAATTTTCGGAAGGCCTCAGAGTCCACCAGCTGATATGGTAACTGCTGGCGGGCTAACCGTTCCGCCAAGCCACCTGGACTAATACAGTGTTCAGTCACACAGATGCAGTGAAAGATATGCACTGGTCTAATACAGTGTGCAGTCACACAAAAACAGTGGAAAGGTATGCACTGGTATAATACAGTGTGCTGACACACAAGAACAGTGGAAATACAGTGTGACTGTGCTGGTCCTGGCACAGTACAGCAAGGACCAGCTGTGGCAGACAGGGCTGTATATATACAGTGCCAGTCAGTGGCACACCCACACACAAAAAAAACACATCAGAAGAACATTAGCCCTCAAAACAGCTTTTTTTTGGGGGTGCTTTCAGCAACACATATCAGCAAGGAGCAAGCTAACAAGAGCCTAACTAACGCTTTCCCTATCCCTCCAGCAATGTCTCTCCCTTCTCTCACTAAGCAGGCAGCAGACAGAGTGAGAAAATGGCCAACGCTGCTGCCTTTTATAAGGGGTGGCGGGGGTCCAGGAGGGAGTGCAGCCTGATTGGCTTCCATGTGTCTGCTGACTGTGATGTAGCGGGCCAAAGTTTAGACCAATGACAAGGTATAGAAGGTGGGGCAAACGCGCCTATAAGTTCGCGGTTCGGCGTGGACGCAAACAGCCGAAGTTCATGCGAACTAGTTGGCGGACTGTTCGGCCCATCTCTAATTATATGGTGACCTCTCAGCACTGTCACAGATCCAGTTGCAGCACTACACTTTCCTAAGAAAAAGACAATCAGTACCAAATTCTGGTCTCTGTTTGGTAATGATGGCATTAAGGGTCACATCCTGGAATGTTAGGGACTTTGGCCCCCAGGCAAAAGGTCTATAATCCTGAGGCATTTGAAAAAGCTGAAAACAGACTATTGCAGGAATGTCATTTGACTAAGGACCAATTTAGTCATATGCGAAAGTCTTGGATGGGACAAGTATTTGGATCGCCTGCCCAAGACCAAAAATCATGGGTTCTTATTCTTGTGCACAGAAAATGTACAGCGAGAGGCACTTTATGTACAATCAGATGATCATGAGGGGATATGGGTGAGAATCAGGCTGTGGCTGTCTGCAAAAGATCGAGTGTTTTTCAATGTCTATGCTCTTAACAATGAGGAAAAGTTGTTTTATGCCAGATTGCCCTCCAAAGTGCTCTTTCTGGGGCCCACAGAGATAATACAGTGTGTGTGTGTGTGTGTGTGTGGGGGGGGGGGGGGGGGGGGGGGTGATTTTAATGCCATAGCTAGTCTATGGGAGAATAGGTCCAATAGAACACTAGCCAGTAATCTCACAATATCTAAATCTATTTTGATGAATGGTTTACAGTCCTCGCATATCTGTGATAGCTGGAGGTCACTTCACCCTGACGGAGAGATTACTTTCGCTCAGCCCCCCATGATATCTGGTCTTGTTTACACTATCTCCTAGTCTCACGCCATGCCCCAGATAGCCTTGTCTGATATCCTGCTATAAGGAATCTGCCTTTGTCTGCTGATAATTCTACCGAGACCCAGGCAGAATCCGCTACTTCCGGGTCTCTGCGCTTGTTCCCCGTTGATGACGCTGTTACTGATGTACAGGCCGCACATTCTGATAGGCGGAGGGCGCGTTCCAAGTTCGCCCTCCGCAAAGGTAAACAATAATCAGCTGACTCTGGTCAGCTGACAGAGCAGTGTCAGCTGACATTACAGCTGACACCTAGGTAGGGCCTTGCTGTGTGATTGGATGTGCGGAGTGTGGCCGGCCACTGATTGGATGAAGAGTTGTATTTAAATCTGCAGAGTGCTCCCAGTCATCGCCGTGATAAGCATAGCTTTGACTAGTTGCTGGGTGCGCACTCACTTGTTAAAGTTTTCTGGATATTTACCTTGGCTTGTATTTGACTATCCCTGTCTGTTGTGATTAACCTCTGCTTGATTCCTGGATATCCTTGCCTGCTGCCTGGACCGACCCTTGCCTGTTTACTGGATACTCTTTGCCTGCTGCCTGGACCGACCCTTGCCTGATTACTGGTCTGGATACTCTTTGCCTGCCGCCTGGACCAACCCTTGCTTGTTTATTGGATACTCTTGTCTGCCGCCTGGACCGACTATTGCCTGTTTACTGGATACTTCTTGCATGTTACCTGGACTGGACGATAAGTATACTCAAACTAATTCCTGTCAGTAGTTGAACAACTTTGCATGCAGTCTCATATGAACTATCTCACATACTGCCTGGAGCATCAATTGCCTATTGAATAATTTTGCATACAAACTTGCATCATAACTTGGATCATCCATCACCTGTTGAATAACTTTGTATGCATGAACTGTATCATAACGTGGATCATCTATCACCTGTTGAATAACCTTGCATGAACTGTCTCATAACTTGGATCATTCCTTATCTGTTGAATAACCTTGCATGGAGACTTGCCTGATCTGTCTCATACCTGGATTGCCTGAATCTTGCATGTGGACTTGCTTGATCCCTTCCCTGATACCTGCAAACCTGCACTTGTCATCTCTGCTACTACTGGCAAATGACGCTGGCAGCCTCATCCTTCTGAACCAAGGAAATAACCCTGTGTGATACTGATGTACTGAACTGTGTTACTAGCCTCATTAGGGTTCTAACAGGTTATTCCTGTCTACTTCAGTCTGTATGCCTTGCACGTTAAGACCTGGGGGTAACCGTAGTCAGGAGACAAATAACATGTCCTGTTCACGCGGGGGCTTGTCTATAAGTGAAGACGTGGGCCAGGCTCAGAGCCGCGGTAATAGATTGGGGCATAGAGACTGATTGGGGACATATCCTGTCAAGCCTTACACCTAGATTTAGTGATCTCAGATAATGCTCCAATACAATTGGTGTTTTCACCCATTATTCCCAAGGGATCTGACATTATCTGGAGGTTCCCGTCTTATCAAGGGTTTAACTCAGCTTTTATTACAATGGTGGTGGGAATACAAGGATAATAATGCCCCTCATATTGATAATATCTTTTTGTTCTGGGAGGCTTCTTAACCTACATTGTGGGGCAGGATTTTAGGCTGTATAGTGGGTAAATGTAAACAGTTCGATGAGGCTCAGGGGCGGTTTCCACAAATTTGTTTCCCCATAGGCAAATCGCAGGGGAAACTCTGCCATAGGAAATAATGGCGCTGCCGGCGGAATCACTTGCCCTAGTGATTCGGCCGACATTGCCTCCCGTTTCCGTGCAGGCAGCAGCGAATCCCATAGCTGTGCATGGCACGGCTTCTGGTATTCGTCTGCATTCCCGCAGACCAGGAAGTGCTGCCGCACGTCACACAGCTGCATGCGGTGGCTAGTGGAAACGTACCCTTACACCTAAGCTCTTGAGGAACTCCACTCCGCTCATAGGGAATTTTTTGAATAACCCCTCTCCTGAATCCAGGTTTAGGTGGCTGAAGGCCAAGGGCATTTCCAATGGTAGTTTTAAAACTCGGGGCTGGAGATGGTGAAGTTAAATAGAGATCTTTATTAGTATTATAAATACTAGCAAACCTAAGCCCGTTTGAAAACGGGCTCTAGGTCTGTGTTTCTCGCCGTGCGCCCGAAGCGCCTACCACCCGCCTCCGCGTGCGCACCCGCCGCACACTCGGCAGCCCGCTCGGCTCCCTGGCCCCGTCCCCATCCTCCTGTCTCTGTGTAGCTGGGTCCGTGCTGCGCACAAGCGCAGTAGCAAAAAGCGTAGACCCAGCTACACAGGGACAGCGTGACGCAGGGACACAGGGGTTTTATTATAGAGGCTGGTAATAAGGTGAGCACCCTCTTGTCATGATTAACTAATCCACCCTATATGTCTACGGTTATCACAAATCTACGATCACCCTCTAGCCAACTACATAGTGACCTTAAAGGGATACTGTAGGGGGGTCGGGGGAAAATGAGTTGAACTTACCCAGGGCTTCTAATGGTCCCCCACAGACATCCTGTGCCCGCGCAGCCACTCACCGATGCTCTGGCCCCGCCTCCGGTTCACTTCTGGAATTTCAGACTTTAAAGTCTGAAAAACACTGCGCCTGCATTGCCATGTCCTCGCTCCCGCTGATGTCACCAGGAGAGTATTGCACAAGCCCAGTATGGTCTTTGGTCTGCACAGTATGCTCCTGGTGCCATCAGCGGGAGCGAGGACACGGCAATGCAGGCGCAGTGGTTTTCTGACTTTAAAGTCAGAAATTCCAGAAGTGAACTGGAGGCGGGGCCGGAACATCGGTGAGTGGCTGTGTGGGCACAGGATGTCTGTGGGGGGCCATTAGAAGCCCCGGGTAACTTCAACTCATTTTCCCCCGACCCCCCTACAGTATCCCTTTAAGGAAATTAACTACATTTTCTGTGACTTTTACAAGGCCCTAAATCATCCTCCCAGGCTTCCATAGACAAAGGCTTTGCTTGGCTTTCACGTACCTCCTTACCATCCCTCAGAAGGCCCATGCATACACTAGACTCAAGTCAGCTGAGGTCGCTAATGACAATTGCCTCAGCAAGTAAAATAAGACCTGTGTACACAGGGGCGCCTTTGGCCATTTTGTCACTCCAGGCAAGGAAACCTGTGGCTACGCCCTCTCCATGAAAATATTCGCAATGCGGCAGCTTTTCACCAGAAAATAATCGTATTACAGTAGTGGTTCAGTGCAATACTATGAGCCGCCGATCTACCGCCTCTATACCACTGTGACCAATTGTAAAAATGTACTGCTTATTTGTACTTTTGGTACATTTTTGCCATGGATTGATTGAAATTCTGATCGATGTGGTGGTTGATAATCGCCATATTCGATCATTTTGAAAGAATCTGTCTGTAAAAATGAATGCATCTATTGACAGCTACAGACTAGGGTTAATAATAATAAGATTGGGTGATTCAATTGTAAGGGTAAGATTGGGGGGGGGGGGGGGCAAAGTAGAGAGTAACAAGGAACATTTATAATTACTTTTCTCCTGGCAGACTCAGTGCTGACTTGCTCAGTAGGCAGTAGCAGTGTTAGGGAGTCTTGCCCAAGGTCTCCTACTGAATAGGTGCTGGCTTACTGAGTAGGAAGAAGCAGAGCTTTGAACCCAGGTTGCCTGTGCCAGAGGCAGAGCCCTTAACAATTACACTATCCAGAGAGAGGCAAATGAAACACACCACAGCCAAGAGCAAAGAGGACTATGTGGAAAAATGGAGGCGTGAAATAAAACAGTCACAAAAGCTAACCTTATACCAGTCTCTACAAAGAGAAAAAACTCCCAAGAGAGGAAAATCCTGAGTGTCTACAGATTGAATGCTCACAACCTCGAAATAGAGTCTGGGAGACACAGACAGACGTACAAACCCAGGGCGGAGAGACTATGCCAACACTGTGAGCAGAAAACCCTTGAGGATTAAAGCCACTTCCTGCTGCACTGCCCCAAATATACTGCAACCAGGGACACTTACTTTAAGAAGTTGTTGGAACTATTCCCAGACTTTCTCACATTAGAAGATGAGAGAAAAACATATATCCTACTGGGAGAAGAGGAATCCACAGTGACAACCACTGCACACTATGTCACAGCATGCCACAGACTGAGAGGAGCATAATGGAACTGTAAACCTAAAAAATGTCCACATACTGCTTAGCCATTGTCCCCCTACACCACCTCCCTTCCATGTCCCCCTTTTCCCCTTGCTTTGGCAATACCTGCAATTAATCTTGGTCATGCCAATAAAGCTATCTTTGATTTGATTTGAGAGGAGGAAAAGACAGCCAGCACTAGGGGAAGGGGGGGGGGGGGGGGCAAAGGTGAATGAGGGAGAGAGGAGGAGTGGAGAGAGACTGAGAATAGCCTGACATGGAGCAGAGAACTTATCTGTATTGCAGCCACATAACACAGAGGCGACTTGCCTGTAATGTGACTCCTGTCCTGCCAATCTTTCACACAAGGCTGCAGCAGCCACATGGAGTCTAGGGACTGTCGAAAACTTTTCAACCTGTGTAATACCTTATCTAGCTGACCACATACAGTCTTTACAAATGATGAAAAAGCAGACAGAGTTTTTTTCTAAGGGCACTGTAGGAGGCAAGCCTCTCTTCTGCATCATGCTGTGTACATTTACCAGCTTGCCATCAAATTGTACATTTATTTCCCTCAACCAGACTAGTGCTTCACATTGCCTTATACACTGTATCAGCAGCCTGGGGGAAAATCTCCCTCCTTCCTCCTGGCTAGTCCATACTGGAATGCACACAGACATCATCCTACTCTCTTCTATTCAAGTCATAAGGAGGGGCGGGCAGGACGGGAGTCACACAGACACACTCTAGATCTCGAGATAACACTAACATTAGGGAATGCCATACAAAGTGTTGTAGACAAAAGGTTTGTAGATTCCTTATTTGAGGCTGAGCAGCAAACTTTTTTTCCCTCAAAGCGCCTGCCATAAATCTGGCGCTCTAGGCAATTAGCTGGTCAGCTGGTCTCTAGAAGCGCCTCTGTGTGTACAGAGGAACCTAACGTAACGTGCAAGCAATTTACATGGTGGATTGAGTCACCTCCAGCAATGGGCAACTTTAATAATCGCGCCATTCCCCTGCCCACCACATGACATCTTGCACGCGCCCCTCAGCTTCCCCCTACATAGTGATACAGTGCCTCCTCAGCTACACAGCTGTCATGTGTCTGTACAGCTGAGCTCAACACTGTCGCCCTAATCCTTTATGGGTGACATCAGTAATTTGGTGGGTATGCACTATGCACCCTCAGAGGCTAACTTATCCAAACTTAATGCTGGGAATACACGGTTCATTTCTGCTGCTCGATTATCCGCCCGATTGTTTTTGCCGCTTGATTCCCACTCGATTCTTTTTAATCTTTTTCCATTAATTTCAATGAAAAATCGAGAGGCAAAACGATCAAACGGTGATTAGACATGTCGGAAATTATCTATCGAACCATCTATCTGCGGCAGAAACGAACCGTGTATTCCCAGCATAATGCACACACCTCTGATAACAAAGTCATCAGAGCAATTAAACAATTAGCTAACAGGAGGCATCCAGGGATGTACAGCCTTATCCCTGATTTCTATAAAATTCTTTGTCAGGAATTGACTCCCTACCTCATTGGCGAACATAACATATATCAAGCTCCTACCTAAGCCAGGGAAAGACCCGTTATCACCAGGCTCCTATCCCCGACCCTGATCTCTTTGATTAACCAAGATCAAAAGAGAACCCGAGGCGAGGTACTTACAATAAAATCCCCATACAGAGGCTGGGTCTGCTTATAGAGCCCAGCCTCTGTTGCTATTTAGATTCCCCCTAAGTTCCCCCTGCGCTCAGCGAGACCCCTTAATTCACAGCCACGCTGCCAACACTGAGTGTGCGTGTCAGCAGCGGCTGAGTTTACCTTTGTAATGCCAGTCTCCGCTCTCCCCCGCCTCCTGCATCGCCCCGGTCCCCGCCGACGTCCCTTCCCTCCACGCTGATTGGAGGGAAGGGACGCGCGAGAGGACCAGAGCTCTGCAGGAGGCAGGGGAGAGCGGAGACTGACGTTACAAAAGTAAACACAGCTGCACAGCGTGGCTGTGAATTATGGGGTCTCGTTGAGCGCAGGGGGAAGTTAGGGGGAATCTAAATAGCAACAGAGGCTGGGCTCTATAAGCAGACCCAGTTTCTGTATGGGGCTTTCATTGTTAGAATCTCGCCTCGGGTTCTCTTTAAACTCCTGTCAAAAATAATGGCAGATTGACTGCCCTCCTTCGCAGACTGGTTAGTCCCAACCAACTCAGCTTTGTTAAACATTGTTCAGCGGTGGCAAATATATGAAAGTTGCTTATCGTCCAGGATTGTGTTCGGGCTTACCCCAAGTCATTGAAAGACTATGCAGTGTTACTAATTAATGCGGAAAAGGCCTTTGATAATGTGCGCTGGGGTGGCTGGACAGGATGAAAATTCAGGGCTCCATCAGACATCTTATCACAGCCATGCATACTACCCTTGCTCTGGATATACACCCCTGGCTTTCTGTCCAAGAGTTTCTCTCTTGGGAAGGGCACAACAGGGTGCCCACTATACCCTCTCCTATTCACCCTGGAGCCTCTGACCAGGATATTGGACAGCCAGATTCAAGGCTTGTATATTGGTGGAGCAGTAGTTTATCAAGCAATATTCGCCACTGACATCCTCCTCTTTTTGAAAGACCTGGTCACTCAGTTAGACAGGGCTCTAAATCTAATCAAGGACATAAACACTTCCTGCATTTTCAAGATAAACATAGTCATCAAAAAGTGAGTTGATGTGCCTGTTCTCCCCTAGCCCCCAAAACAGGTATAGAACAGTTACCAGTCAAGGCCTGCTCTCAGGTCACTTACCGTATCTGGGGATTAGAGTACATAGATATCCCTCTCTGCTATACTCTCTAAACTACCAACACTTTCCAGATATAACAAAATAATTGCTTAGTTGGGAAACCTTCTCCTCTACATGGGTGGGTAGAGCAGCTCTAATAAAATCTGTCAGTTTTGGCAGACTGCTATACCCCCTTCAAACAATATCACTCTTATTGTAGCACTCAAAGCTTTTTCTACATTCCTGTGGAGGAAGTAGGTGGGCAAATAGCACTCTCCACAACTTAAAGGAAACCTGAGATGAATCAAAAGGAGAAATTCATATATATCTTCCTCCAGCCCCCTTCGGCATCATCATTCCCATGCCTTCCCCTTCTGCCTCCTGGATCCTCCACTGTGGCTATCGGTAGTTAGAGATGGCCCGAACCTCCGATTTTCAGTTTGCAAACCTCCCGCAAAAGTTCGATTTGCGCAAACTTTTGCAAACTGCAATAGACTTCAATGGGGAGGCGAACTTGGAAAACTAGAAAAATTTATGCTGGCCACAAAAGTGATGGAAAAGATGTTTCAAGGGGTCTAACACCTGGAGGGGGGCATGGCGGAGTGGGATAGATGCCAAAAGTCCCGGGGAAAAATCTGGATTTGATGCAAAGCAGCGTTTTAAGGGCTGAAATCACATTGAATGCTAAATTGCAGGCCTAACATGCTTTAGAACATCTTGCATGTGTATACATCAATCAGGGAGTGTAATTAGAGTACTGCTTCACACTGACACACCAAACTCACTGTGTAACGCACCACAAACAGCTGTTTGTGTAGTGACAGCCGTGCTGGACTGGTGCGCATGGCCAAAGTGCAGGACGTGGCAGTTTTCAATCCCATATGGTCACCGGGCTGAGGTAGCTGAATGACAGAACAGTGACTGTCCAGCTGATCAAATTTGGTCTGTCCACAATAAAGCAATGACCTTATTATCTTGGGTGTGCCCCCCCCCCCCCCCCCCCCCGAGACACTCATATAGCCCATTCACCGCGGCAAGGTAATGATCACGAAGGGGAATTGGCACATGTACATGCCTTTTTGTTTTGTTGTTGCAGCCGCAGTGCAGCCAGAAAAATTAGGCAGGCATGTACATGCACCAGAAAAATAATTATGGCGGCTGCTGCTAGCAGCGGCCTTAAAAATTCATGAATCCGCCTGGAGTCCTGGACCCTGTTGGTGGTGGCGGAGAAGGCAGTCAAGCGGCCTGCAGGCAGAGATGCTGTGTGGGGACTCGGGAGTGACTTAGTCTTGGGGCAAGCAGTCACACGGCGTGCAGGCAGAGATGCTGTGTGTGGGGACTGACCTAGTCTTCGGGCAGGCCTGACCGTGCTTTGTAGACCACGTGGTCAGATGGTCCGTTGACCCAACGCTGTTTGACAGAGATGACACCACTTACCTTTCGACATCACGGTACAGTTTGGGTATCGCCTTTTTTGAGAAATAATTGCATATCTTCCACTGCGGTGTGTGGATTTGCTTTTGTGTGCTGCTTTCCCTCAGGTGGTCATCCCATTGCAGTTTGTGCTTTGTAATCATGTGCCTTCGTAAGGTAGTTGTCCCTACGCGGGTCTTGGTCTTTCCACGGCTCAATTTTCGGTGGCAGAGAGTACAGATGGCATTGCTCTCATCTGAGGCAGACACATAAAAAAATGTCCACACCGCTGAGCCCTGGGGTGATGGCACTTTGGTGGTGGCGGCCGACTGAGTGTTAAGCAGGGCCGCGCCTGGGCGGGTGCTGCGGGTGCATTGCACCCAGGCGCCTGTCTTAGACAGGCACCGCCTGGCCGCCGCTCACCCCCTCTGGCCGCCGCTGCCGCCACTAACTCCCTCCCTCGCCGCCGCCACTAACTCCCTCCCTCCCTCGCCGCCGCCGGCGCTAACTCCCTCCCTCCCTCTAGCCGCCACCGCCACGTCAGACCTCAATCAGGCGACGACCAATAGTGCGGGCGCTAGGACCCAGCGCCCGCACTGATATACGGAAGTGACATCACTTCCGCATATAGAGCGGGTGCGTCCGGCGCCCGCTCTTACTGGTCGGGCTGCCGCTGATCCTGAGGTCTGACGCTGGGCTGCTGCTGGCTGCAAGGTAAGGGGGGAGCAGCAGCGGTGGCGGCTAGAGGGGGGAGGTGAGGCTCCCTGTCACTCACTAATACGGGGGGGGGGGGGGGGCTCCCTGTCACTCACTAGCTATACGGGGGGGGGCTCCCTGTCACTCACTAGCTATACGGGGGGGGGCTCCCTGTCCCTCACTAGCTATACTGGGAGGCTCCCTGTCACTTACTAGCTATACGGGGGGGCTCCCTGTCACTCACTAGCTATACGGGGGGGGGCTCCCTGTCACTCACTAGCTATACTGGGAGGCTCCCTGTCACTCACTAGCTATACGGGAGGGGGGGCTCCCTGTCACTAGCTATACAGGGGGGCTCCCTGTCACTCACTAGCTATACGGGGGGCTCCCTGTCACTAGCTATACTGGGAGGCTCCCTGTCACTCACTAGCTATATGGGGGGGCTGCCTGTCACTCACTAGCTATACTGGGAGGCTCCCTGTCACTCACTAGCTATACTGGGAGGCTCCCTGTCACTCACTAGCTATACTGGGAGGCTCCCTGTCACTCACTAGCTATACGGGGGGGCTCCCTGTCACTCACTAGCTATATGGGGGGGCTCCCTGTCACTCACTAGCTATACGGGGGGCTCCCTGTCACTCACTAGCTATACGGGGGGCTCCCTGTCACTCACTAGCTATACTGGGAGGCTCCCTGTCACTCACTAGCTATACGGGGGGGGGGGGGCTCCCTGTCACTAGCTATACAGGGGGGCTCCCTGTCGCTCACTAGCTATACTGGGAGGCTCCCTGTCACTCACTAGCTATACGGGGGGGGGGGGCTGCCTGTCACTCACTAGCTATACTGGGAGGCTCCCTGTCACTCACTAGCTATACTGGGAGGCTCCCTGTCACTCATTAGCTATACGGGGGGCTCCCTGTCACTCACTAGCTATACTGGGAGGCTCCCTGTCATTCACTAGCTATACGGGGGGGGGATGCCTGTCACTCACTAGCTATACTGGGAGGCTCCCTGTCACTCACTAGCTATACTGGGAGGCTCCCTGTCACTCACTAGCTATACGGGGGGCTGCCTGTCACTCACTAGCTATACGGGGGGGCTCCCTGTCACTCACTAGCTATACGGGGGGCTCCCTGTCACTCACTAGCTATACGGGGGGCTCCCTGTCACTCACTAGCTATACGGGGGGGGGGGCTCCCTGTCACTCACTAGCTATACGGGACTCCCTGTCACTCACTAGCTATACGGGACTCCCTGTCACTCACTAGCTATACGGGGCTCCCTGTCACTCACTAGCTATACGGGGGGGCTCCTTGTCACTCACCAGCTATACGGGGGTCCCTGTCACTCACTAGCTATACGGGGGTCCCTGTCGCTCACTAGCTATACGGGGGTCCCTGTCGCTCACTAGCTATACGGGGGTCCCTGTCACTCACTAGCTATATGGGGGACCCTGTCACTCACTAGCTATATGGGGGTCCCTGTCACTCACTAGCTATACGGGGGTCCCTGTCACTCACTAGCTATACGGGGGTCCCTGTCACTCACTAGCTATATGGGGGTCCCTGTCACTCACTAGCTATATGGGGGTCCCTGTCACTCACTAGCTATATGGGGGTCCCTGTCACTCACTAGCTATATGGGGGTCCCTGTCACTCACTAGCTATATGGGGGTCCCTGTCACTCACTAGCTATATGGGGGTCCCTGTCACTCACTACCTGTAGCAGGGACGGATCTAGACCAAGTTGCCCCAAGTTGCGCCTGGGGCAAGGTCAGGTTTTGGCGCCTAAACTGCCATTCCCCATCCGAATTTTGCCGCCTTTTTAAGAATTCAACAAACTGCGCCTGGGGCAAGAGACCCACTTGCCCCCCCCCCCCCCCAGATCCGTCCCTGACCTGTAGGGGTCCCTGTCACTCACTACCTGTAGGGGTCCCTGTCACTCACTACCTGTAGTTGTCCCTGTCACTCACTACCTGTAGGGGTCCCTGTCACGCACTACCTAAAGGGGTCCCTGTCACTCACTACCTAAAGGGGGTCCAGGCTGGCTACATATACTGGGGACACTGGCTGTTTGTCATTATGTGCATTTACTGGTGAAAAGCTGTCTCTTAATATGTGCATTTACTGGTGAAAAGCGGTTTCTTATTATGTGCATTTACTGGTGAAAAGCGGTCTATTATTATGTGCATTTACTGGTGAAAAGTGGTCTCTTATTATGTGCATTTACTGGTGAAAAGCAGTCTCTTATTATGTGCATTTACTGGTAAAAAGCGGTCTCTTATTATGTGCATTTACTGGTGAAAAGCGGTCTCTTATTATGTGCATTTACTGGTGAAAAGCAGTCTCTTATTATGTGAATTTACTGGGGAAAAGCGGTCTCTTATTACGTGCATTTACTGGGGAAAAGCGGTCTCTTATGTGCATTTAGTGGGGAAATTTTGTCAGTAAAAATCTTTTGTCAGTAAATTTTTAGGTATTTGTCAGTAAAAAAATAACGTGAAAGGTTGGCAACACTGGCAGGCTGCGCGGCGCAACGGGAAAGATATAGGCAGCCCACCTCACGCTTGGGCTTGGCAGGGGGAGGAGCCGATGACAGCGAGCGAGAGTAGGGTGGCCGCAGGCAGCCGTAAATACGCAGTGTGTGACTGCGTTGCACTCGCAGAGCCTCTCAGCCTGAGTCAGTCCAGAGACTAGCAGACTTGCAGGCAGCCAAAGCCAGCCAGGAGCAAGCCCATAGAAGAGGGGTAGGAATGGGGTATCACATGCATGCGTAAAGAGGTGGAAGGTGTGGGTGTGGTTATGTGGTTGGGCGTGGTTAATTTAACCACTCCCATAGGCGCCAGAGAAAATCTTGCACCCAGGTGCCAGGCACCCCAGGCTCACCCCTGGTGTTAAGTGGGGTGCCAGAATCGGAGCAGGAGGAGGAAGATATGTCACGCTTCCGTGCGGAAGCTGAAAAATATGAGGTGTTCTGTGTTAAATAGTCAACTACATCCTGACAATATTGGGGGTTGAGGGCATGTGCCTTCTTTTGAACACTGTACTTTGGTTGCGGGCCGCACAAAATCACGACAGTGCGACCTCGAACAGACCTGCCAGGTGGCCTGCCTCTGCCTTTTGTTTTGTCCATATTGGGGGGGATGAAAGGAAAGGTATGCACTGACTTGACTAATACTGTACAATGTGCAGTCAGTCACACTGGTGTAGTTGACAGGTATGCACGGAGTGGTATATAACACTGCATGTACTCATGTAGGTAGGTGGGTGCACTGAAGTTAACAACAGGTAGTAGGTATATGCAGTGATGGGTCTTACATGTGCATCTGTCACACACAGACAGGTACCGGATAGGCACAGTGACACTGCGTGCGCTCACGTAGGTAGGTGGGTGCACTGAAGTGAACACAACAGGTAGTAGGTATATGCAGTGATGGGTATTACATGTGCACCTGTCACACACAGACAGGCACAGTGACACTGACTGAAAGGGCTGTATATAATGCAAGTGGGCCACCCAAAAAAAAGAATAGATCACAAGAACAAGATTAGCTTTCAAAAGGGCTGTAGAGGGGTGCTTTTTTTTAGCAATAACAATCAGCCAGGAGCAAGCTAACAAGCCTACAAGAGCCTAACTAAGCTTTCCCTATGAGAGTCTGCAGCAGCTATCCCTTCACTATTTGCTGCAGGCACATGAGTGAGTTGCCTGACGCTCCCTGCCTTTTATAAGGAGGGTGGGGCTCCAGGAGGGAGTGTAGCCTAATTGGCTACAATGTGCCTGCTGACTGTGATGTAGAGGGTCAAAGTTGACCCTCATGATGCACTATGGGGGCCACCCGAACTTCCGGAAAAGTTACCGGGGAACCATTTCGGGCCATCTCTATCGGTAACTTCTGGAGTCTGTGCTTACTGGGCATGCGAGGCTAGGCCATGGGCCCCACATCCAACCCCACCTCCCCCCCTCCCCCCCCGTCATGCTTACCGCCGCACTGGACCTGCGCCGACTGGCGAATTTACCAGGAGGATTGCGGAGGAGGACTTTAAGGGAGTCATCAGGGAGAAGGGGGCTGGAGGAAGCCCCAGGTATGTATGAATTTTTACTTTTGGTTCATCTCAGGTACACTTTAATCGTCCAAGTAATGGGGGGCATAGCTATCCCCAACATTCATTGCTACAATTTAGCAAGCCTTACACGGGATGTGAGAGACTGGATAAATAAGTCCAGCATGTACTCTAGCTATGTCCTGTAGTGTTTGCTGACCCTTGGTCTCTCCCAGGACTACTGCATACATCATTAAAGGATTTGCCATCAAAAATTAAATATAGCAGAGTTATCACCCTGCCTAATGCAGATTTATATCATTGCTTGTGGTCCTGTCCTGTTATCAGTATTTAAAAAAAAAAGTGGTTCTAAATGTAAAAAAGTGTATACAAGGTACAGAATGCTTCCTCATCACTGCTTCAGTTTAAAGTGTACCTGAGATGACATGTGACCTGATGAGATAGACACGTGTATATACAGTGGCAAGAACACAAACACCTATGCTGTGCTCCTTTTCTTTTTTCCCTGCCTGAAAGATTTAATATTTCAGCTATGCAACTGACTGTTTTTCTACAGTCGGGACCCAGTGGGGCTATAACGCCCCTCACTGATAACAAATTACAGCTATAATGCTGGGTACACATGCTACAATTTTCTCTACGATAGATGCATCTGATTGATAAATTTCATCATATCCGATATTACTCCTGATCGATTCTGCGCTCGATTTACCATAGAAGTGAATGGAAAAATATAAGAAAAACGAGCAAAGATAAGAGAATCGAGCACAGAATCAAGTGCAGTATCAATTGCAGAATCGAGTGGAAAAAAAAAGTAACGTGTGTACCTAGCATAAAACACTTTCCTAAGCAGATAAATGGGCTTCTGACTGCAGGGGATAGATTAAAAAGGTCAATCATCCATGTATTTTCGCTCTGGGACCTTACTCTACAATTGAGCAGAGACAATAAAACTTTAAATCTACTTTATAACTGTTTATACAGAACTGCAGGATTCTAAAAAAAATAAAAAAAAAGCTGCTACTCAGGCCTTTGGGTCTTTTTGATGGAATGCTCAATTTTAATAACATTTTAAATAAATAAATAACATTTGTTTAATAGAGAAAAAAATTTATGCACTTTAACATGTTATTGACTCGGTATAAGATCCTCAATATAAACGCATTTTTGGTATGATCATGCTTTTACTTTGATGAAGAAGAGGCATTAAATCCTTTGCAATGTGTTGAACAAAAGCACTTCATACTCACCTACAGGTCTCCTGCTGGGTGCCCAACCTGCAACCCTTTAACTATATTGGATCCTTCTTCCTCCTGTTTGGCTGTCCCCGGTGATGTGCACGAGACCTGTATTGTTTGCATCTGATAAGCACCTAGTGGAATGCATGTGTGTTTGCTGCAACTCATAATACATAAGACAAGTAAACATTTCCATGCCTTTTTCTTGGCCTTTATGCAATTATCTTTTCTCCTGAGTTTTCTTCTAGTAGATAATCCTTATTTTTTTAAAAGCTAACATATTTGCATTAAAGAGACACTGAAGCGAAAAAAAAATTATGAGATTATGATTTGTATGTGTAGTACAGATAAGAAATAAAACATTAAGATCAGATACATCAGTCTAATTGTTTCCAGTACAGGAAGAGTTAAGAAGCTCCAGTTGTTATCTCTATACAAAAAAGCCATTAAGCTCTACGACTTTCAAAGTCGTGGAGAGGGCTGTTTTCTGACTTTTATTATCTCAACTGTTATTGAACTATTTACTTTTTCTCTGCCAGAGGAGAGGTCATTAGTTCACAGACGGCTCTGAAAGAATAATTTTGAATGCTGAGTGTTGTGTAATCTGCACATATTAAAGAATGATGCAATGTTAGAAAAAACACTATATACCTGAAAATAAAAGTATGAGAATATTTTCTTTGCTGCTAATCTTCTAGTAATTATTCATAGTACACAACCAATTCATTATATCATATATATTTTTTCGCTTCAGTGTCTCTTTAAGCAATTGAAAAAGCACTAAAAGGTACAGTAGGTTCAGAAGTAATATCATATTTATTTTGATTATTTTCTTGCTTGAAAATATTTCCTTTGTAAAACCTTAGGTGACAAGATAATTTTTTTTAAAATCAGTGTTTATTCAGCAAAGAAAAGGAACATATGACAAAATATGCAGTGTAGCAGTGCGCCTCCTAACTTTTTCAACAGTCTGCAAAATAGTCTGACATCAATTATTAAATCCAACAAAGTATATAACTTCTGCATCAATTATCACTGTGGAATATGAGAGGTATTGTTAACAATAATGATCGTCACATAATATATAGAACTCAAATTGAATTTAAAGGTGACAAGATCATTTAATATGAGTCATAGTCTGGTTTCAGATAAACATACCTGCTGCTTTATTTTACAGTTTTCCATAAGAATTCAGCATGATCCTCTAGATACTGGTAGCAGGTGGAGGTTTACTTCCCCACGATGTTAACCTTTAATTATAAAATAACATGCTAAAATAACCCCCATAGTTTAAAAGAGGATTAGCTGTGGTCTGACCACAGTAGAAGAACAATCAGCCAGTAAAGTGAGAAATATTTATTTACTGGACACAATAATTGAATAGCATTTTAATAAATATCCCTCAAAACTACTGGGTGATTGTTCTTACAGTCAGGTAAATCCACTACTTATCCAGCTCTTTGCCACCTCTTAGTCTTCTGTAGTGTCTACCCATCTTCATGAGTGGCTTGGAAGTTTCTTGCTTTTCCCCCTCCCTTTTGGAGATGTCTTTGATTGATTTTCCTTACATGCCTTTTTGGGAAATGTGTTTTTGTATGACCCACTCCTGTAAGTAGTCTTCTATATACAGTAGATACTGTATCATTGTATTGACTTGCTTGACTAACTGGTTCTTAGTTTGTCTTTTGACAACCTTAAAATGTACCTGATATGAATTAAAAAAGAAAATTATACATACCTGGGGCTTCCCACAGCCCCCTTCAGGCCAATCGCTCCCTTGCCGTCCTCCCAGCCCACCTTGATCCTCCGCTAGGCAGCCCAGTTAATCCACCTTTTGGGGGGGGTCAGCGCATGCGCAGTCCGGCTGCGCGCTCCCATCGCCGGAGCATTCTCTGCCGAGGATCGATGCAGCCTGAGAGGACAGTGAGGCAGCGACCGTCCTGAACGGGGCTGGAGGAAGCACCAGGTATTTTTTTTTAATTCAGTTTTCCTTTAACCACTTCAGCCTATCTGGACGAATATGTTCGTCCAGATAGGCTGTGCTGCTGCAGCTGGTGCTGTACACGCAATCACGTGCGCTCCTGCCGCCTGCCGTTAGCCCCCCGATCAGTGAATGGGAATATAGTTACGATTCACCGATCTAAGTCCCCCGCAGAAAAAGTGACGGACTCTTATCAGAAACCGCCGTCTTTCTGCAAAAAAAAAAAAAAAATCCCGTCCTCTTTCTAGTTCCTGGATGCTAGATCGTTCGCATCCAGGACATTTTTGACATTGGCCGTCTTGTGGCCAAATAGTAAACTACACCCACATACATTTTTTATTAAACTATTACATTATATTACATTTAAAATTAGCTGTTTCCCTCCCACACCAAAAATTACCAAATACATTTTTTTATAAAAAAAATAAAGAAAATTACAATTTAAAAAAAAAACAACAACATAAATAGTTACTAAAGGGTCTGAACTTTTTAAATATGCATGTCAGGAGAGTATATTATTATATGTTTTTTAAATTATGGGCTTGCAAATAGTGATGGACACAATTTGAAAAAATGCACCTATTTCTAAATAAAATATCGGCGCCATAAATTGTGATAGGGACATCATTTAAACGGTGTAATAACCGGGACAAATGGGCAAATAAAATACATGAGTTTTAATTACGGTAGCATGTATTAATTTCAAACTATAATAGCCAAAAACTGAGAAATAATGATTTTTTTCCATTTCTTTCTTAATCTTCCTGTTAAAATGGATTTAGGAAAAAAAATTCTTAGCAAAATTTACCACCCAAAGAAAGCCTAATCAGTGGCGGAAAAAACAAGATATAGATCAATTCATTGTGATAAGTAGTGTTAAAGTTATTGTCGAATGAATGGGAGGTGAACGTTGCTCGGATGCATAAGGTTTTCGACACTGTGGGGCTGAAGTGGTTAAAGGTGTCCTTGATTTTGCTCTTTTCCCTTGTTCACCATACTTCTATTAATTGGCTTCCTCAGTCAAGGGTAGTGTGACAATTTGGCTAATTGTTTATTTGAGATGAAAAGAAAAGGTCTGTCTCAAACATAATAAATTATATATCCCAGAATTATCACAAAAAGATCTTGACCTCAATTCCACTGAAATTCAATGGCCTGCTCAGAAACAATATGTTCAAAAAAATTCCAAAACAAATCCTGAAATAAAACAATTTTTAAGGGAATAAATCTTAATCTACTTTAAATTGCTGTACACACATGATCAGTAGCTGCAGGAAATAATGTGTAAGGTGACTATTAATAGAGCATGCTCCATCTATTTCCACATACAAGGATTCACATATTTTTGCATCAGTCGTATTTACTATTTAGATTAGTATAGGTAACGCAATGAACAATATAAATATGGCTGTTTTATTCACCATCTCTGGCATAAGATTATAGTGTTCACAATTTTTATTTATTTATTACAACTGTAATTAATGTTAAATTGAGAAGCTTTGTTAACAAATAACCAAAATCAATATAGATAACTCGTACTTTAAACTATCATTAAATGATGTATATTTCTTCCAGAGCCTCCCACATTGTCTGCCATTACTGGGAATGATAAACTGATGGTGACGGACATGAGCAGGACGACTCTGACCTGTCACATAATGAACTACAGACCTAATGACATAACAGTCTCTGTGTGTCTGAGAAGGCGTGGCCAGCAGCAGGAGGTGACCATCTACACCTGGAGATCCAGAGACAGCACAGCTCCAGTCAGGCTGACCAGAGACGGAGATCATGTGAGTCTGGATGTGAAGGAGCAGCACATGCTGGTTAGTGGAGCAGCCAGACAGAATGAGAGGCCTCTACAGCTGGAGGTGGTTCCTGTTGTCAGTAGAAGTAAATGTCGTTCCTTCAGCTGTCAGTGTTCCCTCCATATAACTCCCCGCTATGATTTGGATAATGGAGCAGAATTGTCAATAGATGTGACACACCCAACGCTGACATCACCGATCTCTGTGCGGAGAGTTCTCTATGTTGTTGGAGGTGAGCATATAATATTAATAATTCCAAATTAACATGTTTGCACACTTCATTTACATTATGATGATGCACACAGTTGCAGTCACTCCTGTATAAAACAGGGAGATCGGCACACCTAATAACTGCTTCCCAACACTGCACATCTGTAAGGATCTGCGCATGCAGATCCTTATCAAGGCAAAACAATAAGGGATCACTTGTAAGGAAATACTGAAGTCTGCACAGATTGGATTTAAAGGTGAATGAACGTGTTTATTAACAGAAGTGAAAATTAACATATATACATATACAAACAATATGCATGCAATTGTACAATATGACCACAGTGCCCCGATAACACCCTGACTAACTAACTAATATTTACAATAAATATGCAAAGACACGGGTCACACAATATATACACAATAGCAGCACACAGGAACACGGATCACACAATATATACAATAGCAGCACTCAGGAACCCGGATCACACAATATATACAATAGTAGCACACAGGAACACGGATCACACAATATATACAATAGCAGCACTCAGAAACCCGGATCACACAATAAATACAATAGCAGCACACAGGAACACGGATCACACAATATATACAATAGCAGCACGCAGGAACCCGGATCACACAATATATACAATAGCAATAATGATACAATATATACAGACACGTATCAGCAGAATCAGTGCACAGGAGAATTGTCGTACAGGCCAGGATCAATGATCAGAATATCAGAAGTATACAGACAGTGGGCAAGAGAATAGTCAGACAAAGCAAGAGGTTGGTACCGGGAGATCAATACAAAATACAGGAGGCAAGGAGCTAGGAACAAGGATGGCTGACCAGAGCACAAGGCCTACAGCACAAAATGATCTAGCTTTTCTGCTAAAGGCAGCCTTAAATACTGCACAATGGTCAGATGACTGTTCACAGAGTTCCAGAGATGAGGTGAGACCTCTGCTGGTGGACAGCGGAAGTTCCTGTAGAGTCCACAATGCTGCCACCAGCAGGAATTCAAGCAGCATGACAACATCACAGTTTTTTCCCCAGAGTGCACATTTCCCTGCATTGTCTTCCTTGATAAAGAGCTTCTCTGATGACTCAAAATGTTGGATTATATAACTGTTGAGCAGCAATAAGAGTATCTAGAGGCTTCCTCTCTCCCGCGGTAAGTACCCCAATTGGGCCATTTTTTTTTCCATTCAGGTTTACTTTAACCAGTAACATAAATCAAACATGAAGATCTGGGCACTGAGTTCTTCAACCCTTAAACTGCAAGCGATTAAAAAAAAAAACAGCTGTGTTTGCATTGTTAAATGTCTTGCCCCTATTGTGTATGTTCTGAAGTCCACATTAGCCAGTAGGGATGTCACAGTGGTGCAAAAACATTTGAGATGATTGAGCATTATGTTAATTATTATAATGCAGAATTATGCTAATAATTTGCAGAATTATGCTAATTATTATGCAGAATTATGCTAATTATTATGCAGAATTATGCTAAGTATTATGCAGAATTATGCTAATTATTCTGACAATCTAAAATGGAATGATCAAATTTTGCAGTCAAAGCATTTGGTTGGTCAGTTTTCATGGTGCATAATTCTCCATTAGAGATGGCCCGAACTGTTCTGTCGGTGAATAGTTTGCAGCGAACAAAAGGTGTTTGCGTGTTTTTTGTTTATTTTTTACATTGACTTTAATGGCAGGCGCACGGTCGCCGACTTTAGCGGTTTATAGCAAAGCCCCCTTACGTGGTAGAAACACCAAATTTGGAGGGTATGTGGACAGTGGGTACAAGAGGAAAAACAATTCAAAAATACCTTCTAGTTTTTGAGAAAATCAATCTTAAAGTTACAATAGGGAAAAAGAATACATTGAGGGCTCGTTCACACTAGGGGTGTTTTCGGCCTTTTTTTAAGCGCAGGCGAATTTTAAAATCTCCCACAAAACGCTTGTGCAATGAATCTCTATGAGAGGGTTCATATCAGCACGGTCCGTGCGCACAGTTCAGCATTTTTGGGGTGATTTTTGCCTCAATGAAAGGTATAGGAAAAACACAAACACTCACAAAATCGCTTTGTGCAGCAAATGCGTTCGCGTTTTTAAGAATAAATACATTGTATTTATTCTTTCCGGGTCAAAGAGTTCACTTCCTGACTTGCTCTGGAAGAGTGCTTAGAAAAGCGTTTTCACCAGAAACGCTGCATGCAGTGGAGTGCCGGGAGGGGGAAAAAGTGCACAAAAATGCAAAACGCTTGCGTTTGCAGTTTCGTTTTTAGGTTTGAATAAGGCCTGAAATGTGGTAAATGACACAGAATGTAGCAACCGAACGTTAGTGTAAGTTCACTAGTATCAAAAGAAAGCGCAATGAATTTAATGATGGGGTTTTCAGGGGGTCCATACGCAGTTCGTATGGACCCCCTGCAAACCCTTTTGAAGTGGCAATGCTTTGGCCAGGGATTGCTATACAGCCGCAATATGGCTGTATAAGGATCCCTGGCAACTTTACCTATTTTTTGAAACTTTTTTTTTGTTCAAAGTATGGGAAATAAGAATTGACGTGGGGTCCCCACTCCTGAGCCTCTTTAACCCCTTTTCCCCATGCAGGCTGGGATAGCCAGAATGCAGAGCCCTGGCAGAGTGGGGCTTCGCACCCTGAGCTATACCAGCCCGCATTGTCCATGGTATGTGGGAGCTTTGGGGAAGAGGGGCGGCCAAGCCTCCCCCTCCCCCCGGAGCCCTTGTCCGATCCATGGACAAGGGGGTCTTCCTCACCTCTGGTGCCCCAGGAGGAGGTGGCAGCTAATGAATGCCTGGGGGGTTTCATGGTGGCATCTGGGAGTCCCCTTTAAGAAGGGGACACCCAGATGGAAGCAAGAAATTTGGGCACATGAGGCAAGTGGACAAAAAGGGCGCCGCCATTGACTCTCATGTTAACCACTCTGCGACTGCCTAATGCAGGATGGTTCTCTTGTTCTTCCAGGATGCACTGGTGCCTCATCTTGCAGTGTTCGAGATTAGCAGGGAACGAGCACCCATTTACTACAGGGGAATGGGGAGACGGCCACGTACAGCCTTCCAGCCGCGATCGGAGCTGGCAGGCTATAAAAAAATAAACAAACTGAGCTGTCCCCAGGAGAGGCTTCCAAACTGATCTATCCCCAGGAGAGGCTTCCAAACTAAATATCATTTAATAGGCACCCAAGGGGAAATTTGGGAGCCCGGTGAACAACGACGTTTTCAATGGGCGCCCGGTGAATAATATACCGGTTACTAATATACTGGTACTTACCATATAATAACGTTTACAAACCTACTTACTGTTACTATAGTAAGTTATTTAGTGGAATAGTGGAAAATACAAAATTCCTCAAATAACTAAATATATGGATTTAAAAAATAATTTGATAAATTATATGGGAGTTTTAGGGTTAGACACTACAATGGAGTTTATAACTAAATATATTGATTTATAAAATAATTTTAATAAACAATATGGGAGTGTTAGGGTTAGGCACTGTTAACAAGAGGGGGTCTAAGGGTTAGGCACCACCAGGGAGATTTAGGGTAAGGCACCACCAGGGGGGTCTTAGGGTTAGGCACCACCAGGGGGGATTTAGGGTTAGGCACTACCAGGGGGGATTTAGGGTTAGGCACCATCAGGGGGGGACTTGGGATTAGGCACCATCAGGGGGTCTTAGGCGCCATCAGGGGGGTCTTAGGGTTAGGTACCACCAGGGGCATCGTAGGGTTAGGCACCACCAGGTGGGTCTTAGGGTTAGGCAGGCACCACTAGGGGGGATTTAGGGTTAGGCACCACCAGGGGGGTCTTAGGGTTAGGCACCACCAGGCGGGTCTAAGGGTTAGGCAGGCACCACCAGGGGGGATTTAGGGTTAGGCACCACCAGGGGGGGGGTCTTAGGGTTAGTGATGGGTAGAGGGAGGGTTCTGTGTGAGAGTAAGGTTAGGTTTAGTTGTAGTAAAATGTTAGTAATGTTTTACTACAGTTATTATGAACATATTTATATATATATTTGTTCATTGTTAGAAACAATATATTTAGATTTTATTACATGAAGAAACGATAAAAGGTTATACACAATATTATACAATTATACATATAATGTCGTTTTCAGTTTTATAAACAATATTTTCTGATTTTTTTATTACAAGAAACGATAAAATATGGTTATTGACAAAATCATTAAATTTCAGCTACACCACTCGCCCTTTTTTCTAGGCGCCCTTTTTTGATGTAAGCCCCCAAGATGCCCACCCCCCTCTCAGGAGAAATGAATATAAAGGGACAAAGTACCCCTTAGCCATTTCCACAAAGGGTTAAATTAAATAAAAACACATGAATGAAAAAAGGCCTTTACTATTCTTAATTAACCTGAAATAAGGTAAGTATTTCTCGGCTGGGGCTGGTGGAGAGAAGGACAGGTCAGTGGGTACTAGCGGAGAGTAAGAGGGATAACTCTGTGACCTGGTCTTATGTCGGATTTCATCAACACCATTTATTTATATAGTGGGAAAAAATTCTAATTCAGCCCATTAGAACTGAAAATAAGTTCACAAACAAACCAACAAATCAAACCGAACAAAACAAAAATTAAACAAAACTATATGTTTTGTGAGTTGTCTCTGGTTATCGGTACTTTGCATGTACTATTTTTTGTAAGGCATTCATGTAGAACTTATATTTTAAGGTAATTGCTTCCGAAACTTGCAAAACAGCTGTCTAGATATTCATTAGTCACATCTTCCAACCGCCTTGGATTCCATTTTGGATTTTGATCTGTATCAATAGGAACTAAAAGTAAAAACCGTACATTATTAAATGACCTTCTACAATTTCCAAATGCTACCCAAAATATGTTTTACAGATGCAATTGAATGAAAAGATGCACTTAATAATAGGATTGATGAGACATATGGCTTGAAATCAGTGCTGCTCAGCAAGATCGGCACTTGGCACTTTGCACGTGGCACTTTGCACGTGGCACTTTGCACTTGACACTTTGCACTTGAAATTTGCACTTTGCACTTGACATTTGCACTTGACACTTGGCACGTGGCACTTTGCACTTGGCATTTTGCACTTGGCACATGTCACGTGGCACATGTCACGTGGCACATGCAAAGTGCCATGTGCAAAGTGTCAAGTGCAAAGTGTCAAGTGCAAAGTGTCACGTGCAAAGTGCCACGCGCAAAGTGCAGAGTGCCAAGTGCAAAGTGCCACATGCCAAGTGCCACTGCCAAGTGCCACGTCCGGCATGCTCCTGGCAGACGTTACACCTGCTGCTGCTGCATTGCCCTGCTCCTGCTGCCTTTGCTGCTCCCACCGCCAGGGTGCCACAGGCCACTGCTGCTGTGCTGACACCACCTATATTTAACCCAAAACACAATTGCTGCGTAATTTTTTGGAGGTGTCTCGGCTGAAAACTGCCATGTCCCAGTTGTGCGTTTGGACTTTAGACACAATGGCCTCAATTCACAAAGCTTTATCAAACACTTTATCAAACATTTGATAATTTACCTCAAGGGTAAAATCTAATTTTGAATTCACTAAGGTGTTATAGATTTATCGAATGTTTTATCAATAAAACGTTCAATAAATCTATAACACCTTAGTGAATTCAAAATTAGATTTTACCCATGAGGTAAATTATCAAACTTTTGATAATGTGTTTGATAAAGCTTTGTGATCTGAGGCCAATGTGGGCTGCACCACCGCTGTCTGGAACCTAGTCCTGATGTTAATTGACAGCCGGTTTTTTTTTACTTCCGTTTTTTCTATCCAGATATCCGAATTTGCCCGGATACCACGGATACTGAGGTCAGATACCCGATTCGGATCGCAAAAGTTTGAACTCGGATATCCAACCCGGATTAGATATCTGGGTATCCAGATCTGAATCGGATGCGCATTTTGAAAAGGGGTATCCGAGCAGCACTGCTTGAAAACACATCTGAATCACGGCTATTCCATGATCACGGTAGCTAGTTGTGCAGCTTAATGGTAGTTTCTGAAGTTGGGGAAACCCACTCCTCCCTCTAGCCCCTTCTAAGGGTGTTTACACTTATTCTCGGTTCCTTTTTTCCCCCATATAAAGGCATTCACCTGCATATGTAGCTCTTTGAAGAAAGACACTGAGAGCTGGATTGTTATAGCCTGGCTGGTGTACAAAAATTTAGGGAGAATAGACACTTTTGAAACCGACGCCCTACCAAACCAAGATAAGGCTTTGATGTTCCCCCATTCTTCAAGAAGCTTCTCAACATTTTTGGCTAAAGGTGCATAATTTAGCTTAAATACATCCTCCAATTTGGTTGGCAGCTTAAAGGGAAGGTTCAGGGAGGGGATTAAAAAAATAAAAATAAATTTCCACTTACCTGGGGCTTCCTCCAGCCCGTGGCAGGCAGGAGGTGCCCTCGCCGCCGCTCCGCAGGCTCCCGGTGGTCTCCGGTGCCCGACCCGACCTGGCCAGGCCGGCTGCCAGGACGGGCTCTTCTGCGCTCCATTTGCTGGCACTTCTGCGTCCCACGCCGGCGCGCTGACGTCATCGGACGTCCGCCGGGCTGTACTGCACATGCGCAGAACTACTGCGCCTGCGCAGTACAGCCCGGCGGACGTCCGATGACTTCAGCGCGCCGGCGTGGGACGCAGAAGTGCCAGGAAATGGAGCGCAGAAGAGCCCGACCTGGCAGCCGCCCTGGCCAGGTCGGGTCGGGCACCGGAGACCACCGGGAGCCTGCGGAGCGGCGGCGACCTCCTGCCTGCCACGGGCTGGAGGAAGCCCCAGGTAAGTGGAAATTTATTTTTATTTTTTTAATCCCCTCCCTGAACCTTCCCTTTAAAGGGAACCAGAGAGGATTCAATATACATACCTGGGGCTTCCTCCAGCCCCATACGCACGGATCGCTCCCACGCCGCCGTCCTCCGCTGCCTGGATCCGCCGCCACCGGGTCCCGTCATTGCCGCGAGTCGGCAAGTCGGCCGGCGGACGCGGCCAATTCTCCGCATTACAGGGTGCTCTCTCTCCATACAGATACGCATGTGGCTGCTTACTGCGCTGCCGCATGCGTACATGTATGGAGGGAGCCCCTGTGATGCGGACAATTGGCCGCGTCCGCCGGAAGTGACGGGCCCGGTACCGGCGGATCCAGGAAGCTGAGGACGGCGGCGTGGGAGCGATTCAGGCTTATGGAGCTGGAAGAAGCCCCAGGTATGTATAAAATCATTTTCTTTATTCAACCCCCTGTTCCTCTCTGGTTCCCTTTAATACCCAAGTACACAATTGACTCAGGGTCCCACTAGAAGGGAAAGGATCTCTGGCATGGCTCCAATGTTTCCTGGTCCAAAGTGATGTTGAGTGCACAGGATTGCGCATATTTTATCTTTAGATTAGATAGCCGGACAACATGGCTGAAATTGGAGATCAAGTTGGACTGGGATATCAGAGGTTGTCTAATAAAGAATAAGAGGATACCTGGCAATCCTGTCATAATATGTCACAGTTGCCATACAGGTCTCATCCACTAGAGACTTCTGGAGGCAAATCCACTGTGAACACAATAAATGTTTAAAATTGGTTGGCGTGCCCATACATGCTACAACCTCAATTGTATGTACAATCGGTATAATAGTTATTAATTTTGCATTGGAAATCAATGGCATTATGCTGCTGCCACCACTCTTTGTTTTGAAAATGAAATGAAGAGACCAGGGGCGTACCTAGAAATCCCCGGGCCCCCCCTGCAGAAAAAATATCAGGGCCCCCCCCCCACTCAGGGACTTTTGGGGGGCAGGAGGGGTCGCAGCATAAGAGGAGAGTGTGGCAGATCGGTGGGGAGGGGGGAAATTCCCCCCCCCCCTCACCTCGGGCTCTCCTCTCAGCGCTCCCCCTCCTGCAATCAGTGGTGGCAGCGGGCAGGCAGCAGCGGTGGCAGCAGGATGAATACATTACCTCCTTCTCGCCGGAGGACTTCCGTTCTCTAAGTTTACACAGGAAGTTGCAAGAAGCTCTTAGAGAACGGAAGTCCTCCAGCGAGAAGAAGGTAATGTATTCATCCTGCCACCACCGCTGCTGCTGCTGCCTGCCCGCTGCCACCAATGATTGCAGGAAGGGGAGCACTGAGAGGAGAGCCCGAGTTGAGGGGGGTGGATTTCCTCCCTCCCCAGCGATCTGCCACACTCTCTTCTTATGCTGCAACCCCTCCTGCCCCCAAAAGTCCCTGAGCGGGCCCCAGGGGGGCCCCGGGCCCCCCCCCACGACGGCAGGGGTCGCATCCCCTATTGGTACGCCAGTGGAAGAGACATCGGAGACTAATTATTCCTAAAAGGAAGAAAACGGTTAATTGCAACTTGACTAGCCAAATCGTCAGTTTATAAAAATTTAAGACAGTGTCTTAGGGCTGGTGCACACTACAAGAGATTTTCTAAGTGCTTCAGATCACGCTCCCATAAGCAGGAGCATACTGCACATGCGCAGTACAAGAAAATCTCATACTGCGTATTTGCAGGATGCTCCCAGTAATGGGAGCATGAACGAGGAAGCACGTGGCCAGGGCCGTGCAGGCACAGTGGCTATCAGTCGCTGAAAATGAAACCGAGTCGCTGCGGGGGACAGGAGGATCGGTTTGTCAATGTGTGGGCACAGAGTGGCTGCAGGGGGCTGGTAGAAGCGCCAGGTAAGTTAGTCATTTTTTTTAATTCAGTTTAGGCTTCCTTTAAGGGGGACACTACCTGCCTAACTGGGATGCTGAGAAACTAATGGGGGACACTACTGCGTGAATATATTTTTGGCGCTGCATGTGACATCTAGTATGCTGTTGGCAATGCATATTATTGGACCACATATTGGAAGGAGAAAGTATCATAGTCACGTGAAACGCAATGTGACTCACAAGGCAGCAAACTACTCCTGATCCTCTCCGCTTGTTCAGTGCTGAACAGAGGCAGATGGGAGTATCTAGGTGTTCCATATCGACTAGGCTGAATTCGAACACCAACGTTAATCTCCTGCTTTATGTAACCAACTAACGAGGTAGTAGTAAGTTAAGAATTTAGGAACATTCTGTAGACCACACATTTTGCTGTCATGGTGATTACAAAGAAGTCAAATTTAAAGTGAATGTGTTTTTAGGGGGAAAAAACTTAAAAACCTCAGGAGAGAAAAACCTCTGGATAATCCATAGGCTTCCCCGATAACCCTTGAGCTCACCAATCCAGTGCTGGGACCCTCTGTACCTTTTCAACAAAGTTTTGTCTAATAGATTCCCGCAGCTATGCATCTGTCCATACAAGTGCAGACGCTTCATGCAGGTGCAAGAATGCCTCGTGCATGGCTTTTCCCTCCATGCATTAGCGGCTCCATGTTGCTGCACAGGCAGTTCCCATAATGCACCTGCACAGTGTGGTTGTGCTCATTCATGAACTGGAGTGTGGCCACCAAAAAGAAGAGATTCCTGGTGACCATCAGTGAGCTACAGGAGAATCAGAACAGCCTCTGAATCACTTTTCTGTGGTACTTATATAACTTTTTAGCTTGGCGAAGTCATAGGTTTGCTTTATTCTTTACAAACTCAAAGTTCATTTTTCAGCATTAACCACCCTGGCGTTCTGATTAAATCGCCAGGGTGGCTGCGGGAGGGTTTTTTTTAAATAAAAAAAAAACTATTTCATGCAGCCAACTGAAAGTTGGCTGCATGAAAGCCCACTAGAGGGCGCTCCGGAGGCGATCTTCCGATCGCCTCCGGCGCCCAGAATAAACAAGGAAGGCCGCAATGAGCGGCCTTCCTTGTTTTGCTTACATCGTCGCCATAGCGACGAGCGGAGTGACGTCATCGACGTCAGCCGCCTCCGATCCAGCCCTTAGCGCTGGCCGGAACTTTTTGTTCCGGCTACGCTGGGCTCAGGCGGCTGGGGGGACCCTCTTTCGCCGCTGCTCGCGGCGAATCGCCGCAGAGCGGCGGCGATCAGGCAGCACACGCGGCTGGCAAAGTGCCGGCTGCGTGTGCTGCTTTTTATTTCATCAAAATCGGCCCAGCAGGGCCTGAGCGGCAGCCTCTGGCGGTGTTGGACGAGCTGAGCTCGTCCAGACCGCTCAGCAGGTTAAAGTTTATCTTCATACATTCATGTTTCTCTAGTCCTGTGCCACACTGGGCAGAGTTTGTTTATACAATATATGGCTGAAAGCTGGTTAACAGCTGACTGTGAGCAGCAACATGGGAGTCAACTTTTTCACCTAAGTTTTCTCTTAGCTGATAAGTTTTTGTCCTCTCTTTTAATAACTTTTCTGCATTTCGCAAGTGAAAAAAGCACCAAAAGTAGTAGAGTAGAAAAAAACTGTTTTTGAGTATTTTCTTGCTTGCTGGGAGTTTAACAACTTGAGCCCTAGAGGTTTATACCCCCACCAGGCCATTTTTTACAATTCCGCACTTCACAACTTTAAAGAGACTCTAACAAAATGTTGAGCCTTCTTTCTTCTATCCTATAAGTTCCTATACCTGTTCTAATGTGCTCTGGCATACTGCAGCCTTTTCTAGTTGCACTGTCTCTGTAATAAATCTTATCTTTCCTCTGTCGGCTCTGTCGGCTGAGGCTGGAATGTGTGGAATGTGTAGCACTGCTTGTCATTGGCAGAAGCTATACACACCCTCTCCAAGCTCTGCATGAGTCACACAGTAAGCTGTTCTAAGCATATCACACTCTGGTTAGAAGCCATGATTTTTGTTTGTAAACACTGCCTAAAACTGGCAATTATAAGCCAGGATTGCAGCGGGGAGTGGCAGAAACAGCACAGAGGGGCCCAGGAGAACATAAGGAATAGAATGGTATGCTTTTTATTGTAAGAATTTTAGAGTACAGATTCTCTTTAAAAGTTTATTACTCAGTCACACAACTTATCACCCAAATGCATTTTACCCCCTTTTCTTCTCACTAATAGAGCTTCTTTTAGTGCTATTTGATTGCTGCTGCAATTATTATTATTTTAATTCATATAAAAATCAATATTTTGAAAAAAAAACACAATTTTTTTCTACCCCCAATTCCCTACATTGGCCCTAGACTACGTTATATACACTACCAGGCCCGGATTTACATCACAGGAGCCTATAGGCGCAGATGTTCTGGCACCTTATACTTCGCCCTCCATGAACCTATAAACACATGCCAAACCACACCACACGTGTTCTGGCTGGCCCAGCTGTCACTTCTCACTTACTTCCCCTGCCTGTCGTAGGTAGCTACAGGTGCCCCTTAACATTAGGTAGCAGGAGGTACTCCTCCGTATTAAGTTCCCCGACTGAAGGGAGACCTCGTCAGTGGAATGCCGACACCTAGGTGAGTAACCCCTCATTTACTCAGGACTCTGCATAGGAAGTGATGTCAGTGGAGCGCACGCTGGCCTGGAACGAGGAAGAGGTGAGTAATCCCCGCCCGTTGCCTCTTACGAATAGCTGCAGCCACAGCACGGACCTTTTTAAAGCTGGACGGGGGACCCAGGCGAGGGAGAGGGGGTCCGACCCCCCTCCCCGCCGCTAGGCCCAATACCCCCTTCCTGCCCGCTATCCCCTCCAGCTCGGGCGGCCCCCCACAACAACGGCTTGGGGGGGGGGGGGGGGGCGGGGGCGATTTCACTGAAAATTGCCTCAGGCGGCAAAAAGTCTAGGGCCGGGCCTGTGCGTAAGATGTCAGGACTATATAGAAAATACATTTTTACCTGAAAAACAGCCTGCCAGCTCCAGTCGCCGGCTGGCAGGCTGATCGCTGGGGTTCGCTGCGTCGGCTGATGGGAACAACTGCTCGTTCCCTGCAAATCTCGTTTTGTTTACTTGTGAATGTCTATTCTTTAGCTATATAAAGAAGCTAAGAAATGCAAATTGGTGCTGCTCAGGGGGAGGAATCGCGGCATTAGGCCTGCACCCCACAATGGACACAAAATTACACCTCCCAAAACCCCTCTAGTGGGGTACAGAAAAATAAAATTGAAATATAGAAGTCAACTGCATTTAAGAGGCAGGCTAGAGACCAGCCCAAGCATATTAGGGCTCAGCATTGAAACATGAGACTGCCTAATAAAAGTGGATGGAGCCACCAATTTTCACTGTCTCAAAATGTGCCTAGATGCATTTTATTTTTACTCTGCCATATCATGCATGTGAAGCAAATTGTTACAGCACTGAGCGCTGGAGCTGGGTGCCGCTATAACACTTATGCTATAGTGCACACCTCGCTCAAGTGTTATTCGGGATTCCAACAATCGCCGGAGGATGGCAATGGTGCCCACGGCCGACGGGGCTGGAGGAAGCCCAAGGTAAGTCTAAACCACCATAGTGATGAAGAGGTTGTAGACCAATTTGCACTGCTGTGTGAACAGCCCCTTACTGGTGAAGCTAGTATGTGATTTCCCTACAGATTAAATTCTAGTATTCATGTGAAGATCTACCTTAAGCCACTCCTTGCTGCTTTTTTGAAGAGTGAGGTTTCAATTCCCCATTAACTTCCATTTTGTAGCAAAGTTTCATTGAAAATTGGCTTACTAAGTACATGTATGTGCCTCACATTATTTGTATCCCAAGCTTAACATCATTGCACTATAATGACATATAATGTGTAGTAGACATTTCTGTAATAAATAATGATATTGTCTCACCCTCTCTTCAACCCACAGGTGACAAGTCACAATAAGTAAAAATTAGTGCCTGACCCAGTCCCATGTCGGTGTGGAAATCACATATGTCTATGTCTGCTATGTTGATGGATGTGACGCACAATATGCTGAAATCTTCTGGTAAAAAGGAATTTTCCCTATTCGTGGAGAAATAGACAATAAGCAGGATGGCTCTGGTTGTACATCCACCATCACCTTCACAGCCGAGGATTCTGACACAGACTGTACAATCAGACTGGAGGTGATTTTTAACTATCAGACTGCAGCGGGAACCTATAACCTCCGTGTGGACGTGACCCTTCCTCTTTGGAGAAGAAGTAATGCTTCATCTGTAGGGAGGAAATGACCTTTCATCTAAAGAAAGGAAGTGATGCTTCACCTGTGGGGAGGAAATGATGACATAATGGCCTCAATTCACTAATCCGTTTAGACTAGTCTACTGATGGTTTTTAGTCTACTGATGGTTTGGTGTAATGTTTTAGACCTGTTTTCAGACCTGGTCTAAAACATTTGGTAATTAGGTCGGTAAAGCAGAGAAAAAATGATCAAAAGATGAAATTCACAAAGGCAAACAAGGAGTAATCACGCCCACTTTTCCTAACAGAGATTAGACCAGCTGATTCCTGTCAGTCATAGCTACTCGTTTGTGAATTGCATCTTTTGATCATTTTCCCGGCTTTACCGACCTAATTACCAGATACTTTAGACCAGGTCTAAAACATTTGGTAATTATTAGTGAATTCCCTTTTGATGCAACTGATTTACACCAAACCATCAGTAGACTAAAAAACATAAGTAGACTAGTCTAAACTACTTAGTGAATTGAGGCCTGTCTTCCATGAATTATGTCAGCTGTGAAATCAGGAGAGCCAAGGAACAGCAAGGAACAGCACTCTAGAAGTAAAGTTCCCAACTGTGCATTTTTTAAAGGAGCTAGTTACTAAATCCCCATGTCACTCTTTCCCCTTCATTTCTCCCTCATTTAAGGCCAGGTTCACATTAGCGTTTCCCAACGGGTTTAACTCGATGGACGTATGTCTTTTTTTAACCAAAATAAGTGTAACGGAATCGGCCGTATGGTTCCGTAGTCTGTTAAAAATGCTGCAGGACCCAATTTTCCAGACCGTTTTGCTCAGCGGAACGGACACGGAAGGTTTTGCAGTTACATAGTAACAAATAGAAAACTGACAGTTTACAGCACACTGGGTGTAAAAACTGACAGTTTTTCCTGATCTTGATGGCCGGATCCTTACGGCCGGCTCCGCAGAAAAATGTTAATGTGAACCAGGCCTTAGTCTGAAGTACAGATCTGTGTAAATATATGTATCTATAATGTATTGGCTTTAAAGGGATACTGTAGGGGGTCGGGGGAAAATGAGTTGAACTTACCCGGGGCTTCTAATGGTCCCTCGCAGACATCCTGTGCCTGCGCAGCCACTCCCCGATGCTCCGGCCCCGCTTCCAGTTCACTTCTGGAATTTCAGACTTTAAAGTCTGAAAACCACTGCGCCTGCGTTGCCGTGTCCTCGATCCCGCTGATGTCACCAGGAGCGCACGGCGCAGGCACAGGCCATACTGGGCCTGCGCAGTACGCTCCTGGTGACATCAGGGGGAGCGAGGACACGGCAACGCAAACGCAGTGGTTTTCTGACTTTAAAGTCTGAAATTCCAGAAGTGAACCGGAGGTGGGGCCGGAGCATCGGTGAGTGGCTGCGCGGGCACAGGATGTCTGCGGGGAACCATTAGAAGCCCCGGGTAATTTCAATTCATTTTCCCTTGATCCCCCTACAGTATCCCTTTAAAGGAAACCTGAACTTACAGGTGACATGATGGGATGAACATTTGTACATAATGTAGCACTAGTCCTACTAAAACATTGTCTAATGTTCTGTTTCTGGTTTCCTGCACAGCAAGTGTTTAAACATAGTTCTGTTATCTGTGCAAATGAGGCAGTCAATCAGCAAGGCAAATTTAGCCCAATGTCCTACAAAGTAAATTAATGACAAAGCACTCTGTCTGGCTAAGGAAACCATGCTGATGAGTTTTTTAGGGCTACAAAGTTCATAGGGTCATTACTTCTATGTGTTTTGCATCTGCATGAAGCAATTTTTCATGAAAATGTCATGGCTGCTGTTTAGGGTGCATACAACCATCCAATTTTGATTGGACAATGATTGGTCAATTTTACCACTCCATGATGTAGTATTAGAGCTTCCTTTACCAATACGTTCATAGTATTTGAAATCTGTTGGCCCTCATACTACATGGAAGTGGTAAAATTGCCCAGTTATTGGCCAATCAAAATTGAACTTGTGTACTCACCCTTAAAGGGACACTTAAGCCAGAAAAAAAAAACAGTTTTACTCACCTGGGGCTTCTACCAGCCCCTGCAGCAGTCCTGTGCCCTCGCAGCCACTCACTAATCCTCTGGTCCCCCACTGCCAGCTAGCTTCGTTTTTGCCGACAGACCCGGCAGAACTGGCCACGCGTAGCTTTCTCTGCATTCCCAACTGCAATTAGCGCTGTCGCGGGCCGCAACACGTACAAAAATATGCGTTGCCACATATCAATGCGTAGGTAATGCGGCAACGCGTATCTTTGTACGCATTGCGGCCCGCAATAGCGCTAATTAAAGTCGGGAATGCGGAGAAAGATACGCGTGGCCAGTCCTGTCGGGCCTGTCGGCAAAAACGAAGCTAGCTGGCAGCAGGGGACCAGAGAATTAGTGAGTGGCTGCGAGGGCACAGGACTGCTGCAGGGGGCAGGTAGAAGCCCCAGGTGAGTAAGACTGTTTTTTTTTTTTTCTGGCTTAAGTGTCCCTTTAAGAATTCAGTATTAAAAATTCAGGTCTTAAACTCATAGGGCCTGATTCACAAAGCGGTGCAAACCCCTTTATCACGCCTAAACTCAGTTTAGGCATGATAAGAAGAAACTCGCGCGAATTTTCCGCTCGCAAAGTTTTGCGCGCGCGCACCCGGCGCTTCGCGCGAAGCTCCCATTAAGCCCTATGGGACTTTGCGCGCGCACGTACGCGCGGTAGCTTCGCGCGAGTTAGAGCACAAAGCGGTGATAACTTTGCTAGTGCAAAGCTTATCACGCCTAAAGTCTTTTAGGCGTGATAACTGAGTTATCACCGCTTTGTGAATCAAGCCCATAGAGACTTTGTTCTATGTTACTAATGTTCAATGTACCAAAGTTCTATAAATGAAATTATACAGATATTATTATTATTGATTTATATAGTTAAGTTTACTTTAGTTCAGATTTGCTTTAAACTATACTCCTGTTCCACAAATACAATTCATTATATTATTATTATTATTATTATTATTGATTTATACAGTATAGTTGATAAGTTTGTTTTAGTTTAGGTTTGCTTGAAACTTTACTCCTGTCTTCATAATTGGTGTATTGCTAATTTTTAAATGCTTATATTAAGGAAAATGATAGAACGGGCCAGAGTAATTACCATACATCCTCAAATGTAAGTCGACCTTATGTATAAGTCAACCTCTGTATTTGATCCTGTGAAGTTTTTTAATTATTTTTTTAATGATAAAGTATAAGTCTAAAGGAAGACAGACACACTGAGAGCCTCTCATGGTGTAGTAGTTTATAGAGAAACCGTAACCAAGAATTGAACTTCATCCCAATCAGTAGCTGATACCCCCTTTCCCATGAGAAATCTATACATTTCTCAAACGGATCATCAGGGGGCTCTGTATGGCTGATTTTGTGATTAAACCCCTCTCACAGTGTGATGTCAGTGCCTCACAGCTTCGAGGTACTGACATTACACTGTGGGAGCCTTGTTGCATTGTGGGAAATAACAGCTGTTTAGAACTGCCAAAAATGAAAGCAGCATCTCCTTCCACTGCCGTCACCTGCCAGCAGTAAAAATGTAACAGTAGCAGTAAAAATAAAAAAATAAATCTAAAAACATTTTAAAGGGAGAGGGGTGACTTACTTCCTCCAAAGGCAACTAGGTAGGTATTGTATTTCAAACGTTATTTCTTAGACATAAAACACAGTGCATTTTACAGGTCAAGCCTGCTTTATCAGGTCAGTGGCAGTATCTGCAAATCGCAGGTCAAGCCTGCATTATCAGGTCAATGGCAGTATCTGAAAATCAGAAGGCACTGTAATTAGAAACACACCATACTCAATTGTTCCCCAAGATAGTACAATAATTGGACTAAAAACTGTACAAAACAACCTAAACAATATTCTAGTGTTTGCATTGATACAATTTGAAACATTATGAGGGCCCTTAAGAAGATGCACAGAGCAGCCACTTCCTCGCCTTTCAAAGATACAAGGGGGTGGAGCCTAGATGAAAATGGGATTTAATAAGGTCAAGTTATTAAAAATATTCTCATAAATATTAGCACTTTCCTGCACTCCTGGCAGGTGTCTAAACTGTAAACATTGCAAGTTCAGTGCCACCCGAATACAAAAATTAATATGCAGAGAAAAAATACCATACTCACCTCCGCAGGAGGACTGCATCCAGTCTTTGGACTCCAGCCAGGGGCGTAGCAATAGGGGTTGCAGAGGTAGCAACCACATCGGGGCCCTTGGGCAAGAGGGGCCTCGAAGGGCCCTGCCTCAACTACAGTATTAGCTCTCTATTGGTCCTGTGCTGGTAATAATTACTTCTATAGATACTTTGAATAGTGGTAATCATTAACAAACTGTTTCCCATCTCCTTCTTGCACCTCTGAAACTGTAGTTGCCATTGGCAGGTTTTGGTGCACCATCTTAATTGTTATGTATAGAGTTCTTGGGGGGCCCCATTATAAATCTTGCATCGGGGCCCACAGCTCCTTAGCTACGCCACTGACTACAGCAATAAAAACTTTATTACCAGGATGTGTATGGTTTGGGTGCCAAAAAGAATGTGCCCGAGAGTTTTTGAATCAGCACCAGGGATGAAGATAACAGAACAGGCGTATCTGTTAGGCTTATTAGTTAGGATCAGCCAATAATACGGAGAGTAAAGAGGGCTACTAATGGTCCAATTTCTAGCAAAAAATTGAGAGATCAGAAATTCTGATCGGAGGAAAAATTGTTCAATACACCATCAACGAACCAATCTTTGCTTCCTATCTATCACAACCAATCAAGAAAATCCAAATTTTGGTTTCACAAAAATCCGGTCGGACAATTTTTGTTATAATCGTTCATAACCGATTGTGCCCATAAACTGAGATTATTTTCAACCAATCCGATCAGAATTTCTGATCGCTCTAATGATTTTTCGCTAATAATTGGACCATTATTGGCCACCTTAAGAGAAAGGTTATGCTAGGGACACACAATGCAATTATCTGACATATTTACTGTCAGATCGATTATTTCCAACATGTCCAATCTGATTTCTGATCAATTTTACGTTCACTTCTATGGAAATTTGATTGGAAATCAGATCGGACATGTTGGAAATAGTCAGTCTGACAGTAAATCTGTCTGAAAATTGAATTTTGTGTACCTAGCATTAGACTGGGCTAGGGTTGGACAGAAGAAAATGTTTAACCTTTGGGGGAGGAGGGAGGCTAGGTTTAGGTTTCTCTAAGAGATTAATTCTAGGGGAGTGGTCAGGGCTATGCATCAAGTTTATATTGGGTGGGGTTAGGGTCAAGGCTTAAAGTGGACCTGAACTCTTGCACAGGACAGAAGGAAAGCAGAGAAATGAACCCTGCATGTAGTTAGAGCATTTACCCTGCCTAATTCCCCCTCATTTGTGTCTAATCACAAATTGTAATTTGATCTCTTCCTGTGTCACATCACTGCCAATGGCAAAGATGGCAGATAAGGTCATTTGAAAGCACAGGCTGTTAACAATATGTCTGTTTCCATGAATAAGGAAGTAGAAACAGTGCAGATTTATTTTAGTATTTGTATCAGCTGTAACAAAGAAATTTTCTTTGAAGGTTATTATGCGGTTGTGTATTTTTTAGAGCAGAGAGGAAGAACTGAGTTCAGGTGTAAAAACTTTCTTCTCCCTGATTTACATTCTGACATTTATCACATGGTGACATTTTTACTACTGGCAGGTGATGTAGCTGCTGCTTGCTTTTTTGGCAGTTGGAAACAGCTGTAAAAAGCTATTTCCCACAATGCAACAAGGTTCACAGACAGGAAACTGCCAGGACCATGGTCCTCAGAGTTTCTTGTGGGAGGGGCTTCACCACTTTATTAGCCATACAGAGCCCCCTGATGATCCACTTGTAAAAAGGAAAAGATTTCTCATGGGAAAGGGGGTATCAGCTACTGATGTGGATGAAGTTCAATTCTTGGTCACGGTTTCTCTTTAAGCCCATGCTATAGGGATGAACTATATGAGGCTGGGGGAGATTTGGATAAAGCTGCTCTGTGGCAAGCACCCAATGCTCCTCTATTGTGCTTTAGTTTGTTCCATTGCTGTCCCCAGGGAAGGAAAATCTGTAAAAAGGAACAATGCAATAGAGAGCAATTAGGCTGCTGGTCCTGTCCTACTACCTGCCCAAACCACATGGAGCTCTAGCACACTGTGAGCAATCTGTGGGTGGGCTGCCGGCAGTGGTAGAGAAGCACTGGATGTAAGCCAGTGCTCACACAGCAATTCTGCACTCTGCAGCCACTGTTCCGTAGGAGGGTGGCAAAAAAACCCTGAGTTTCTGGTGGGATAAGTGCAGCAGGTGACCACCGTGTGTCAGAAACAGGCCCGGATTTACTTCACAGGAGCCTACAGGCACAAATGTCTTGGCACCTTAGACTTCGCCCTCCGTGAACCTACAAACCCCCACCAAACTGTACCGCAAGTATGCAGGCTGGCCCAGCTGTCACTTCTCCCTAACTTCCCTTGTCTGTCATAGGTAGCAACAGGTGCCCCTTAACCATCTTAGCGGTATGGACGAGCTCAGCTCGTCCATCACCGCCGATGGCTGCCGCTCAGGCCCTGCTGGGCCGATTTTGTTCAAATAAAGAGCAGCACACGCAGCCGGCACTTTGCCAGCCGCGTGTGCTGCCCGATCGCCGCCGCTCTGCGGCGATTCGCCGCGAGCAGCGGCGAAAGAGGGTCCCCCCAGCCGCCTGAGCCCAGCGTAGCCGGAACAAAAAGTTCCGGCCAGCGCTAAGGGCTGGATCGGAGGCGGCTGACGTCAGGACGTCGGCTGACGTCCATGACGTCACTCCGCTCGTCGCTATGGCGACGATCTAAACAAAACAAGGAAGGCCGCTCATTGCGGCCTTCCTTGTTTATTCTGGGCGCCGGAGGCGATCGGAAGAACGCCTCCGGAGCGCCCTCTAGTGGGCTTTCATGCAGCCAACTTTCAGTTGGCTGCATGAAATAGTTTTTTTTAAATTTAAAAAAAACCCTCCCGCAGCCGCCCTGGCGATCTTAATAGAACGCCAGGGTGGTTAATAATAGGTAGCCAGAAGTACCCTCAGTATTAAGTAGCTAGAGGTGCCCCCAAGTATTAGGTAGCCAGAGCTATGCTCAGTATTAACAGTATTAAGTAGCTACTGTAGTCCCTGACTGAAGGGAGATCTTGTCAGTGGAGTGCTGAGAGCAGGGTGGGTAACCTCATTTACACTCTCATCAGGACTCTGCATAGGGAAGGAGGGAGGGAGGCACTAGGGGAGTGAGCCGCCTTTCCATCATCTGACACCTGTAGGCACGTGCCTACAGTGCTTTATGGTAAATACGGCCCTGGTCAGAAAAGGTATTTTATTAGTTAATTGCAATTAATTAATAAAAGATTTTTTCTGACACGCAGTGATCACTGTTTTCTTACTGCAGGCTTGCTGTGCTCCTTACAACACTGGGAACAGACACCAGCACATCACTCAGCAAGCTCCTACACAGTAGTCTGCCTACTCCTTACACCAGGGAAAGATAAAGGGAAAGTTGTGTCAGTTTTTTATTTCACTATTATTGTTTTGTTTTTTCCAAATCAACACTTACACACATACTCTCTATGTGTTAGAAGAAAACATTTCTGCTGGACATACTCAGTTTCAACATAGCGATCCTTTAAGTGTACCGTATTTTTCGGAATATAAGACGCACTTTTTCTTCCCCAAAAATGAGGGGGAAAAGTGGGTGCGTCTTATATTCCAAAGATGCGGTAAATGTGGCCCCGGAATATACTTACCGGATCCTGTCGCCGCGATCCTCTCCTCCTCGTCTGGCTCTCTTTATCCCAGGACGTCTTGTCCATCACTGTGAAGGTCTTCAGAGCCCCAGCTGCCCGCGCTCCTCTTTGCTGCAGTCTTCGTATAGACTGCAGCCTTGCGGTATACATGTGCTGCTGCCTCCACCATCCTTCCTAGTTACGGCGTCCTCCCCCGACATCCTCCCTAGTTACAGCGTCCTCCCCGACGTCCTCCCTAGTTACAGCGTCCTCCCCCGACGTCCTGCCTAGTTAAAGTGCTTCTGACGTCACGCGCACACGTGCGCCGCAGATCAACCAGCAGAGGGCACTGTAACTAGGAAGTATGCCAGAGGAAGATGCTGTAACTAGGGAGGACGTCGGGGGAGGATGCTGTAACTAGGGAGGACATCGGGGGAGGACGCCGTAACTAGGAAGGATGGTGGCGGCAGCACATGTTTACCGCAAGGCTGCAGTCTATACGAAGACTGCAGCGGAAGAGGATCGCGGGCAGCTGGGACCCTGAAGACCTGCATCCTGAATGACGGGCGCCCTCTGATGAAGTAATCCAGATGGGGGAGGAGAGGATCATGGCGACAGGATCAGGTGAGATGTTTCATCAGGGTTTAGCCAGTGTAGTGTATTTGGTAGTGGCAGAAGGGGTTGGTTAGTGTAGTGTAGTAGATGGTTACAGCAGCAGGGGTTAGTTAGTGAGGTGTAGTGGGGGCAGCAGGGGTAAGAGATGTAAAGTGTAGTGTGGTGTAGATGGGCAGTGTAGCTTAGATAGTGACAGTTTAGGGAGAAAAGGTCCATAAGATGCCCCTGCACCATAGACGCACCTAGGATTAGTTAGGGTGATTTTTGCCCCCTAAACCTAGGTGCGTCTTATATGCCGGAGCGTCTTATATTCAGAAAAATATGGTAATTTAGCATGTGTAGCATCAGAATGTGTTTGTACATTTCATAGTTAACTATAATTTAATATGTTAACCACTTCACACCCAGAGCTTGCTTTTACTTATAGACTAGAATGCTTTTAGCGTTTCAGCTATGTGCCTATTTAACCACTTGCGTACCAGCAGTCTATGGCCCCTTAAAGAGACTCTGAAGCGAGAATAAATCTCGCTTCGGAGCTCATAGTTAGCAGGGGCATGTGTGCCTCTGCTAAACCGCCGCTAAACGGGGGTCGGTCCCTTCACCCCCAAACCCACCCCCGCAATACTTGGTCGCAAATTTGGTCGTATATTCTTCTTTCCTAGAGGCAGGGCTAACGGCCGCAGCCCTGCCTCTAGTCGCATCTATCAGACGCGCATCGCCGAATCTCCCCCGCCCCTCTCAGTGAAGGAAGACTGAGAGGGGCGGGGGAGAGGCAGAGATACGCGCTGACAGACGCGCGTGGGGCAGGGCTGCGGCGGTTAGCCCTGCCCCAACCAGGAAGACATCCCCGGCTGCACGGAGGGGATTTGGGGGTGAAGGGACCCCCGTTTAGCGGCGCGATATTGGCGGTTTAGCAGGGGCACACATGCCCCTGCTATCTATGAGGTCTGAAGCGAGATTCATTCTCGCTTCAGACTCTCTTTAAGGCCCAGAGACTGCTGGTACCAGAAAAAAGGGCTTACTAACAAATTGCCGCACAGACCCGCCCCTTGCTCTGCTGTCTCTATGACGGCAGAGCTTTGTGAGACGGTCAGGAGCCAATTTAATTGGTTCCTGACACTCATCAATGTGAGCCAATGTGATTGGCTCAAAGTGATCACAGGGTCAGGAGCCAATAAAATCGGCTATCATATTGCATTTTAATCTGGGAGACCTACTGCTTATAAGTGTGTTTACACATGTATGTTACATTTTTCAATTTTTTGTGACAGTAGTTCCTTCATCAGCGATAACTTTATCACTGCTTGTAATACCTAAGTGACACGCATAGTGTTCTTTTTTAGCGCTGCGTAATATGTTGGCGCTTTATAAATACAATAAATAATAATAATAATAATAATAATAATGAAGAAAATAATCTTCATGTTCTACTTTGTAAGATGTATTTTATTTTATATGCATTTTAAAAGTATAAGGTCAGTTTGGAACTATTTCAGTGTTAAAAACAGTGTTATTGTAGATTAAAAACAAGCCAATTGTATTAAGACATTTACCTCTGTTTATTACTTGGATTTTGAAATAAAGGTGTACTTTAGCCACATTGTGGTTTTTTTTTCACCTAGAGCTGTAATAGTAATAAAAACATTTGTAACCACTTCGCATTCCTAGGTTTTTACCACTTAAGATTCCTGACAATTTTGACATTTCAGCAATCAATGTTAATACAGCAATACCTTTTTATTACTTATGCTATCAAAGTGATTCATAGTCATATCAAAGTTTTTTTTCAGACAATCTAGGCTTTTTTGGGGTAATATTTTTATCCATCTCTGCTGAGAATACCCCATGAAGAGATGGACTAGCCCAAAACCTGTCGGTAATGTCAGATTTGTACTACCTACTGTAAGTGACAGCCTACCTACTGTAAGTGACAGCAACATGGGAGAAAAGTAATTTATGGCTTATTTTACTCTGGGATTAATGTACTTCTTATTTGTATGTATTTTACATTTTAAGATTTTCACGACAGTTCCTCTTTAATGAGACAAGGCATACATAAATGTGACATTTATACATATGCTTTTTTTTTTGCTGCACCTTCCCTTTCTGAGACGGGTATGCTACTAGCTTTACAAAGTCTAAGATATTTATATAAGATATTTTTGCTTTATAATCATAGGCCTTCCCTCACTTGATGAAATGCATACAAGTTTCTTAATATTTCCCTTGTGTATAATGTGTCAGATTGGACATGGGGATTTTCAAAAATCACTGTGTATGTTTCCCACTTTTTTGTATGTATATATATATATATATATATATATATATATATATATATATACATATACATATATTATATATATATATATATATATATATATATATCTTTATGAAATTTTTAAATAGATGTACAGATTGAAATACATATATCAATCAATCTTTTCCAGATTTTCTCTTTACATATAGACTTGAATACACTAAATCCATAAATTCCACAATGCAAATCATTAACATACTGTCATTGAAATTACCATATAATATTTCTCAAATTATTACCTTTATAGGTCCACCATAAACCTCTATTTACTTTTCACAACATCCATCCTTACCATATAACTATACCATTACTTACTCCACTCCTGCCCATACATTCTACCCACATTCACACTACCTCTTCACTCACTTATTGGGTCGGTCCATAATCTCTTAATCTGGTATATTTTATCCCATTTATTATCAATTTTCTGTCACTGAAACTCAGAGAAACATCCTATAGAGTTCATGCCTCCTTCATTAATCTTTCATATTCCCCGGATTTCTTAAACTGCTCCCATTGGGTCCATCTCTCCTCATGCAGCTTTCCTTCTCCCTGAACGTAACTGGTCAACTCTTTCATTCTCTGTGTTTCCTCTATTTCTCTAAACCATTCCTGTATATTAGGGCTTTGGTAGATTTCCAATGTCTTGCCACTAGAATCCTAGCGGCATTCATCAAAAATTGTTGACCAATTGTTAAAATGGAGAAGAAAGAATGCTGGATCTTCCTGAGTCTCCACTACCATGATCTGATTTATATAGCCCCTAACATCTACCCAGAATCTCTCAGGTTCTCTACATGCCCAGAAGACATGTAAAATGTCTCCTTTACCTTCTCCACATCTTCAACATAATGATGAAGTACCTGGGAACATCCTACTCAGTATGTCCGGGGTATAATACCATCTAGCAAATATCTTGTACCCGGCTTCCTGCCCTTTTGTGAGTATTGCTGCTTTACTAGCCAGGGATACCACCTTTTACCATTGTTCCTCGGTGAACATTTTCTCCAACAAGTCCCTTTCCCATTTTTCCCTCACTGTCAAAGTAGGGTCCCCAGTCCCATTAAGGGTCCTATACATCCTCGACAAGGTCCCCTTTACGTGTCCTCTTCCCAGTGGCGTAGCTACAAACCTCTGGGCCCCGATGCGGAATCTGGATGTGGGCCCCCCCCCCCCGGCAACAACAGCCCCCCCTCCCCCGACAACACCCGACGGATGCACACACATATCAAAATCCCTATAGCCAGCTATAGGTACCCCCAGTATAGGTAGTCAGGCATAGGTAAGCCAGTATAGTTGCCCCCGGTATAGGTGAGATAGGCAGGCGCCGCCGGTATAAGTTAGATAGATAGGTGCCCCCAGTACAGGTTAGCTAGGTGGGTGCCTCTAATATAGGTAGCCAGAATAGTTGCCCCCAGCGTAGGTTAGATAGGTAGGTGCCCCCAGTATAGGTTAGTTAGGTAGGTGCCTCCAATATAGGTAGCCAGTTTAGTTGCCACCTGTATAGGCTAGCTAGGTGCCCCCAATACAGGTTAGATAAGTAAGTGCCCCCAGTATAGGTTATATAGGTAGGTGCCCCCAGTATAAATTAGATTAGGTCGGTGCCCCCTAGTATAGGTTAGATTAGGTAGCTGCCCCCCAGTATAGGTTAGATTAGGTAGCTGCCCCCCAGGATAGATTAGGTAGCTGCCCCCAGGATAATTAGGTAGGTGCCCCCCAGTATAGGTTAGATGAGGTAGCTGCCCCCCAGGATAGATTAGGTAGCTTCCCCCCAGGATAGATTAGGTAGCTGCCCCCCAGGATAGATTGGGTAGCTGCCCCCAGGATAGATTAGATAGCTGCCCCCCAGGATTAGGTTAGAATAGGTAGGTGCCCCCCAGGATAGATTAGGTAGCTGCCCCCCAGGATTAGGTTAGATTAGGTAGCTGCCCCCCAGGATAGATTAGGTAGCTGCCCCCAGGATAGATTAGGTAGGTGCCTCCCAGTATAGGTTAGATTAGGTAGCTGCCCCCCAGGATAGATTAGGTAGCTGCCCCCAGGATAGATTAGGTAGGTGCCCCCCAGTATAGGTTAGATTAGGTAGCTGCCCCCCAGGATTAGGTTAGATTAGGTAGGTGCCCCCCAGGATTAGGTTAGATTAGGTAGGTGCCCCCCAGGATAGATTAGGTAGCTGCCCCCAGGATAGATTAGGTAGGTGCCCCCCAGTATAGGTTAGATTAGGTAGCTGCCCCCCAGGATTAGGTTAGATTAGGTAGGTGCCCCCCAGGATAGATTAGGTAGCTGCCCCCAGGATAGATTAGGTAGGTGCTCCCCAGTATAGGTTAGATTAGGTAGCTGCCCCCCAGGATTAGGTTAGATTAGGTAGGTGCCCCCCAGGATAGATTAGGTAGCTGCCCCCAGGATAGATTAGGTAGCTGCCCCCCAGGCTGCCTGTCCCCATAATGGAGGGGGGGCCGCAGCCGCGGGGAGGGCAGCCCGACCTCTCCCTCCCTTCCTCTCCCCGGGGCCCCCCCTCAGATGCAGAGTAAGCGGCTAACGGAAGCGCTATAGGCAGAACTCACCTCCGTCCCTGGTTCCAATCGCCGCTGATCTCCTCTCTGGCTGGCTCTGCATAGATGCTTACACACGCAGCTTCCTGTTTAGCCGGAAGCTGCGTGTGTAAGCATCTATGCAGAGCCAGCCAGAGAGGAGATCAGCGGCGAGTGGAACGCAGGGAGGTGAGTTCTGCCTATAGCGCTTCCGTTAGCCGCTTACTCTGCATCTGAGGGGGGGGCCCGGGGAGAGGAAGGGAGGAAGAGGTCGGGCTGCCCTCCCCGCGGCTGCGGCTCCCTCCTACCAGCGCGAACGGGCGCATGGCCCTGCAAACGGAGATGGGCCCCCCGGGCCCCTCCCCCGCCTCCTCAGGAGCCGGGCCCGGTCGCCAAGGCGACCGCTGCGACCACGGGCCCTACGCCCTTGCCTCTTCCTCTACACATTTCCTCAAATGGGGTTAAGTCCCTACTCAGCTCTTCCCTAGTTCCACAAATTCTCAGAAAGGATTTTATTTGGGCATATTTCCAATCATCCAAATATCCCTTCTCCCTTATATTTACCAGGTCCTGACTCGGGACCCATTCTGCGTCCACTACATTTATAGCCCGCAGATCTTTTTCCCTGTTCCAATGTGGATAATTAAGGGGATCCATTCCCATAGGGAATTTTATGTTACCAAAAATAGGGATCATTGGGGTGGGCCACGGTGATATCCCTGGATTTTTTTCTCCACTTATCAAAAATCTTCAATGTATGTCTCACTAGTTCTGTCCTCTTTTTATATATGTTACGGCCAGAACTCAAGTCTGGCCACTTCGGGTTCTGGCCGGTCACAACGCGAAGTGGCCGGCTAATCCGGCCAATATACAAAATGCCTGTGAATTTTGGACTTTGGCCGGCCAGAATGCGTTGTGACTTACCTTGGCCGGCCAAGTCCCGAAGTTTCCTGCACCGCTCCCCCGCCAGCTGCTCTCCTCTCCCCTCCCCACCGCCAGCCAGGAAGCCCCGCTCCTCCCCCGCTGCCGTTCTAGACCTCAGATCAGGGCGACCGGACTGGGGAAGCAGAGAGAGGCAGAGCAGCTCACGCGACCCGCAGGACGCATACACTTCAATGAGAAGTGACATCATTGAACACTTCCGCATTGAATTGTATGGGTCCAGACGGGTAGTGCGCGCGCACTCTGCCTCTCTCCACCTCTCTGGTCGCCCTGTTAGGAGGTCTGAGTACTAGTGCTGGCAGCCTCCAGGAAAGCCCCCCCTCAGCCCAGCAAAGCACCCCCAGCCTAAAAGGCACCCAGCAAAGCCCACCCCCAGCCATGCAAAGCTGCCCCCCACCATGCAAAGCACCCAGAAAAGACCCCCCAGCCATGCAAAGCCACCCCCCCCCACCCACCATGCAAAGTGCACAGCAAAGCACCCAGCAAAGCCCCCCCCCAGACTATGCAAAGTGCACCGCAAAGCACCCCCAGCCATGCAAAGCGCCCTGCAAAGGCCCCCCAGCCATGCAAAGCCCCCCCCCCCCCCCCCCCCCCCCAGACCATGCAAAGTGCACACCGAAGCACCCACAGCCACGCACAGCCCCCCAGCAAAGACCCCCCACCATGCAAAGCACCCCCAGCAATGCAAAGCCCCCAGCAAAGTACCCCCAGCCATGCATCCCCTCTCATCTGTGGCTAATCACCACTGTAATTTGATCTCTCTCCCTGTCACCTGACTGCCACAGCAGAGCAGCTAATTTAAAAGCACAGGATGTTAATATGTCTGTTCCCAAGAAAGCAGGATGTAGACACACTGCAGATTTATTGCAGGATTTGCATCTGCTGTAACTAAGAAATGCTTTTCTTTAAAAAGATTATTATGCTGTTGTGTGTATTTCAGAGCAGAGAGGAAGTTCCGAGTGCCATTCATGGTGCTGGACAGGGCCCAGGATGTTCTGAGATTTCTGCGTTTTGGACTTTGGCCGACTGACTTTGGCCGTTTCCTAAACTGGCCGGCCAATGTCAGAAATTCCCAGCATTTTGGACTTTGGCCGACGTCAAATCAGCCAGTTCTAGAAACGGCCGGCCAATTCTAGAATTGGCCAATTTCTGGTTTTGGCCGTAACATATATATATACTACCACCACTCTTCTCATATATCCAAGGGATATTACCTATGGGACTACCTAAGATTTTTCCTCTAAAGAGACCCACCTTTTCTATCCAGAATTTCTATTCCAGTCTATAATTCGGACTAGAGAGGCAGCTTCATAGTACAATTTTAAATCAGGAACCGCAAGTCCCCCCTTCTCTCTCTCTGCCGTCTGTAATTTATAACTTACCTGTGTCTTTTGTCCCTTCCCGATAAATCTACCAATAATGCTTCTTAATTGCTTAAAAAAAGGAAGGGGATTGGGACTAGCAGAGCCTGGAACAAATAAAGAAAACGTGGGAGGACATTCGTTTTAATCATAGATATTCTGCCAAACCATGAAAAACATGGGCGATCCCAGGTCTCCAAGTCCTGTCTTACTTTCTCCAAAGGGGGAGTGTAACTGTCATTTACTATGTCCTTTAAATCAAAACCAATTTTTACTCCCAGGTATTTCATCATTCTGTCCTGCCATTTAAATGAGAAGCATTTCACTGTTTCCTTCACTCCCCACCCATGCCCCATGTAGTCGCCACACTCTTATCGAAATTGATTTTCATATTAGACAATCTCCCAGCAATTTCAAATTCTCTCATCAAATTTGGCAAAGAGATATGGAGATTCACAAGATAGAACAACATATCATCTGCATAAGCAGAGACCTTGTGCATTTGTCCCCAACCTTTAAGCCCCATATGCTGAAGTCCCCCCTTACCCTACACAAAAATGGTTCCAGTGACAGAGCTAAGACCAACGGAGAAAGTGGACAAAGCTGCCGCGTTACATTTTTAATTTCAAACGTTTCCGAGAACACTCCGTTGGCCCTTACTCTCGCGTTCGGGTATGTGTATAATCCCATTATTCTTGTACGCATTTTTTCTAGTAGCCCCACATGTTTTAATACACCTTCTATAAAGGACCACTCCACCCTGTCAAAGGCCTTTTCGGTATCTGTAGATGAAAACACGACTGGGCTGGAGTGGGCCCTTGTCCAAGTCGCAAGATCAAGGGTACGAATAGTACCGCCTCTAGCCTCCTGCCCCTCAATAAATTCCACCTGGTCGGGTGTATCAGTTGGTGCTGCTCATGAATCAATCTGTTGGCCAGGATTTTCGCAAAGATTTTTACATCGACGTTTAACAATGTGATAGGTCTGTAGCTTTGACACTGCGTTGAATCCTTACCCTCCTTATGCAGCACTGAGATATAGGACTCCAGTGTATGGGGCGATAACCCACAACCCTCTCCTTCCCCTGTGGTTAATCCATTAAATGCTTCAACTAAATGTCCCACCAATTGTTCACTAAACTTTTTATAATAGTCTATTGTCAGCCCATCTGGCCCTGGAACCTTGCCTAATGGCATCTGTTTAATTGCTGTTCTGATCTCCTCTACCTGAATCCGAGACTCCAGAGATGAGGCATCTTCATCTGATAATCTAGGCATACCACTTCCTTCTATATATCTTCTTATTTCTTCGCTCCTTTTTCCTCTGTCCGCTACTGTTGTGTCTGTCTTTAAATTACACAACCCTTTATAATATTTTCTGAACTCCCCAACAAATTCCCCCAACCCATGAGCCATGAACCAATTTTGCTTTTTTATCTTTTATACAGGGTATATAGTTGCTTCTTTGTTGCCATTTTAAGGCCCTGGTCAGCATAGAACCACATTTATTACTATATTCGTAAAAAGAGCGTTTGCATCTTAATGCCATGCTCTTAACCCCATGAAACCAACAGGGTCTTAAGATGTTCCCTTTCTCTCCTCAATTCAACCATAACTTCTTCTGTGTTTTCCTTTTTGTGCTGTTGCTCTAGACTTTTTATATTTTCCAGTGAATCTTTTATATTTTTATCCCTATCTTTTTTCCTTCTGGCCCCTTCCTGAATCCAAATACCCCTAATGTAGCACTTATGGGCCTCCCAGACCATCATTTAAGATGCCTCACCCCTGGAGTTCATAAGAAAGTAAAAGGCCAACTCATCCCCTATTTTTTGGACGACCCCCTCATCTCTCAGTAATGAGTTATTTAAACGCCACATCTTTACCTTCTCTCCCCACTTTATCTTTATCATTACTGGTGCATGGTCTGACATAGTCATTGGACCTATTTCTGAGTTGTTTACTAGAGAAAGTATATAATGTGAGACCAATATATAGTCTATTCTAGTGCAGCATTTATGAACCTGTGAACAGTATGTATAAGCCTTCACGGTGGGATTACACATGCGCCAAACATCAACAAGCTGCAATTTATGCAATAAATTCTTGCTTCTCCTCTGAACCCCTATAGTTGTCATGGTTCTCCTCCCCGAGGTGTCCATCCGTGGGTCTAAAGAGAGGTTTAGGTCTGTACATAGTATTACGTGGCCCTCTGTTAATAATTTAAGCTTATTAATAAATCTCCTTAGGCCTGGTATCTGGCCAGAGTTTGGCGCGTAGTACCACTTTCTTTCTTTTAATTGATCATAATAGACCAATATTTATGATTATAGGTACTCATGACCTTGGATGTTATCAGTGAGTAGAGATGGCCCGAACGGTTCGCCGGCAAACTTGTTCACGCGAACCCCGGGGGCATTCGCGGCGAACCTGCGAACACATAGCGAGTTTGACCCCTATACCACATCATTGGGCTAAACTTTGACCCTCTACATAACAGTTAGCAGACACATAGCAACAACTCTGGCTGCACTCCCTCCTGGACCCCCGCCCCCCTACAAAAACGCTGCTGCATCGGCCATTTTCTCACTCTGTTTGCTGCCTGCTTAGTGAGAGAAGGGAAAGGTTGCTGGAGAGATAGGGAAAGCATTAATTAGGTCTTGTTAGCTTGCTCCTTGCTGATATTTGTTGCTGAAAAGCACCACAAAAAAAGCTCTTTTGAGAGCTAATGTTCTTGTGATGTGTTTTTTTTGTGTGTGTGCCACTGGCACTGCATATACAGCCCTGTCTGTCGCAGCTGGCCCTTGCTATACTGTGCCAGGCCCAGCACAGTCAGTGCATACCTTTCACTCCATCTGTGTGACTGCACATTATATTATATATTATACCAGTCACTGCATACCTTTCACTGCATCTGTGTGCCTGCACATTGTATTATACCAGTCAGTGCATACTTTTCACTGCATCTCTGTGAGTGCACATTGTATTATACCAGCAGTCAGTGCATACCTTTCGCTCCATCTGTGTGACTGTACATTGTATTATACCAATCAGTGCATACCTTTCACTGTATCTCTATGACTGGAAATTGTATTATACCAGCAGTCAGTGCATACCTTTCACTGCATCTCTGTGACTGCACATTATATTATACCAGTCAGTACATACCTTTCACTGCAACTGTGTGACTACACATTGGGCTTGATTCACAAAGCGGTGCTAACCCAATTAGAGACTTTAGGCGTGATAACCATTGCACCATGCTGGTGAAAAGCCAGTTTAGGCGTGATAAGTTTAGGCGTGATAAGTTTAGGCATGCTAAGTTTAGATATGTTTAGATTGCACGCAAAATCCTGCACGCAAAGCAGCGGCATTAACCTATTTCGGTCCCTGGACGTAGTTTCTACGTCCAGGAACCATGCGCGCTGCCGCGCGCCCCCGCGGCCGATCGTGCACGCGCACTCCCGGCCGCGGATTCGGTAGCCAAGGAATCAATGTATCGGGCTACGGAGCCCGATCACTGATTCCTCTCCCCCGCTGAAAAAGCGACAGCTTCTCTCGGAAGCTGAGCTTTTTCTGGCCGTCTCCTTGCCGATGCGTCACTCTAAGCGCGTGCTACGCTTAAAGTGATGTCATGTAAACAAACTCATGGCTGCCATCTTGTGGCCAAAAAGTAATACTACATCTGAAAAAAACAAAAACAAGAATTAACACACATTTACATTATAAATCTATTGTTTACCTCTCACCCTCCCAAAAGTACCCAAATAAAATGTTTAGTATAAAAAAAAAAAAAAACCATTACAATAAAAAAAAAACCATGTAAATATTTACCTAAGGGTCTAAACTTTTTAAATATCAATGTAAAGATGAAATATTTATATATTTTTTTTATTTTAACCACTTAAGGACCGCCCCCAGCCGATGGGCGGCGGCAAAGTCCGGGCCCAAACGACCGCAATACGCCCATCGGCGGGGGCGGCTGCGGGAGTGGTTATGCGGCGATCGCGTCATTCGTGACGCGATCAGCTGCCGGGGACTGGCTCCGCCCACCGCTCGTAGTAACCCGCCGGCCGTTCGGAAGCGCCGGCGGGTTACTAGCACCCGGATCGCCGCACTTACATTGTATAATAGGCTTTGTAATGTATACAAAGCCTATTATACTGGCTGCCTCCTGCCCTGGTGGTCCCAGTGTCCGAGGGACCACCAGGGCAGGCTGCAGCCACCCTAGTCTGCACCCAAGCACACTGATTTCCCTCCCCCTGCCCCCTGATCGCCCACAGCACCCCTCTTCTCTCCTCTAAACACCTACTAATTACCCATCAATCACCCCCTATCACCACCTGTCACGGTTACCCATCAGATTAGACCCTAATCTGCCCCTTGCGGGCACCCAATCACCCGCCCACACCTCAGAACGTCCTCAGACCCCAGCCCTGATCACCTCGCTAGTGCATTGCTTGCATCTATTTCCCCCCTCTAATCACACCTTGAGACACCCATCAATCACCTCCTGTCACCCCCTAGCACACCTACCCATCAGATCAGGCCCTAATTTGCCCCGTGTGGGCTCCTGATCACTCGGCCAAACCCTCAGGTCCCCCTCAGACCCCCTACCGATCACCTCCCCAGTGCATTGATTGCATCTATTTTCCCCTCTAACCGCCCCCTGAGACACCCATCAATCACCTCCTGTCACCCCCTAGCACTCCTATCCATCAGATCAGGCCCAAAACATCCTGTCATCTAAGAGGCCACCCTGCTTATGATCGGTTCCACAAAATTTGCCACCTCATAGACCACCTGTCATCAAAATTTGCAGATGCTTATACCCCTGATCAGTCATTTTGAGAAATTTGGTTTCCAGACTACTCACAGTTTTGGGCCCGTAAAATGCCAGGGAAGTATAGGAACCCCACAAGTGACCCCATTTTAGAAAGAAGACACCCCAAGGTATTCTGTTAGGTGTATGATGAGTTAATAGAAGATTTTATTTTTTGTCACAAGTTAGCGGAAATTGATATGTATTGTTTTTTTTTTCACAAAGTGTCATTTTCCGCTAACTTGTGACAAAAAAAAAATCTTCTATGAACTCACCATACTCCTAACAGAATACCTTGGGGTGTCTTCTTTCTAAAATGGGGTCACTTGTGGGGTTCCTATACTGCCCTGGCATTTAAGGGGCCCTAAACCGTGAGCAGTAGTCTAGAATCCAAAGGCCTCAAAATGACCTGTGAATAGGACGTTAGGCCCCTTAGCGCACCTAGGTTGCAAAAAAGTGTCACACATGTGGTATCGCTGTACTCAGAAGAAGTAGTATATTGTGTTTTGGGGTGTATTTTTACACATACCCATGCTGGGTGGGAGAAATCTCTCTGTAAAAGGACAATTGTGTGTAAAAAAAAATCAAACAATTGTCATTTACAGAGATATTTCTCCCACCCAGCATGGGTATGTGTAAAAATACACCCCAAAACACATTATACTACTTCTCCTGAGTACGGCGGTACCACATGTGTGGCACTTTTTTGCACCCTAAGTGCGCTAAGAGGCCCAAAGTCCAATGAGTACCTTTAGGATTTCACAGGTCATTTTGCGACATTTGGTTTCAAGACTACTCCTCACGGTTTAGGGCCCCTAAAATGCCAGGGCAGTATAGGAACCCCACAAATGACCCCATTTTAGAAAGAAGACACCCCAAGGTATTCCGTTAGGAGTATGGTGAGTTCATAGAAGATTTTATTTTTTGTCACAAGTTAGCGGAAAATGACACTTTGTGAAAAAAAACAATTAAAATCAATTTCCGCTAACTTGTGACAAAAAAAAAAAATCTTCTATGAACTCACCATCCTCCTAACGGAATACCTTGGGGTGTCTTCTTTCTAAAATGGGGTAATTTGTGGGGTTCCTATACTGTCCTGGCATTTTAGGGGCCCTAAACCGTGAGGAGTAGTCTTGAAACGAAATTTCTCAAAATGACCTGTGAAATCCTAAAGGTACTCATTGAACTTTGGGCCCCTTAGCGCAGTTAGGGTGCAAAAAAGTGCCACACATGTGGTATCGCCGTACTCAGGAGAAGTAGTATAATGTGTTTTGGGGTGTATTTTTCCACATACCCATGCTGAGTGGCAGAAATATCTCTATAAATAGACAATTGTGTGTAAAAAAAATAAAACAATTGTCATTTATGGAGATATTTCTCCCACCCAGCATGGGTATGTGTAAAAATACACCCCAAAACACATTATACTACTTCTCCTGAGTACGGCAATACCACATGTGTGGCACTTTTTTGCAGCCTAACTGCGCTAAGGGGCCAAAAGTCCAATGAGCATCTTTAGGCTTTACAGGGGTGCTTACAATTAGGCACCCCCCAAAATGCCAGGACAGTGAACACACCCCACAAATGACCCCATTTTGGAAAGTAGACACTTCAAGGTATTCAGAGAGGAGCATAGTGAGTCCGTGGCAGATTTCATTTTTTTTTTGTTGCAAGTTAGAAGAAATGGAAACTTTTTTTTTTTCTTTTTTTTGTCAGAAAGTGTCATTTTCCGCTAACTTGTGACAAAAAATAAAATCTTCTATGAACTCACCATGCCTCTCACTGAATACTTTGGGATGTCTTCTTTCCAAAATGGGGTCATTTGGGGGGTATTTGTACTATCCTGGAATTTTAGCCCCTCATGAAACCTGACAGGTGCGCAGAAAAGTCAGAGATGCTTGAAAATGGGAAAATTCACTTTTGGCACCATAGTTTGTAAACGCTATAACTTTTACCCAAACCAATAAATATACACTGAATGGGTTTTTTTTTATCAAAAACATGTTTGTCCACATTTTTCGCGCTGCATGTATACAGAAATTTTACTTTATTTGAAAAATGTCAGCACAGAAAGTTAAAAAAATCATTTTTTTGCCAAAATTCATGTCTTTTTTGATGAATATAATAAAAAGTAAAAATCGCAGGAGCAATCAAATAGCATCAAAAGAAAGCTTTATTAGTGACAAGAAAAGGAGGTAAAATTCATTTAGGTGGTAGGTTGTATGACCGAGCAATAAACCGTGAAAGCTGCAGTGGTCTGAATGGAAAAAAAGTGCCTGGTCCTTAAGGGGTAGAAAGACTGTGGTCCTGAAGTGGTTAAACTTGTAAATAGTGATAGGTGCAAAATGGAAAAAAATGCACCTTTATTTCCAAATAAAATATTTCGCCATACATTGTGATAGGGACATAATTTTAACGGCGTAATAACCGGGACATATAGACAAATACAATACGTGAGTTTTAATTATGGAGGCATGTATTATTTTAAAACTATAATGGCTGAAAACTGAGAAATAATGAATTTTTCCATTTTTTTTATTCTTCCTGTTAAAATGCATTTACAGTAAAGTGGCTCTTAGCAAAATGTACCCCCCAAAGAAAGCCTAATTGGTGGCGGTAAAAACAAGATATAGATCAGTTCATTGTGATAAGTAGTGATAAAGTTATAGGCTAATGAATGGGAGGTGAACATTTCTCACGTGAAAACGACGGAACCTGAATGGGTTAAACTCTATGCGAAGTGCACCAGACTTTGCTAGCGCAAAACTTTTGATCAGCTGTGCACTGCGGGGCTAACCCAGTTGGTGCTTAAACTTATCACGCCTAAACTTATCACACCTTTTAGTTTAGGCATGATAAAGGGCTTTTCACCAGTGTGCTAACTGTTAGCACCGCTTTGTGAATCAGGCCCATTGTGTTATACCAGTCACTGAACACCTTTCACTGCATCTGTGTGACTGCACACTGTTTTATATACCAGTCAGTGCATACCTTTCACTGCATCTGTGACTGCACACTGTATTATACCAGTCACTGCATACCTTTCACTGCATCTGTGCGACTGCACACTGTATTAATCCAGTCAGTGCATACCTTTCACTGTATCTGCGTGACTGCACACTGTATTATACCAGTCACTGCATGGTGCATACCTTTTACTGCATCTGTGTGACTGCACACTGTATTATACCAGTCACTGCATAGTGCATACCTTTTACTGCATCTGTGTGACTGCACACTGTATTAGTCTAGTCAGTGCATACCTTTCACTGCATCTGTGACTGCACATTGTATTATACCTGGCAGTCAGTGCATACCTTTCACTTGAATGGATGGCAGACTTGCCCTCCATAACAGAATCTCATTAACCTCCTTGGTGGTAACCCCGTGTGTGACACGGGGTAAGCCGCCGGAGGGTGCCGCTCAGGCCCTGCTGGGCCGATTTTCATAATTTTTGTTTTGCTGGACGCAGCTAGCACTTTGCTAGCTGCGCCAGCACTCTGATCGCCGCCGGCCCCTGCCCGATCGCCGCTATCTGCTGCGGCGCGGGCCCCCCCCCCCTCCAGACCCCAGCGCTGCCTGGCCAATCAGTGCCAGGCAGCGCCGAGGGGTGGCCCGGGACTCCCAATGACGTCCCGACGTCAGTGACGTCGGTGACGTCATCCCGCCCCGTCGCCATGGCGACGGGGGAAGCCCTCCAGGAAATCCCGTTCTATGAACGGGATTTCCTGATCGGAGATCGCCGAAGGCGATCGAAGCGGGCGGGGGGATGCCGCTCAGCAGCGGCTATCATGTAGCGAGCCCTCGGCTCGCTACATGATTAAAAAATTTTTTTTTTTTTAAAAAACTGCTGCGCTCCCTCCTGGCGGTATTTTTCATACCGCCAAGGAGGTTAAAGGATTTCAAGTGTATTCGTCTCATCATTACATACAACAGGGCCCCGAAAGAGACCTCCTGTATTGTTAGTTTTCGTCACTACCTCCCTGAGTCGGGACTTGCGTGCCGTGCCTGCTGCCTTCCTTGGATGTCTGGTGGTAGCCGTTTCTCAGGCTCCCCCTCCGGAATCGAACCCTGATTCTTGGCCCGTTACCCGTGGTCACCATGGTACTGAGAAAGTACCATGGAAAGTTTATCACGCAGTTGAATAGCAGACTTTCCCTCCATAATCCATAACATATTCTCGTTGAAGCAACTGCACAGACAGCAGAAAATGTAATTTAAAAAAATAGATGTAAGCTTTAACAATGGTAGAGAAAGAACCATCAAAAGTCTGAGCAGCCATAAACCCCTGGACTACTGGGTGCGCAGGCGTGACCTGTGGCCAGCGCTGTCACAATTTGCCATCCATCTTCTGGCTTGCCCTGCCTCAAGCGTCCTAGAAAGGACCTTCAGCGCAGCTGGAGGCATTGTCGGTGAGAAGAGAAGTCGCCTAGGTCTAAAAATTGTTCAATACCTCACCTTTACTAAAACAAATGAGGCATAGATCCCGGAGGGCTACCGCCTGCCCGAAGACTAAGACAGTCCCCACACACCGCATCTCTGCCTGCATGCCGTGTGACTGCCTGCCCGAAGACTAAGTCAGTCCCCACACAGCATCTCTGCCTGCACGGCGTGTGACTGCCTGCCCCAAGACTAAGTCAGTCCCCACACACATCATCTATGTCTGCACGCCATGTGACTGCCTGCCCGAAGACTAAGTCAGACCCCACACAGCATCTCTGCCTTCCTGCTGGCTGCTGCTGCCTGCCCCAAGACTAAGTCAGAGAGAGAGAGAGAGATACTGCAGGATCTATACCTGGCTACCTATACTGGGGGGTCTAACTACTGCATTGCAAATAATGTTTTTGAGCCTGCAGTTGGGAGGTGCAATTTTACACCCTCTCCTGGGAAAGTAGTCGGCACCCTCCGATTGCCGCCTATCCCCCCGATTATACTTTACCCAGCCTGGATCCAGCGATCAGTGCAGCCTCCCTGCACAGCTCCGGTCTCTCTATGGGGAGGATCGTACATGATGTCATGACTTCACCGATGTCATGACGTCATGCGCAGACCCGATCCTCCCCATAGAGAGAACGGAGCTGTACGGGGAGGCTGCGCCGATCACTGTAACCAGGCGGGGTAATGCATTAAGTGGCTGGATCGGGGGATCCACAGTGATCGGAGGGTGCCGGCTATTTATACTAGCTAGCCTAGTGCTAGCTAACGCATGTGGGGGCATTCAATTTTTTAGAATGTTTGTGGGGGACTTGTAAATCTAGCGAGCAGTATGCCGCCATGCGCCATCATGCGCAGACCCGATGCTCCCCATAGAGAGACCGGAGCTACGCGGGGAGGCTGCGCCGACCGCTGGAGCCAGGTGGGGTAATGTATTAAGTGGCTGGATCGGCGGCGATCGGAGGGTGCCGGCTACTTATACTAGCTAGCCTAGTGCTAGCTAACGCTTGTGGGGGCATTAAATCTTTTAGAATCTTTGTGGAGGGCTTGTATTTCTAGCGAGCAGTATGTCCGACACAGTGTCGGGCATACCGCTCAGGAGGTGAATAACTGGTTGAACCTCCTTTGGCAGCAATAACTTCAACCAAACATTACCTATATTTGCAGATCAGATTTGACATTAGCCCCAAAAGCCAAAATAGCCTTAGTTATCATCAAAATTGCTAGGCAGCATCGCTAGGCAACAACATAGTGATGCATCTATACAGGGAGTGCAGAATTATTAGGCAAGTTGTATTTTTGAGGAATACTTTTATTTTGTTCTCAATGAACCCAAAAAACTTATTAATATCAAAGCTGAATATTTTTGAAAGTAGTTTTTAGTTTTAGCTATTTTAGGGGAATATCTGTGTGTGCAGGTGACTATTACTGTGCATAATTATTAGGCAACTTAACAAAAAACAAATATATACCCATTTCAATTATTTATTTTTACCAGTAAAACCAATATAACATCTCAACATTCACAAATATAAATATCTGACATACAAAAACAAATCAGTGACCAATATAGCCACCTTTCTTTGCAAGGACACTCAAAAGCCTGCCATCCATGGATTCTGTCAGTGTTTTGAGCTGTTCACCATCAACATTGCGTGCAGCAGCAACCACAGCCTCCCAGACACTGTTCAGAGAGGTGTACTGTTTTCCCTCCTTGTAAATTTCACTTTTTATGATGGACCACAGGTTCTCAATGGGGTTCAGATCAGGTGAACAAGGAAGCCATGTCATTAGTTTCTCTTCTTTTATACCCTTTCTTGCCAGCCACGCTGTGGAGTACTTGGACGCGTGTGATGGAGCATTGTCCTGCATGAAAATCATGTTTTTCTTGAATAAAAACAAGGAACACCAAGAGCCCCAATAGTGTAATATGTACTGGTAAATGGTTACTAGATAGAGTAAATATTAATACTCACAAACCAGGGTTACCATTAGGCAACCACTGTAAAGGCAGGTGGGGAGATTTTCCTGACCCCACTCAAGAATAAGAAGTCGCTCTCTGTAGATGAGAAAAAGGGGGTTCAACCCTCCACCCAGGGTGGACTCAATATTATGCAGGAGAACAGAGGCGCCAAAAGGATAAAAGGAAGCTAAATGAGCTTAAAAACCAAATTCTTGGTAAATAGAGGAGGTAGTGGTGGACTTACCTCCTCCAAGTAGGCACCTCTGTGCCTGGCTCTTCTACTGACCACATATGCTATTGCTCCGTTGTTATTGCCTGATGAAGCGGGATCAAACCTGCGAAACGCGTTGCATATTTGGAGTTCATAAATAAAATATATTGACTGTCTTTACTACAGTCGTTGTGTGTCTACTTGGAGGAGGTAAGTCCACCACTACCTCCTCTATTTACCAAGAATTTGGTTTTTAAGCTCATTTAGCTTCCTTTCATCCTTTTGGCGCCTCTGTTCTCCTGCATAATGTTTTTCTTGAAGAATGCAGACTTCTTCCTGTACCACTGCTTGAAGAAGGTGTCTTCCAGAAAATGGCAGTAGGACTGGGAGTTGAGCTTGACTCCATCCTCAACCCGAAAAGGCCCCACAAGCTCATCTTTGATGATACCAGCCAGTGGCGGACATACGGCCGTGCAGGCCGTGCCGCCACACGAGGGCCCCTGAAGTTCCGTTTTCTTCAGGGGCCCATTAAGTATTTTTTTTTTATATTTTTTTTATTATTATTTTATTCCCCGGGGGGCCCCCCGACTCCTATCCTCCCTCACCTCGGGGGGCCCCCCTCCCGATATGCGCGGCGGGAGAGCGAGCGAGCGAGCGGCAAATGCAGGAAGTCTTCAGGGCTCTCCAGGCATCCGCTAGAGGCCCAGCCGCTTAGTCTCCTATATGTCTCCAGTTGGAGACATATTGGAGACTAAGCGGCTGGGCCTCTAGAGGATGCCTGGAGAGCCCTGAAGACTTCCTGCATTTGCCGCTCGCTCTCCCGCCGCGCATATCGGGAGGGGGGCCCCCCGAGGTGAGGAAGGGAGGGAGGATAGGAGTCGGGCCCCCCACCCGGATAGCTACCCACCCGGCTACCTAACCACCTACCCACCCGGCTACCTACCTTCCTACCCACCCACCAGGCTTCCTACCTACCCACCCGACTACCTAACCACCCACCAGGCTTCCTACCTACCTACCCACCCGGCTACCTACCCACCCACCAGGCTTCCTACCTAACCACCCACCCAACTACCTACCCACCCACCAGGCTTCCTACCTAACCACCCACCCGGCTACCTACCCACCCGGCTACCTACCCACCCGGCTACCTACCTACCTACCCGGCTACCTACCTAACCACCCACCCGGCTACCTACCTAACCACCCACCCGGCTACCTACCTAACCACCCACCCGGCTACCTACCGGGCTAGTTACCAACCCACCCACCAGGCTACCTACCCACCCACCCGGCTACCCACCCACCCACCAGGCTACCTACCTACCTACCCACCCGGCTACCTACCTAACCACCCACCCGGCTACCTACCTAACCACCCACCCGGCTACCTACCGGGCTAGTTACCAACCCACCCACCAGGCTACCTACCCACCCACCAGGCTACCTACCTACCCACCCACCAGGCTACCTACCCACCCACCAGGCTTCCTACCTACCCACCCGGCTACCTACCTACCCACCCGGCTACCTACCCATCCACCAGGCTTCCTACCTACCCACCCGGCTACCTACCTAACCACCCACCCGGCTACCTACCTACCCACCCACCCGGCTACCCACCCACCAGGCTTCCTACCTGCCCACCCGGCTACCTACCTAACCACCCACCCGGCTACCTACCTACCCACCCACCCGGCTACCCACCCACCAGGCTTCCTACCTACCTACCCACCCGGCTACCTACCTAACCACCCACGCGGCTACCTACCGGGCTAGTTACCAACCCACCCACCCGGCTACCCACGCACCCACCCGGCTACCTACCTACCTACCCACCCGGCTACCTACCTAACCACCCACCCGGCTACCTACCTAACCACCCACCCGGCTACCTACCTAACCACCAACCCGGCTACCTACCGGGCTAGTTACCAACCCACCCACCAGGCTACCTACCTACCCACCCACCTGGCTACCTACCTAACCACCCACCCGGCTACCTACCGGGCTAGTTACCAACCCACCCACCAGGCTACCTACCTACCCACCCACCCACCAGGCTACCTACCTACTCACCCACCGGGCTACCTACCTATCTACCGGGCTAGTTACCTACCCACCCACCCACCAGGCTACCTACCCACCAGGCTACCTACCCACCCACCCACCAGGCTACCAACCCACTCACCCACCCACCAGGCTACCTATCCACCCAACCACCCATGGGAGCTGCGCGCCGGATGGAGGCTGGGACAGGAGGTCTGCTGCTGCAGGTGAGTAAATGTTTTAGTTTTTTTATTTATATTAGCAGGTGTATGTTCTGGGCAGGTCTGCCACATGATTGCATGTATTTTCTGCGTAAATCTGCCGACATGATTGCATGTATTTTCTGGGCATATCTGCCGACATGATTGCACGTATTTTCTGGGCATATCTGCCGACTTGTTTGCACGTATTTTCTGGGCATATCTGCCGACTTGTTTGCACGTATTTTCTGGGCATATCTGCCGACTTGATTGCATGTATTTTCTGGGCATATCTGCCGACTTGATTGCACGTATTTTCTGGGCATATCTGCCGACTTGATTGCACGTATTTTCTGGGCATATCTGCCGACTTGATTGCACGTATTTTCTGGGCATATCTGCCGACTTGATTGCACGTATTTTCTGGGCATATCTGCCGACATGATTGCACGTATTTTCTGGGCATATCTGCCGACATGATTGCACGTATTTTCTGGGCATATATGTGTATTTTCTTGAGAAAACCTGCACAATTATGTGAATTTTCTGGGGAAAGGGTCACCAAAACTTGGGCCCACTGTCTTTGCGTTGCACTTTTCAAGGGAACCTGAGGTGAGAATAATATTGAGGCTGCCATATTTTTCTCCTTTTAAGCAATACCAGTTGCCTGGCTGCCGTGCTGGTCCTCTGCCTCTTATTCTTTCAACCATAGACCCTGAACAAGCATGCAGCAGGTCAGGGGTTTCTGACAATATTGTCAGAACTGAGAAGATTAGCTGCATGCTTGTTGCTGGTGTAATTCAATTTATTACTGCAGCCAAATAGATCAGCAGGGCCGCCAGGCAACTAGTATTGTTTAAAAGGAAATAAACCCTCACCCCGGGTTCGCTTTAAGTTACAGTTAGCTCCGCCCTCATCCGGTCATTGCCACGCCCATTTTTTTTGGCGCGGCGCTACGCGCCGCAGGTTCTATCCACTATTCTTTGACGCCGCAGGTTGTGGCCACGCCCATATTTTGCCGCGGCGCAGGTCATAGGGGGCCCACAATTACAATTTTGCACAGGGGCCCACTGCTGGCTGTGTCCGCCACTGATACCAGCCCAAACCAGTACTCCACCTCCACCTTGCTGGCGTCTGAGTCGGACTGGAGCTCTCTGCCCTTTACCAATCCAGCCACGGGCCCATCCATCTGGCCCATCAAGACTCACTCTCATTTCATCAGTCCATAAAACCTTAGAAAAATCAGTCTTGAGATATTTCTTGGCCCAGTCTTGACGTTTCAGCTTGTGTGTCTTGTTCAGTGGTGGTAGTCTTTCAGCCTTTCTTACCTTGGCCATGTCTCTCGAGTATTGCACACCTTGTGCTTTTGGGCACTCCAGTGATGTTGCAGCTCTGAAATATGGCCAAACTGGTGGCAAGTGGCATCTTGGCAGCTGCACGCTTGACTTTTCTCAGTTCATGGGCAGTTATTTTGCGCCTTGGTTTTTCCACACGCTTCTTGCGACCCTGTTGACTATTTTGAATGAAACGCTTGATTGTTCAATGATCACGCTTCAGAAGCTTTGCAATTTTAAGAGTGCTGCATCCCTCTGCAAGATATCTCACTATTTTTGACTTTTCTGAGCCTGTCAAATCCTTCTTTTGACCCATTTTGCCAAAGAAAAGGAAGTTGCCTAATAATTATGCACACTTGATATAGGGTGTTGATGTCATTAGACCACACCCCTTCTCATTACAGAGATGCACATCACCTAATACACTTAATTGGTAGTAGGCTTTCGAGCCTATACAGCTTGGAGTAAGACAACTTGCATAAAGAGGATGATGTAGTCAAAATACTCATTTGCCTAATAATTCTGCACTCCCTGTACAGCATTTGGTCCCCAAGCCGTCACCCTAGCAATTAGTGGTGCTACAGATTACAGATTACAGACACTCCACTGTGTCTGTAATCTGACACCATAAGGTCACTAGCCTGTGTGTGATAAGAATCTAGGAATATCTTCTGAGGGATTGCTGATTGAATAAGGGCCAGTCTTCAACTTTTTTTCAACCTGTGACTCCTTTGTTTGTAACGTTGTACATGAAGTCATCAGAACTTTGCTGCAGTGTGAGACAGATGTTTTTTATGAACCCTAGGAATCAGGGACAGTGTACAAGTTTCAAAGTGTGTATGATTCCTTATCTGTGTGGTGGACGCATGCAGTCAATATAACAACGGTACGAGAGCCGAATACGTTTTCTCTCCATGCCCTTAGTTGCCAGTCTCTCAAACTCCCCCCCCCCCCCCCCATGGGGCCCCCTGTGGCTTCTGGGCCCTCCTGTGGAGGCATCCCTTTCAGGGTCTATTGTTACGCCCCTGATGGCAGCGGAGTTGTCCGTGGACCCTGGCGGTGGGAACACAGACTTTAATAGTGAAATAGAACCTCAGTGGCAGCAGGAGCAGGACTAAAGTGGTCAGTGCAGCACCTCACTGGTGGTACAACAGCATGATAATGCTGCCCAAAAAATTATATGCATCTGTGGACCCTGGCGGTGGGAACACAAACTTTAGTAGGGAAATGCCGCAGCAGGAGGAGCAGCAGCATGTGTCAGCAGCAGCAGCAGCAGCCTGTGAGGCCATGGGACAGGACGGTGTCACCACAGCAAAAAATGAAATGAGTCAAGCCAATTACGAGTACCAGGCAGGTTCTAACTTGCTTTGGAAAGCCAGGCATTGTAAAAAAAAATTGCAGCAGCCACTTCATGCCCCCCCTGTGGCCAACAGCAGGGGCCAGGAACTCACCTTCAGGAAGGTGAGCTTGTCCACAGAGGCGTGGGACATCTGAGAGCGCTTCTTGGTGACCACTGGAAGGGGGGCAGTACAGGACATCCAGGGCTTACTGGGCAAGCTCCCTCCAGATCTCCAGTCTCTTGACCCAGTACTCCATGGGGTCCACGGGGGCTGTCGGTGTCCATATGACCCCATGTAGTTAGACACCATGCTGGTCAGTTGCTGCTGGTTGGAGGATGCTGTGTCTGCTGGCACCTCTGCTCTAAACAGCTGCATTGCATACAGGCTCTTGCTTAGGCTCAGCAGGTCTCCGGGGCGCACGATGCTGCTGGTGCTGTTGCTGGTGGTGGTCTCAGGCACCTGTTGCTGGGTTGGCGGAACAGCAACAGTGGGGGTGGAAGGCTGGAGGAATGCCTCCTGCAACTCATTTCGTGAGTCACGGCCATTCCATGATCACGAGGTCGTGATGAGCATCACTAGTACGTATCTTATAAATCCTTTATGAGTGTTTATTTATGCTACATGGGCATCATTTATATATGTATTATCGACTCACCCAGGGAGTCTTTTGTAACAGTAATTCATCCGTCAAATTTTAACCGGAATATTAATACCTCAATATCATAATTACTCTCCATACATATGACACATCTGTCTGAAATATCATTATTGCTATTTAAAAAATACACTAATGTTTTAATTTTTTTGTTGTTGTTTTTTCTGTTAGTATTTTATAATTATTTTAATTGTCTTTATTGTTTTATTTCTCATATTTATGCAATTTATCATCAAATAAGAACCTATACTCTTCATCCACTAGAGGGCACCAAGATCCTTCCCATTTAAAAAGGACTCAATAATCCCTTTTTAAAGAGACACTGAAGCGAGACTAAATCTCGCTTCAGCTCTCATATATAGCAGGGGCACGTGTGCCCCTGCTAAAACGCCGCTATCACGCGGCTGCACGAGGGTCCCTTCACCCCCAACCCACCCCCCTGCAAAAGATGGTCGGAAAGTTGGTCGTACATTTCTTTCTTCCTGGAGGCAGGGCTAACGACTGCAGCCCTGCCTCCAGTCGCGTCTATCAGACGTGCATCGCCGCCTCTCCCCCGCCCCTCTCAGTGAAGGAAGACTGAGAGGGGCGGGGGAGAGGCGGAGATACGCGCTGACAGACGCGCGTGGGGCAGGGCTGCGGCGGTTAGCCCTGCCCCAACCAGGAAGCGCTCCCCCGCATTACGGAGGGGATTTGGGGGGACAGAGACCCCTGTTAAGCCGCGGGATAGCGGCGTTTTAGCAGGGGCACAAGTGCCCCTGCTATATATGAGGTCTGAAGCGAGATCTATTCTCGCTTCAGACTCTCTTTAAACATATATATATATATATATACCTGATTTTTGGCCCACTTATCCATACAATAGTGACTAACTCACTTGGGCAGCACGGTGGCGTAGTGGTTAGCTCTCTCGCCTTGCAGCGCTGGGTCCCTGGTTCGAATCCCAGCCAGGGCACTATCTGCAAAGAGTTTGTATGTTCTCTCCGTGTCTGAGTGGGTTTCCTCCGGGCACTCCGGTTTCCTCCCACATTCCAAAAACATACAGATAAGTTAATTGGCTCCCCCTTAAATCGGCCCTAGACTACAGTACTTACACTACATAATATAGACATATGACAATGGTAGGAATTAGATTGTGAGCTCCTTTGAGGGACAGTTAGTGACAAGATATATATATACACTGTACAGCGCTGCGTAATATGTCGGCGCTATATAAATGCTAAATAATAATAATAACTCACTCTGATAGCTGATATTCATATATGATCATACGGTTCTATATTTCTCCCCCTCTTCCAACTTTTGATTTACACACATTTTTACCCTTTTTCTCCTCCCTTCTTGTCCCCTCCTTAAATCCCCAATCATGTTCAAATTAAACATTTAACCATTTATGCCGTGCGGACGTCAGCTTCACGTACGCAGCAGCAGCTGCTAGAGCTGCATGGACGCGCTAGTCACGTCCCTGCAGTTTGGGGGGTTTGCAGGCGATCGTGCGGGCAGGTGCCAGTGATCGCGCTACTGCTGCTAGCAGGGGGGATTAGCTGCAGGGGACAAAAGTCCCCTGTGCCAATCCAAGCATGTCCACCGAGAATAAATACTGTTTTTGTTTAAAAATAGTCTTTATTCTTACATAGAGCCGCCGTGCTATCTCCCGCCGTCATTTCCGCCAGCCAACAATGTTCCCATTCATAATCTCCCCGCCGACACTGTGATCACAGGTTTACTTTCCAATGGAAACCTGTGTCAATTCCTTAGTTACAATGTAACAACACATTGTACCCTAGATTTTTGCTCAGTGGGGACATCTTGTGGCCAAATAGTAAAATACACCTACTGACTTTAGGGAAAAAATCATATCTATGACAAGAGGGCATATAATGATTAAATAATTGGCTAAAAATTAGTGATGGATGTAAAACTGAAAAAAAATGCACCTTTATTTCCAAATAAAATATTGTCACCATACATTGTACTAGGGATATAATTTTAATGTTGCAATAATCGTGACAAATTGCCGGTGATCGCTGGTGATTTGCAATTAGCAGTGATCACAAAACATGGTACATGCAGCATTTTATTGTGATTTTAGAGTGATTGTGATTACAATGCTCAAAAAGCGATAATCGCGATCGCTCAAAAATTGCAAGACTGTACAGTGATTTTTATGTGTTAATCGCGTAAAAATCACCCGTGCAAAATGCTAGCGTTAATCACTAGCGTTTTGTGAGACCCGTCCCTAAAACATTTCACAACTGCTGGAACAGATAGGTCTCACATTAGCAGCTTAAAGTGGTCTAACACCCAGCATTTCAACTTTGCTTTAAAAGATTGCTTACAGTTTATAAACTATTATGCCAGATTTTTTTTTTAGCAGAAATTCACTGAATGGATTAAACATGACATTTTAGTGCTGCATTTAGCTCCGTGCTTGCTTGTTTAGTTACAAATGTATCCATCTACAATGTAACAAACAAACACTGCTCTGAGAGAACAAAGAGGGCTTCCCTGGCAGGCTTTTCAAAGGTCTATTTGTATTCCAAATAAAGATACATTTGTAACTACTGATAAGAACGGATGCGGATTCCTAGTTAAATCCAACACTAAAATGTCATGTTTAACCCATTCAGTGAATTTCTGCTTAAAAAAAAATCTGGCATAATAGTTTGTAAGCTGTAAGCAATCTTTTTTTTTTTAACAGGTAAATTTTTATTGTTTTTCTTGTTAGCAGAACAGTACAACATAACATTTGAATACAACTTGTCAAAAACATGACTTAGAACAACTACTTATAGGTAGGTCAGTGCCCTTAAGGGGCACAAGAGGAAGAAAGAGATGAAAAAAGATGAGGAGAGAAAAGGTACAATCCTAGGCAGAATTTATTAACCTCCCTGGCGTTCTATTAAAATCGCCAGGGAGGCTGCGGGAGGGTTTTTTTAAAATTAAAAAAAAACTATTTCATGCAGCCAACTGAAAGTTGGCTGCATGAAAGCCCACTAGAGGGCGCTCCGGAAGCGTACTTTCGATCGCCTCCGGCAATCGAAAGTAACAAGATAGGCCGCAATGAGCGGCCTATCTTGTTTCGCTTTCCTCGTCGCCATGGCGACGAGCGGAGTGACGTCATGGACGTCAGTCGACGTCCTGACGTCAGAGCCGCCCGATCCAGCCCCTAGCGCCGGCCGGAACTGTTTGTTCCGGCTGCACTGGGCTCGGGCGGCTGGGGGGACCCTCTTTCGCCGCTGCACGCGGCGGATCGCCGCGGAGCGGCGGCGATCGGGCAGCACACGCGGCTGGCAAAGTGCCGGCTGCGTGTGCTGCTTTTTTCAGATTGAAAATCGGCCCAGCAGGGCCTGAGCGGCGACCTCCGGCGGCATACCCCGAGCTCAGCTCGGGATTACCGCCAAGGGGGTTAACATTGTATTATTCGAGAGAAGAGAGAAGGAAGTAGAAAAAAAAATAATTCAGTCCTGATCACGTCACATGTGCTTCTTATATATTATTACTATAGATATTATTTTGAGTATCATTCTGACCTGGATAAAGAGAATGTCAGGGCAGTTGAGCTGTTATACCTATATAATGGTTATAATTCTGTAAAATAGGGACACCACTTATTATACTTTATTCTGGGGGAGAGTATCTAAACATCTACCTGAAGATTTCGACAATGCTTATCACACCATCTGGACCAGATATTATCAAATTTTTTAGAACAGTTTCTGCTTTTATATGTCAGTTTGCACAGAGGTAACATGTGGCTAACGGCAGAGATCCATTCAGTCCTGGAGGGTACCACTGGTTGGTTCCAATGTGTTAGGACTATTCTCCTAGCTACATGACATAACATAAAGATCATGGCTTGCTTATATTTATTGTAGCTACTTTTAGCAAAAATCCCTAACATTGCCATTTTCACATCTAGATTAAATGGAAGGTCCAACACTCCCCCAATTGTTTTCTCCACCTGTTTCCAGAACCTTTCCAGTTTTGAGCATGTCCAGAACATATGTAGATAGGTTCCCACCTGTGCCCCGCATCTAGTACAAATATTAGAGTTAGCATTATTGATTTTGTGTAGTCTGTGTGGAGTGAAGTACACTCTATGAAGGTATTTTAAGTGCATTAACCTGTCCCTGGATGAGATCAAGACCCCAGCTCCTCTGCCCACCACCCTCTCCCATTCTTCATCCTCTATTTCCCCAATATCGTTTACCCACTGTGCACGAGTTTTGTCAGTATTATGACCCATTTGAGCCAGAAGGTCTGCATATATAGCCGATAAGGGCTTCTCCAAGTTTTCTTGTATGAGTAGAGACTCCAGTGGATCAGATTCCAGTTGTATACCCTCCCTACCAAACTGGGCTGTGTACGCGTGTGAGAGTTGAAGGTACCTAAAGTACATCTGCCGAGGCATGTTGTAAGTTTGTCTAAGCTCTATAAATGGCAATAGAGTTCCTGTCTTGGTGATATCTTTTAATATTTTAATTCCATATTGTGCCCATAGTGCCGGATCAGGTATAGAGGAAAAGTGCGGAACATTGGGATTACCCCACAAGGGGGTGTATGGGGACCATCTCAGAGGTGTAGCGAATTTTTTTTGGAAGTATTGCCACGCACGAATCGTAGTTTTCATTACTACAGTGATATACGGGGATGAATTTGGGCCTCTAAATGGGAGGTTTAAGAGGGCTTCATAAGAACCTATGATTGCGGCCTCTATCACTATCGCTGGGTTGAGCTCATTACGAGAGAACCACCACCGTAAGCAATCTTTTAAAGCAAAGTTGTAATGCTGGGTGTTAAACCGCTTTAATTTAGTCTAATTATGTCCTGAATAGGAGTAAAAAAAAATGCTGGCATGTCCTGGCTACACCTGAAACCCCCAGTGCCCCGTGTAAAGTATACATTATCTGTCCGCAGCCTGCGCTTCTCCTCCGCTGCTCCGGGCACATTCCCTTCTTCATACACGCATGTCTCAAGTGGTTTCCTAGTAAGGGCGCCCTTACTAGGAAACCACGTGGGCATGCGCATATGTAGGAGAAGATTTTACAGTAGGCAAACACTGGCTAAATACATTATAAATTAATGCTGTATAATATAAGAAATTGTATTCATTAGGTTATATACTGTATTCAGTAATTGTTCCTTTTTAAATTATTGCTAAATTTTACCAGCATCAGTCAGGAATGCCAGATACAACCAGCAATGGCAGACCAGTACCAGCTCCATACAGCAATACCAAGTCATTGCTGGCACCCAGTGCACCCATAGGGATATTGGCATGGGACCTTTTCCGAGGATATTAGCGTGGGAACATTTTCTTAAAGGTACAGATAAGTATTTCTGGTTATTTAAGACTAATAAAGGACTTTTCTCGTGGTTGTGTTTTTTATTTCATTTAACCCTTTGTGGAAATGGGTAAAGGGTACCACTATACTCATTTCTCCTGGGAGAGGGGCGGGCATCTGGAGTCCCCTTCTTAAAGGGGACTACCAGATTCCACCATGAACCCCCCCAAAGAGTCGTCGCCCCCACCCGCTCCTGGGGCACCTGAGGTGGGAAAGAGCCCCTTGTCCATCAATTGGACAAGGGCTCCGGGGGGAAGGGGAAGGCTTGGCCGCCCCCCCGGAGCCCCCCCATACCATGGACCATGCGGGCCGGTATAGCTCAGGGTGCAAAGCCCCAGTCGGCCGGGGCTCCGCATTCTAGCTATCCCAGCCTGCATGGGGGACAAGGGGTCACAAAGGCTCTGTAGGGGGGGAACCCACATCATTTTTCAAAATAAAATTCCCCACTCTGAACAAAACTGAAAAATGTTTAAATTTTTTTTTAAATATTGTTTCTCAGTATCTATTTAACATATTCAGAAAATTTGGTGTTGCTAGGATGTAAGGGGCCTTGGCTATTAACTGCTAAAGTCGGCGGGAACTGTTTCACTAAGAACTGTCATTTACGCATTTAAATGTAACTTTTTTCCTTTGAAACTTTAAATGCAAATTTGGTATTTCTAGCATTTAAAGGGGCTTTGCTATTAAACGTTAAAGTCGGCGGGCAGACATATTTTCAAACGGCAGCAAAGCAGGGCTTAAAACGATAAATAATGTTCATAAGGTCTGCACCATTTGAACCTTTAAAACTATAAATATCATTTTAAGCAAATATCGGGCGGAAGCGTGTGCCATTATTTAACCGGCGCCATTTTTCACTGTACCCATTATGGGATTATCTCTCCTCTTCCTAACAGTGAGCAGCATCAAGGTGGTATCTGCATTTTCATTCATATTCTACTCACCAGTGAGGAAAGCGTGGACAGATGGCTGTGCTGTGGTGGAAGGAGGCTGCGGGACACTTTGGCTGTGCTGTGGGAGGATCGAGCCCTCCATCCTCCCGCAGCACAGCCAAAGTGTCCCGCAGCCTCCTTCCACCACAGCACATCCATCTGCCCAGGTCTTCCTACACCAGCAAGTAGAATATGAACAAAGATGCCTGAAGTACAGCCGCCCACCCTTCATTCACCGGCAAACAACAGGATATGAAACAAGATGCAGCAAAACCACCTGATGCTGCTCACTGTTAGCATCTGAAGAAGCCAATTGCTGGCCTCCTTCTTACGAGCTGGCACCTCCCTCCCCACAACATGCTCCCGTGAGCACTTGCAAGCTGGGACCTTATGTATGTAATGATTCGCACTACCAATATCATACAGTGTGCTAGCGCCAGGATTAACAGGAGGAGATACAATTGTAAAAGAAAACAGAGATCCTGCCAAACATGTACTGCGCTACCATTTAAATAATGCAAAAAGTTTATTAAATACTTAGAAAAATTCTAAAAACATTTAAAACATTGTGTATTATATGCGAACAGCAGTCTGCAACACAACATGTGGGGAATGAGCAAACAATCTCTAGTGCCTAATCTCCTAAGTACAGCCAATAACCCTGTAGGTTCAAAATTTGAGCCCAGTATGGAGTATGAGGACTCGGATCCATTTAAATGCATAAATAAATAAAAATCTGTAAGCAATTGAAACACAGAGTCCCAAAAGTGAATAGTATGCAAAGGATTGTGTAATTATGCAAGTATGCTCGTGAATAATATAAAGTACATGTGATGAACAATAATATAGGGACAAGGCATTTTCAACAAAGTGTGTAGCATACATACATGTTCCTAGGCAGGGTGCTCGGGTAAAAATCAGAAACAGCCAAGTAGTAAGGGTGGAGGGAGGCACACAAAGCACTCCACGTGTGGCACTTGTGACCACTTCATCAGGAGCCAAGCTGGGACGCCTTGGCGGTGGAATGGCTAGGGGGTGTAGCTTGCATTACCTAATGAGGTAATATGGTTAAAAACAAAAAAATTGGGGGGGGGGGGTAGATTCTATTACAATACATGTGTAAGGGGCTCAATTATCACAAGACATAAAATTCATCTCAGATCCACTTTAGGGCCCGTTTCCACTTGCGAATGGGAGCCAAAGGGATGCGATGCGGCTATGTATCACTTCCGCTCCCATTCGCTTTACTTCTGCATCCCCTGATGCGGAAGTGTAAAGGAGGAGATGGCGAGCAGGCTGCAGATTCTCAAATCACTCCGCACAACCAATCAGAAATCATTCGGAAATCAGATCGGACATGTTGGAAATAATCCACCTGACAGTAAATCTGCCAGAAAATCTCATAGTGTGTACCTAGCATAAAACCTTGTGAAAAAAATTGCTTTTAGACCCTAAATCTGGATATAATCATGATCATAATGCCAGGGAGGTTAAAACCTAAGGCCTTGTTCACATTATAAATCGCCAGCACTATCGCAAGCACTGAGCGATTTATGGAGCGATTTTGAAAGAGCTTTTTTAAGCAATTTCAGAGTGATTTTCTAAGTGCTTTGGTGTAGCGTTTTTTGGGGGTTTTTTTTGCTCTTTGCACCGGAAATGAATAAATACAATGGGCCTGATTCACAAAGCGGTGCTAACAGTTAGCACGCTGGTGAAAAGCCCTTTATCACGCCTAAACTCAGTTTAGGCATGATAAGTTTAGGTGTGATAAGTTTAGGCGTAATAAGTTTAGGTGTGATAAGTTTAGGCATGATAAGTTTAGGTGTGATAAGTTTAGGCATGATAAGCTTAAAGTGAACCTAAAGCCGATAAAAAAAAATGAGATTAACTCACCTGGGGCCTCCCTCAGCCCCCTGCAGTCGATCGGTGCCCTCGCAGCTCCGCTCCGATGTCCCAGGACCCGCCGGCGAGCACTTCCGGTTTCGCCGTCACTCGCCGTCACCGGCCGACAGGCATGGGAACGCGTGTGATTGTTCGCGTTCCCAGCCTGTATATCGTCCCCTATGCTGCTATTGCGGCCTCCTGGCCGCAATAGCAGCATAGGGGGCGATATACAGGCTGGGAACGCGAACAATCACTCGCGTTCCCATGCCTGTCGGCCGGTGACGGCGAAACCGGAAGTGCTCACCGGCGGGTCCTGGGGCATCGGAGCGGAGCTGCGAGGGCACCGATCGGCTGCAGGGGGCTGAGGGAGGCCCCAGGTGAGTTAATCTCATTTTTTTTAATCGGCTTTAGGTTCACTTTAAGCGCCAACTGGGTTAGCACCGCAGTGCACAGCTGTTCAAAAGTTTTGCGCTAGCAAAGTCTGGTGCACTTTGCATAGAGTTTAATGGCGCTGCTTTGCGTGCGGGACTTTGCGTGCGATCTAAACTTATCTAAACTTAGCATGCCTAAACTTTGTGAATCGAGCCCAATGTATTTATTTATTAAAAGCGCTTTGGAAATAGCTTTTAAAAAGAGCTTTTTCAAGCACTTAGCGATTTCCGTATTCTTTATTGATATTCAGGGGCGTCGCTAGCCCTGTTTTAGGGGGGCACGTGCCCCCAATCTTTCCTGGGGTGCCACGGATCTCCGCCCGGCCGCCCCCTCTGTCAAGACTCAGCGGCTCCCTCCAGCCGCCGCGTCACTGACAGTCTCAGACCTCAGGATCAGGCGGCGAGCCGGCGACCAATCGTGCGGGCGCTAGGACCCAGCGCCCGCACTGATATGCGGAAGTGACATCACTTCCGCATATCGAGCGGGTGCGTCCAGCGCCCGCTCGTACATCTGGTCGGGTCGCCGCTGATCCTGAGGTCTGCTGAGAGGTAGGGGGGGAGCGGCGGCGGCTAGAGGGGGGGCCTCCCTGTCACTCACTCACTCACTCACTCCCTAAAGGGGCTCCCTGGCACGCACTCACTCCCTAAAGGGGCTCCCTGTCACTCACTCACTGCCTAAAGGGGCTCCCTGTCACTCACTCACTCCCTAAAGGGGCTCCCTGGCACGCACTCACTCCCTAAAGGGGCTCCCTGTCACTCACTCACTCCCTAAAGGGGCTCCCTGTCACTCACTCACTCCCTAAAGGGGCTCCCTGTCACTCACTCACTCCCTAAAGGGGCTCCCTGGCACGCACCCACTCCCTAAAGGGGCTCCCTGGCACGCACCCACTCCCTAAAGGGGCTCCCTGGCACGCACCCACTCCCTAAAGGGGCTCCCTGGCACGCACTCACTCCCTAAAGGGGCTCCCTGTCACTCACTCACTCCCTAAAGGGGCTCCCTGTCACTCACTCACTCCCTAAAGGGGCTCCCTGTCACTCACTCCCTAAAGGGGCTCCCTGTCACTCACTCACTCCCTAAAGGGGCTCCCTGTCACTCACTCCCTAAAGGGGCTCCCTGTCACTCACTCACTCCCTAAAGGGGCTCCCTGTCACTCACTCACTGCCTAAAGGGGCTTCCTGTCACTCACTCACTGCCTAAAGGGACTCCCTGGCACTCACTCACTGCCTAAAGGGGCTTCCTGTCACTCACTCACTGCCTAAAGGGGCTCCCTGGCACTCACTCACTACCTAAAGGTGCTCCCTGTCACTCACTATCGGGGTCCCTGTCACTCACTACCTAACTGGAGGCGCCTGTCACTCACTAGCTAACCTGGGGGTCCCTGTCACTCACTACCTAACTTGGGGGGCTACCATATTAAGGGGGCATTCTGCCTATTTATGTGAAATGCTGTCTATTTATGTGCCTCATGACTGCTGAATGTGTCTTGTTGGGAGCCTTATGATTTGTTGGGGGCCTCATGATTGCTGAATTTGTCTTGTTGGGGGCCTCATGATTTGTTGGGGGCCTCATGATTGCTGAATTTGTCTTGTTGGGGGCCTCATGATTGCTGAATTTGTCTTGTTGGGGGCCTCATGATTTGTTGGAGGCCTCATGATTGCTGAATTTGTCTTGTTGGGGGCCTCCTGATTTGTTGGGGGCCTCATGATTGCTGAATATGTCTTGTTGGGGGTCACATGATTGCTAACTGCGAGACTATGGGAAAAGCTGAATCCTTATCATATGAGACAATATCATTAAACCTACTTTTTTAGCGTTTTAAAACAGAAAATAAAACTGGGAGGTTCTAAAAAATTGAATACATTTTTCAGGAGTAGGATGGATGAAATTGTTTATCTTCACAGTTTATTTTCAACTTGGATTTTCCATAATGTTCATGTATGAGTTAAAACGTTTGTACAGTATTTAGTTTAAATTGCTGTTGCCACTTTGCGATAGATACCGGTAAGTGACTTTTGGGTTGCAGTTTGGGCACTCGGCCTCCAAAAGGTTCGCCACCACTGTCCTAATCTGATGTCCCACCATTGCTAGGTTCATGTAAATTTGTCTCCACCCGTTACCACACCTATATTCTGGTCCATGGCCCACCCATTTTTTGGTGCGGCGCGATAAGCACGCCACACAACGTGATCGTCATATTTTTGGCACGCTAGCTGCAGTGTGCTGAATTCTGCTGCCTACAGTATGTACAGTATACGCTGTTCTCTAGTGCCTGCACTGTGTGCTGATTTACCTCCAGTGTGTACAGTGTAAGGTGTTACTCTGTGCCTTTATTGATTGTAAACCAGCTATATTGTATGCTGATCCCTGCTACTTTCAGTATGTACAGTATTAGCTGTAAAGCCTGGTACACACATACAATTTTGATTAGCCAATTTTAGCTCTGTTCAGAAAATTCATTGTCTGTTGGCCCACTTACTGCACGGGGGTGGGAAATTGGGGGTCAGTGATTGACCAATCAAAATTGTATGTGCGTATACATCTTTGATCTATGCCTATACTGATTGTAAATGATCGAAATAAAGGACAGGGGGCTCCGTCCAATATTTCGATGGGCAGGCCCGTTATCCGTAGCTTACACCGCTGCTAAGTTCATGTACATTTGGCCCCACCCACTCACCTCATGACCACGCCCATTTTTTGCCGCGGCGCGCGCTGGTGCCCACAGGTGCCACTGATCTCCAAGGACCCTAGAAACGCCCCTGTTGATATTGAATCGCAAACGCTCTGAAAATGGTGCAGGAGCCGCGTTTGCAATTGGATAGAAAGCTCATCGTTTATATGAGAACACCCACAGAAGCGAACATTACACTAGCGCTTTTAAGGCGATTTTTTTTAAAATCGCCAGCACTAAAAAAAAAGAATTGCCCCTTGTGAACAAGCCCTAAAACTGTGTATATGGTGAAGAAGGGGTGGATGAATTGTTTTGTCTTATTCCTCCTGATGCCCCTCCCCTCCCCTGCTGTACCTCACACTGCTATACCTCACACTGCTATATATGGGGAGTTTTATGTTACCAGCAGCAGCAGGTGTCTCTGCAGCCTCTGCCTGTTCATCTGCTCAGAAAGTGAAACTAAGAATCCTCTTCTCGGAGAGCTACAGTATGGCGCGGAATAGAGGCAGCTCGCTTTCTAACATGATGCCGAGATACTTTTGTGTCCTCTCTCTGTTGCTCATAGTGCTTGTTAGAGCTGGTGGTAAGTAACTGATTATTCTGGCTGTATGTAGTAACCGATCTGTAACTCTGCCTGACCTGATACGTCTGCTTTAGCTTATGTGCTATGAGCTGATTGATTGACAGTTAAAAGAAAAAAAAAATTCTGTACCATTTCAGACTAGAAAATAAAAAAATACAATTCATGTTCTAATTATAAAACTGCAGCATTTAAAAATCCTGCAGTGCATTTAGTGAATGTCAGTAAAATTGCTGTGCACAGTTATCACATAGCAATTTTATTGTTAATCACGCCGAGGACGTAGCGTATGCTGTGCAATTAGTGCAAAATGTCCCTTTTCTGGATGGGCAGTCCCTCTTTGGAAACCCGATCCCTCTGTCCCTCTTTCTACCCCATTTGTCCCTCTTTCAGAACTGATGTACAGATCTGTGTAAATATGTGTATTTTTCTACTGAAAAATATGTTTATTTGACTCAAACTTTATTCCCATCCTTTAAATTGATATGTTTCTTCATTTAAAATGTTAATATAAGGAAAAACTATTGATGATAGAAAGGACCAGTGTGGTTTAAATTCTAAAGTTACATACAGGGGCAGGGGTGTGCTGGGGGCGTGGTTAGGGGTGTGGCAGGGGTGTGTCTTAAAGTGTCCCTGTTTCTCATCTCAAAAAGTTGGGAGGTATGCATCTGTTATGCTACTTGAGTTGTGAGCATTACACTTACAACGCCCACATTACCTAGGTAACGTGAGTTGCACTAATTGAGCTATGCACACGACATTACCAGTGTAATTGCCTTGCGCTTCCTGCGCACTGTAATATTACCAACATTTGCTGAATATGAGCCCTTGTCTCATTTTCTCAGTGTTGGGAGCTGGAGTGACAGGGTGCGTTCATACTATACGCCTTATGCAGGCTGCATGGTGACGCATTACCCATATAAACACATGGGCATATTTACTCTGATGTGTTGGAATGGACCACATTATTAAAATTCACTTGTTTTCAGTGAATTTATGGATAATGTGAGTGTTAACAAGCATGTTACAAACAATTGTGTTATCGCCGGAGGCGTAGCTATGGGTGGGTAAGGGGAGACATGTGTCCTCGGGCGCAGCACTGTGAGGGCATTCAGCACAGCCGCTGCACCCCCCACGTGCGTAAGAGGGGGCTTGATGGCTGCCTGAAGTGCCCACGCTTCTCTCACTCTCTCTGCAGAGGAGTGCAGAAACGTTAGCATCAGCAGAAAAAGGGGAGCACATCTAGCTATATAAACAGGGGGAAGGGGTGTACATCTGGCTATATAAACAAGAAGAAGGGGGCACATCTGGCTACCTAAAGGGGGGCACATCTGGCTATCTGAATGGGGGAAGGGGGCACATCTATCTATTTATGGGGGGAAGGGGGCACATGTTGCTATCTAAACAGCATTTGTATATCTGTCTCCACCCATGACCACACCCACATTCTGATGCGTGTCCACGCCCATTTCTTCCAGGAGGGGGGGGGGCACAAAAACGTTGTCCCTGGACACTGAACACCCTAGCTACGCCTCTGGTTATTGCCTCACAAGAGTTCAGATGTGTTGGTCAGTCTTGATCAACCTTGCACACATCGCTGTTTACATGTTCAAATTAGGACAATAACCCTCTCAACCTCACCCTGCCCATGGTGATAATCTGAATGCTGGGAAAAAAGTCTAAGGCCCGGTTCACATTGGCATTTTAAGCCAAATGGATCCGGTAAAGCGAATCCAGTCTCCGCTTGCTTCACCGGATCCGGATGGCTTGGTGCACACTGGTAAACAAATCCGTGAAAACGGATCTGCTCACCGATTTTCACTTCGTTTGCCAGGTGACAGAGGGTGCAGCAGCCCAATGGGTGAGGGAGGGTGCAGCAGCTGGGCAGGTGGGTGAGCGAGGGTTAAAACATACCGAATGGTCTATTGAAGCCAGCGGTAGAGAGGGTTTCAGGCCTCTGTCTTCTTCCACATCATGTGACTACACAGCGCATCATGTGACTAGTCACATGAGCTGGAGTAATAGGTGTTGGAAGTACTTAAAGGGAAATCTATTGTGAAAGGGAGAGCCAGCCTCCCTCCAATAGCTCCGTTAGTGGCAATGACCCCAGCGAGCCTCCCCTCCCTCCCTTCCTCTGATATTCACTGACTGTGCTGCAGCCTGTAGTGATGATCAGTGTTACTAACACTCCGCCTGGGAGAGTGGCTGCTCTGCTCGCTATAAACAGAAGGGCCTTTTTCTGTACTGTGGCTTTAAGGGCCCCTCCCTTGATGAGGTCATCAACTTGCCCACATGGACATACTGCGCAACTGCCGGAAATAATGGTCACCAAATGTAATACAATTATTTTCAAAGAATTAAATGAATAGCCTGTAACATCTAAGGCCTTGCATGCCACCTGGTGGGGAATCGAATTGTACAGGGGATCCACATCAATCCCCACCAGGAAGGACCCTGGGGGAAACCACAATGTCCAGAAGGACCCTCAAAACATCCCTGGTGTCTTTAGGATGGTAGTTTCATGACAATGGGTTTAAGCCTGCAATCAACATATTGGCCCAACCACTCCGTAGGACCCCCATTTTTCAAGTTTGCCTGATCCAACTGGCAGATCAACTCACACAACTGTTTGGCTGATATTGTGCAATTGGCAACATGTGTACAAGTTGTTTGAATGACTTGTACTTGTTTTGAATGTGACCATGTCATGCAGTCTGTCATTTCAATCCCGTGCGCAGTATGTAAATAAGCTGGTCGTTTAGTTGGTTTGGCTGTGTGTAAATAGAGGTCGTGGCAACGGGTTGACGTGCGGTTGGTTGTGTCGTTGTGTGCCTTGTTGGACGTGTGGTATTAAGACAATCTCCAAACAGGAAGAGATGTTTTGTGCCAACAAGAGATGAGAAGTAGGATGATGGTATCTCTTCTGAAGGTCACTGTTGGCATCGCTGACTTGTAACAAATCATCCACCACAGTAAAAATACAGCACTATTAGGGCTCTTTCACACGAGCAGTTCGTAGGCAGTAAAAAGACTGTTGAACTCTGACATCTGCTTGCTGCTGCCTGGTAAATGCTCGCTGCTGCTTGGTAACTGCTTGGTGAGCACATAGTTCAACTGCCCATGTGAAAGGGTCCTTGAAGAGACACTGAAGCGAAAAAAAAATTATGATATTATGATTTGTATGTGTAGTACAGCTAAGAAATAAAACATTAAGATCAGATACATCAGTCTAATTGTTTCCAGTACAGGAAGAGTTGAGAAGCTCCAGTTGTTATCTCTATGCAAACAAGCCATTAAGCTCTCCTACTAAGTTAAGGTAGCCATACACTGGTCGATTTGCCATTAGATCGACCAGCTGACAGATCCCTATCTGATCGAATCTGATCAGAGAGGGATCGTATGGCTGCCTTTACTGCAAACAGATTGTGAATCGATTTCAGCCTGAAACCGATCACAATCCGTGGAGCCGCCGCTGCCGCCTGTCCCCCCCCCGCGCATACATTACCTGATGCTGGCTCCCGGGCATCTTCTCCGCATCTTCTCCACGCTGCACCCGCTCCATCCCGGCGCTTCCTGTGTCACTCCGTGACCAGGAAGTTCAAATAGAGCGCCCTCTATTTGAACTTCCTGGTCACTGCAGTGACAGGAAGCGCCGGGATGGAGCGGGTGCAGCGCGGAGAAGATGCGGAGAAGACGCCCGGGAGCCAGCGTCAGGTAATGTATACCTGATCGGATCGGTCGCCGCTAGCGACGCGCTCACTACCCGCGGACGAGCGAGGGTAATTTCCCGCACGGTGCGATCGATGGACCGATCCGATTTCGGGAGGAAATCGGATCGGCGGGTGCATTTAGCGCGAACGATTGGCAGCAGATTCGATCCCAGGATCGAATCTGCTGTCGAAACGGCCACGAATCGGGCCAGTGTATGGCCACCTTTAGTCCTGGAGAGGGCTGTTATCTGACTTTTATTATCTCAACTGTAAGTGAACTGTTTACTTTTTCTCTGCTAGAGGAGAGGTCATTACTTCACAGACTGCTCTGAAAGACTCATTTTGAATGCTGAGTGTTGTGTAATCTGCACATATTATAGAATAATGCAATGTTAGAAAAAACACTATGTACCTGAAAATAAAAGTATGAGAATATTTTCTTTGCTGCTAATCTTCTAGTAATTATTCATAGTACACAACCAATTCATTATATCATATATTTTTTTTCGCTTCAGTGTCTCTTTAACGTAATGCCTGGCTGGTACACACCATGTAATTTCCTGCAGATAGATGGATCGAATCAATTATTTCCGGCTGGTCTAATCTGATTTCCAATCGTTTTTCTGATCAGTTTTGTATAGAAGCGATCGGAAAATCAATCAGAAAAATGATCAGAAATCAGATCGGACCTGTCGGAAATAATCGATTCAACCCATCTATCTGATGGGAAATTGCGTGCTGTGTATCAGGCATAAGAGACAGTGCATCACTACTGCACTATAACTTTATGCCCTTTCTATACCTACAGTACACTTGCGAAACTTCAGTGTGGTATTGCCACATCATTGTTTTCCCTGTGGATTCATAAGAAAGGCTGCATAAATGTGGAGGATTATTACCCGATGCTCCCTCAGGCAATCCAATATAAGATTGTTGTGCCTTTTTCTATCTTTTTGACATCTTCAGCTCTGTACTCTAGTTGTTTATTGCATGTCGGTAATGGAGGATGCGTTTTGTGCAGAGAGTCCTCCGTGTACGAGATCCAATGTTCCATTTCCGAGCCCCGTTCCCTGATTTTTTTCGATATTTTGCCTTTTCGAGACTGTGTCCAAAGCATTATTGTTGTGGGTTGGCAAGTGTGGATAACTTCTAGCAAGTTTGCCATGTCAGGCTGACTCATGTGGCATTTTTGTCCGTTCTCCACTCATCTCTAAACTGATAGTGAACAGCTCTAATGTTATAAATAGGAGCCAATCACACTTGACACGTTGCAATGGATCTGTGATATCTGTTGCGGTAAGCAGGCCTCACTTCTGTGCAGTCTGCAATAATCGGGGCAGGCGGGTGCATTTCCTTATATAGCCTATGGGGGCAACACATCTATCCTGGGCTACGTGATCCCGCCGCCACCATTTGGTCCCTGTACACAGCCCAACGGCCAGCAGAAGCATGGGGATCAATGGGAATCCTCAGCAACAGGGAGAATTCTCATTGGCTTATGGTGGACCATTGAAAATTCTCCCTGTTGCTGGGGAGGAATGGTGTAATGCAGCATACGGAGGGCCCCATGCTTCTGCTGGCCTCCGGGCTGACTACAAGGACTGAGCAGCGGCGATCACTTCGGATGGTGCAGAGCAGCTGCAAAATGGACAAACTGCATCTACTTAGCGGATGTGCTTACTGTGCCGTATGCATCCACTCAAACGGGAACCGAGCCTTAAAATATTTTAAGCATACAGAGTACAATGTCAGAGCATGCCTTTGTCACCTCTTCCCATTCAGCTGCATCCATAGCAACCCATGGGGATAAGAAGTGGCAAAACATTGGAAATTGGTTGGATTAAATGATACAATGTTTGCAATTAGATTTTCTAATTCATGAATTTTTATGTTTTTTAGAAGATCTGAAAGTCACGATGGGAACGTCAACGATATCAGCACAGAGAGGAGAGAGTGTCACCATCCCCTGTAATATAGCTAACATTGATAACAACCAAGTAATAGCAGTAGAATGGAAGAAGACTTTAGAGAACAGCCCTGAGAAGGATGTGTATGTTTATAATAATGGACTTGTGACGGCTTATAGAGAAGGAAGTTCTATGGATGTGGAGGAGGTCCTGAAGGGTAACGCTAATCTGCACCTCCCCAACGTCCAGATATCAGATGATGGAGAATACACCTGTAGTGTGACCAACACACCCAAGGAAGCATCGGGTAAAACTGCTCTACAGGTGTCTGGTAAGTCTCCCTATAACAACTTTTTTCAATTTCAATGTAATGCTAAATACAAAATTGTATGGAAATGAGCAATTTTCTATATTTGCATTCATTTTTCAGATGTGAAAAAAAAAAATCATCTAAATATAGGTGTTTAGGGGTGTGACACCTTCAATATGTCATATCAGATGCATCATAACTCATGCAGTCATATTTCAATTGCCAAATCACCATGTCCTCTCACTCACACAAAGGGCTTGATTCACTAAACCATGATAACTCAAATATCACACCTTATCAAAGATATCACACCTTATCAAAGTTCACACCTTATCAGAGTAGCATACCGAGCGCTACAAACTTATGCCTGCTAATTGGCAATGGCACTCGTCCTGCCCAAAGCCCCCGCGGGTTCGTAGCACTCGCTATGCTGCTCTGATAAGGAGCGTTAACTTTGATAAGGTGTGATATCTTTGATAAGGTGTGATATTTGAGTTATCGCGGTTTAGTGAATCAAGCTCAAAGAGTTTAAATTTTTCAGAACAGCAAACCTTTCAAACACGACAGTTAATTAACCTTTTTTAGCTATAACTCAGCAAAATACAGGTGATTAGTTTAGCAAGCTTGTGTCAAAGAATTTCACTGTCTGAATAAACACCCCCTGCTGACAACAGCTAACAAACTAAGCTCTGAAGCAGACTTTAGGTCTGCAGCACTTAATGGGACACTATTAAACCAAGTGTTCTAAAATGACAATGTACAAATAATGTCTAAGTAGCTGTGTACACATTTTTCTACTTTTCATGTTAAATATTATAATATAAAGCTTTAATTAATTGTGTGTAGATTTTAGCTTCGTTTGGAATGTCTTATTTGCTTAGGTGAATCTCTGCAGTCTGACATGCTAAGAACAGTGCAATATTGAAGCAGAGTTATGTTAAAAGCCTGTCAAGTGTCATGTTTCACACACACAATTACAAATGTTTATGTTGCACATAAGACATATTTGCTCTGCTCTCTGCAGAGAGCTCAGTCAGAGACAGGCAGAGCTTTCTCTCACACACACACACAGAGTTAACAGCTGCACTGTGAGGGAATTCCCCCTCCCCTCATGGCTTAGTCTGCCTCAGAATCGCCGTCAGAAAAGTGTTAAAGGAATTAGATAACCGTAAACAAAGAGATAAGAATTCAAATGTATATGTTATGGCCAGAACCTGATGTCTTGCCACATCGGGTTCTGGCTGGTCAAAAACTAGAAATGGCCGTGTCACTGCGACCAATGTGAGAACTATTAGACTTAAGCTGGCCACTAACGGTCCAATTTCTAGCGAAAAATCGTTTGAGCTATCAGAAATTCTGATCGGACGAAAAATCGTTCACTACACCATCAACTAACCAATCATTGCTTCCTTTTATCACGACCACCAAGAACATCCAAATTTTCGTTCGACGAAAATTCATTCGGGCGACATTTTTTTCACTCGTTCATAATCGATTGTGTCCACCAATGGAGATTATTTACAACCAATCCGATCAGAATTTCTGATCGCTCGAACGATTTTTCACTAGAAATTGGACCGTTAGTGGCCAGCTTAAGGAGCCGTAGTTGAGGAGTCAGAGTCATTTTGGGTACCTAGAGTCAGAGTCGGCGGTTTCATAAACTGAGGATCGGAGTCAGATGATTTTTGTACTGACTCCACAGCATTGTTTGTTAGCTAGGTTGCAAATCCCTGTTTATTCCTTTAAGGAATAGCTAGCCAAGGTCTCTTCACCTTGTTCAATATGGAGAGTGGTGGAAGTATATTACCCTTGATTTCCAGCGCAAAATTAATTGAACTTTATTTTACTCCTTGTACATTCAGTTGAGATTGTATCATGTATGGGCACAACAACCAATCTTAAACGTTTACTGTGCTCACAGTGGATTCACCTGCAGAAGTATCTAGTCAGGGGTCCCCAAACGTTTTGGGTCGAGGGCCGGGTCAATATACTTAAAGAGAATCTGTATTGTTAAAATCGCACAAAAGTAAACATACCAGTGCGTTAGGGGACATCTACTATTACCCTCTGACACAATTTCGCCGCTCCCCGCCGCATTAAAAGTGGTTAAAAACAGTTTTAAAAAGTTTGTTTATAAACAAACAAAATGGCCACCAAAACAGGAAGTAGGTTGATGTACAGTATGTCCACACATAGAAAATACATTCATACACAAGCAGGCTGTATACACCCTTCCTTTTGAATCTCAAGAGATCATTGTGTGTTTCTTTCCCCCTGCATCTCTCATGCACTGAAGTTTCAGGCTGCTCTTTTCTTCCTGCAAACAGCTTTGCCCTTGTCTGTAATTCCTCAGTATGTGAAAGCCCAGCCAGCTCAGAGGATGATTTATCCAGCTTGTTAAATATAATAGAGCAGAGAGAACCTGCCATAATCTAAATAACACACAGGCAGTGTGCAGAGAGGGGCCTGGAGGGGGGAGATGCATCACAGAACCACAACACTGAAGAACTTGGCAGCCTTCCAGACACAGGCCGACAAGTCTGACAGGGGAAAGATACATTGATTTATTACAGAGACTGTGATAGCAGAAAGTGGTGCTGTAAGGCAGAACACATTAGAATAGCTTTTGGAACTTGTAGGATGATAAAAAACAGGATGCAATTTTTGTTACGGAGTCTCTTTAAGATTGCTGGGGGGCTGGAGTATACATAAAATTATGTAGAAGTCTTTGCGGGCCAGACAGTGAAGTATACCCAGGTGACAACCTGCAGTCCAGTTGGACAGCAGTGTCACCTGATGTGGAATTTGATTGGAAACCAGCAAATTACTGCTTTCTGGCTTCCATGTGGATGGGTGGTGCCAGCACTGCTATTCTTTATGCGGACCACCAATATTTAAAGATGTAGCTGACCGCATCTATAAGTAATACATTTTGTGTGTGTGTGTGTGTGGGGGGGGGGGGGCAGTAACAAAGCCTCAGGGGGCCACATTCGGCCCGCGGGCCTTACTTTACGGACCACTGCTCTAGTGGATGAGACCTGTATGACAACTGTGGCATAGTATGATGGGTTTCCTCAGTGTTTGTCACAAGGGGTTAGACAGTAACTTAATGCAACTTATTAGACAAGGTTGCCCCTTTTCCTAAATACCGTATTTTTCGCCGTATAAGACGGAGCGTCTTATACGGCGAAAAATACGGCATTTACGAAAAGGGGCAACCTTGTCTAATGAGTTGCATTAAGTTCGCCGATTTTTGCCCTCTTTTGTTTAGAGGGCAAAAATCAGGGAAAAAAATAAACGAAACCTGGTCTGGAGCGTCCATACATCAGGAGCGTCTTGTACATGTCCTCCCCCAAATGGTGTCCTCCTAAGTTCCTCATGTGTCCCCCATGTCTCCCCCCGTATGCCCCATGTCTTCCCCCTGTGTCCTCTGGTGTGACCCCCTTGACCTCCCATGTCCTGGACTCCACTCTGTGTCCTCCTGTCAGCCCTCTGTGTCCTCCTGTCAGCCCCCTGTGTCTTCTTGTGAGCCCCCTGTGTCTTCTTGTGAGCCCCCTGTGTCTTCTTCTCAGCCCCCTGTCTCCTCCTCTCAGCCCCCGTGTCCTCCTCTCAGCCTGCTTGTGTCTAGGGCCCCCAACCCCCCCCCCCCCCTTCCCCCTGTGTCCTCTGGTGTGACCCCCTTGACCTCCCATGTCCTGGACTCCACTCTGTGTCCTCCTGTCAGCCCCCTGTGTCCTCCTGTCAGCCCTCTGTGTCCCCCCCCCCCCCGTGCAAACAGCGGCAGCAGCTTACCTCCTCCATCATGCCCACGTCGATTGATGACATCCGGGTTCTCCGTGCGGCTTCCTCTAGTACCAGGCTTCTAATGACGTGTCATTGATGCGGGAGGGAGGAGACGCAGGCAGGGGGGAAGCCAGGCACAGCGGGTACAAAGGCAGGGAATCCCCAATGGCGGCGGGTCGGCGGTTCGTACCGGCGGGCGTTCGTGAGTCGGGGATTCCTTGCCTTTGCCATATAAGACGCAGGGACTTTTTCTCCCCACTTTTTTGGGAGAAAAAGTGTGTCTTATACAGCGGAAAATACTGTAATTCTCTAGGAAGTACATATTTAGTTGAACGCCAGGCACAGCTGTTATGAAAAGTGTACCCAGCCCTGTTAAAATGGCAGGATTTGTGATGTAAAAAACACAATATAAGTCAATTAAAAACTTTTCTCACCTTTGATGTGACCTATGCCCTGTACAGTGCTTTTGAAAGAAATCTTTTGGAGGAGGGGAAGACACTAAGAAGATAGAAAACCTACAATAAGCTGACTCCATAAGTGTCTATACTCTTAAGCCGCCTCTTCCGCGTCCCCGCGCGTGTCCGCCGCGTTCCCGCTCGCCGCGCGTGCGCCGGATTCGATTCCCTGCTCGTCCGGAGCCGCTTATCTTCCGCTCGATTCCCTGCCATTGTCCCCTGGCGGGGAACGAGCAGGGAATCAGCGGAAGCAAGATCTGTCCTGTCGGATCTTATCAATCGAGCCGCATCAGCGGCTCGATTGATAAAGAGGATCGGAGCCTCATCTACCCGTGTAGATGAGGCTTTAAAGTAAAACACACCTTCAACAATGGTTGCTCGCAGGGATCAACACTTTGGGCGACAGTTTGAGCCACAATGCTATTCAGACACATCATTAGCCTCTATGGTACTGACACGTTTTGTTACTTTGGAGTGGGGGGGGGGGGGGGGGTATGATGCGTGTCTCCAGGCAGTGGGGCAAGGAGCGGGAGGGGTAAGGAGGGAGAACAGTGTAGTTGGCCAGGGCTTGAACGAGATGATCAGGCACTCCGGATCCCTCTCTGCCGCACCTGGGGGATATGGGCAGCTGTACACACGTTAGATTCCTGGCATAAAACCATCTAGCATGTGTATGAGGCTTAATACTGTGTGAAAGCACCTTTTTATTTTCCTTATATTCTGGGCTATAACTCGAGAAATTTAGGGCATTCTGGCTGCGGGTGGCTCTAAGGGGGATAGAAATATTTGCTGTGGCCGCTTTGTTTACAGGAGGGGGAATCAGAATAAAGTGTGCTACTGTAGCAATTCTTCATAGGGGAGAGAGCATGTTATTAGTTGTAACTGGGAACCAGGAAGAGTTTGTGACTGCAATACTTTATGCAGTGCAGTCAGCCAGTCACTAACCCATCCTGGTCCCTAAATGCAGCCTTTAACCCCTCCTGGTCCTCAAGTACAGCAAGTAACCTTTCTGGTCCCCACTTGCAGTCATGGGCCAACTTATAGTTGAGTTAAAAAAAAAAACAGCCGAAGAGGGTCTAATACTTTGGTCAACTTAAAGACGAAGTCGACTTACATTCAACTGTATATATTTTTACAATACGCTTCCGCATACCCCGAAGGCAGGAAGTGACCGCAAGTGAGCGTCACTTCCTGCTTGTCCCAATGTCAGATGGGGACTACTGCGTAATAATGCGGTATTCCCCAAAGGCCTGTTTTTGGCGGCACGGCTGCCGCATCACCAGTTTGCAGTGTGAAACTGGCCTGAGGGACTCCTGAAGGCATTAAACACTGCAGGCAAAGTAACCATTTGGATTGAATGGTGAGTCCACACACTATACAATTTCGATTTTATGTACAACCAATAGAATCTGCAATCTCATATTGAGATTGGGTTAGTGCCACCATTTCACATTAGCATGCGAATACGCAAATCTTACTCTAGCTAGTCCTGTAGAAAAAAGGGTTAATTCAAGAACCTTTCTAGCGATAGCAAAATATAACAATATCAATAAAAACGTGGTTATGGTGGGGAGCGCATGCGCACAGCGGACTGAGAAGTCGGCTTTATCTCAGACCTGTGCGAGACTGGGTGGAAAATAGCAGCTTCGTCCATGCACACTACCTTCTCACCCACAACAGCGGTAGTGCAGTTTATCAGAAGCTCCCATGCATCTCCTGGATTATGGCCCAAAACACCCGGGCTAGAGCAGGAGCTAAAAATCAACCTGTTAAGGCCGCCAGAGAAACTTTCAAGATGGCGTCCGCAACTTCCCCGGAGCATGGGGTAGAGAATGGCTTTGAGGATGGCATGGAGCAGACCCCCGCAGCTCTACATATAGAAAATCCAAGTTCTGCCGCCAAACAGATCACAATGGAAGAGCTGAGAAGCATCATCCGCCAGGAGGTGGTAGACGCTAACAAGCAGCTGAGTTGCGAGCTCAAGCTTCTCCGGGAAATCAGGCTTTTGGGCCAGAGAACCAACGAAGTGGAGGAACGGCTGGATAATGTTACCACTGTCCTAGAGGGGCACGAGGAGGATATTTGTCTGCAGTCAGAGGTACGTGTTTTGCATGACAGATGAGAAGATTCTAAAAACAGATCCCGCAGAGAAAACATCAGAATAAGAGGGATCCCAGAATTTGTGCAGGACTTGCAGGGATTCACTACTGCGCTTTTGCAACCTAACATCCCTGTAGAGCAGCTTGAGATGGATTGTGTACACAAGGCCCTCTCCCGCCCAGTCCAGAATGGCCGCCAAGAGATATAATTTTGAAATTCCATCATTATCTCACTAAAGAAAAGATCTTACAAGCAGCGAGGAACAAAGTACTTGCTAAGGCCATGCCCAGGCTCGGACTGAGCCACCGAACCACCGATGGTCCCATCGGTAGGCCACGGCTGCCCTGCCTCCTGGGGGCCCCAGAGCTGAGAGGGAGGGGTGCACAGCTTGGAAGGGGGAAATTGGGCACAGAGCGGCGGGGAGGGGGGAATTCCCCCCTCCCTCACCTAGGGGCCCCCCCTTCCGCGCGCCCCCTCCTCCAGAAGTGCAGCCAGCAGCGAGCAGAGAATAGCTTACCGAGCTTCAGATGATGCTAGCTCTGCATGCCGCTGCTGTCTGCTGGTCTCCGTCTCCTACAGTGACGCTGTCCAATCATGCTCTCGCAGTACATCCTGACCAGCAGGCAGCAGCGGAAGAGGGGTGCGCGGAAGGGGGGGGGCCCTAGGTGAGGGAGGTGGGAGGCTTCCCCGCTGATCTGTGCCGCTGCCCCCTCTTCCAAGCTGGGGGGGACTTGCATTTTGTGGGGGTATCTGCCACCAACCTGATTGCATTTTGTGGGGGTATCTGCAGCCAACTTTTGTCGGGGTATCTGCCACCAACCTGATTGCATTTTGTGGGGGTATCTGCCACCAACCTGATTGCATTTTGTGGGGGTATCTGCCACCAACCTGATTGCATTTTGTGGGGGTATCTGCAGCCAACCTGATTGCATTTTGTGGGGGTATCTGCAGCCAACCTGATTGCATTTTGTGGGGGTATCTGCCGCCAACCTGATTGCATTTTGTGGGGGTATCTGCTGCCATCCTGATTGCATTTTGTGGGGGTATCTGCCGTCAACCTGATTGCATTTTGTGGGGGTATCTGCCGCCAACCTGATTGCATTTTGTGGGGGTATCTGCAGCAAACCTGATTGCATTGTGTGGTGGTATCTGCCACCAACCTGATTGCATTTTGTGGGGGTATCTGCAGCCAACCTGATTGCATTTTGTTGGGGTTTCTGCCACCAACCTGATTGCATTTTGTGGGGGTATCTGCAGCCAACCTGATTGCATTTTGTGGGGGTATCTGCAGCCAACCTGATTGCATTTTGTGGGGGTATCTGCAGCCAACCTGATTGCATTTTGTGGGGGTATCTGCAGCCAACCTGATTGCATTTTGTGGGGGTATCTGCAGCCAACCTGATTGCATTTTGTGGGGGTATCTGCAGCCAACCTGATTGCATTTTGTGGGGGTATCTGCCGTCAACCTGATTGCATTTTGTGGGGATATCTGCAGCCAACTTGATTGCATTTTGTGGGGGCATCTGCCGTCAACCTGATTGGATTTTGTGGGGGTATCTGCTGCCATTTGACTACTTGATGAATTATCATGAGGCATGTAACTACTTGAATATTTTATCTAAAATGTATCTGGTCAGACCTAATCTCTGTGAATAACACCGCTACTTATTTTGTGGTTTTTTTTTTGTTTTGTTTTTGAAGTCTGCCCATGACTCATCATGGCCGCGCCGATGTTCCAGTGCGTGGTGACACCCATTTGTAGACATATCCCTATTGGAGACTGTCCTCAGAAGTGCTCACAATCTATTCCCTACCATAAAGTCATGCAAAATTTCTAGAGTACATGTGTATGTGAGCCCAAAATGGGGGGGGGGGAGGAGGAGAGGGGGGCGGGCCCCAGGCTGAAACTTCCTCGGTGGGCCCTTAGTGTCCCAGTCCGACCCTGGCCATGCCTATCAAATTTACGCCGACCTGGCCCCGGCCACATTAGCTAAAAGAAGAGAAATGCGTCCTTACCTAGTTGTACTTAAAGAAAAAGGGATATGCTACCGCTAGGGATTCCACTTTCAATTAATCTTTTCTTTTCATGGCAAGACAAGCAACAATCAATTTGCACCATAGAGAGGAGGCGCAAGATCACTTCTGGTTACTTGGCCTTACTTTGCCTGGAGCAACCTCCTCAGTCAGCATCAGGTGGCCATTCTCGTGGACCTTCACAGAACCTCAGCCCTACAAAATCTGCATCTCCAAAGGAGCAACATCCTACTAAATGTCACACTCAAATCCTGAAGCAGGTTTTGCAGTAATCATTTCAAAAAGTTCCATGAAGATTTGAATGAAGCCGCTATGACTTCGCCGTCTGCCTCGATTTTCTTGTGGAACGAACACTTAGCATGCCACCCTGCCTGTGGGAGACAGGCAGGACTGCCACTGCTCTCTCCGCATAACTGGTACTCTTTGCCATATTTCTTTTATCCCTACCTTATTGGTTCATGGTAGATGTGCCGTAACTGTACTTTTTTTTTCTACCAAAGGTGCACCTGTTAGCCTTAGTTCTCTTCTATGGTTGCTGTTTACGTACTTTGAACCTTACTGAGCGATGCTCCTTCTATATCAGTCACCTGAAACACTGCTGGACTTCTATGCAGTGCTGAGTGCTCGTTGCGCTTAATAACTAATGATCCACTTGAGTTTACTGCTGCTGTGTTCTCTCTGTGTGCATATTCTCATCCTCCTTACTATCTTGGCTGTAAAGTTTTACTGCTGCAGCAGAATGTATAGATTGTTTGCGGTTCAAATTGTATGAATGTTTGCAGGCAGGTTAATGTTTACCTTAAATGTACTGTATGTTAAATGGTGCAGCTCTTCTCTTGCTTTATGCTTTCTTGTTTAGATTTAAAGCCATTACATAGTGTTCTATAACTAATCCTGCGGTATCAAATGAAACACTGTTATATGGTATTCTCTTTCAATGGGAATGTCCGAGGATCAAAAAGAAAAAAAAAGATCTACTTACCTGTTGGTGATCACGCTAACGTAGTCTGGAACGTTCTGCATTGCGATCAAGTGTGAATGCAGGATCCTGGAAAACTCCTACATTAGCATTTGCAAAATGTAAATCTAATTTAAGTAATGCTGCTCTGCTTTGATAGGATGAACGCTATAGCTTAGAGGATACTCTCCCAAAATTCGAGAAGGTTTGGAAGTCCTACTTCCTTAGTTATTTGCACTGGCTTCCACAGTCTCTTCTTGAGGTATGATGAGAAAGGCTGCCCCCACGGGTCCCCGATGGCTTACATTAAAGGGAAGGTTCAGGGAGGGGAGTGAAAAAATAAAAATCAATTTCCACTTACCTGGGGCTTCCTCCAGCCCGTGGCAGGCAGGAGGTGCCCTCGCCGCCGCCCCGCAGACTCCCGGTGGTCTCCGGTGGCCGACCCGACCTGGCCAGGCCGGCTGCCAGGTCGGGCTCTTCTGCGCTCCAAGGCCCGGCACTTCTGCGTCATCGGACGTCCTCCGGGCTGTACTGCGCAGGAACCTTCCCTTTAAAGGGACTCAGAGCAGTGCCTGTGGCTATGCCTTTAAGCATACCCACAACTAATTAATTATATGCTCACACCTACCAGCATGATGTTTGTAATTATATCCCCCGGGTTCCTTGTATTTCATTGCATTGCACTCAATGGAGCTGCCGACACTGGGGAAAGTGTCGTCCTGCATACGAAAATAACGAAAACTAAAAGGCGTAGGGTGGCGGTTTATATATCATTGGAAAGAGGAGAAAGAGAGCTTCAAAATGGTATGCATCTTTCCATAGTTACTGCACTGCTCGGAGTCCCTTTAAGATGACAATAAATCTGCGTTAGTTCGACAGACTATTCTTTTCTTCCCCTCTTTCGTCCTCTCTCTTACTTTCTCCCTTCTTTTCGCATGTCCTTCTCTACTTCTCTTGGATGGGCCTTGCCCCACCTCAGGTATATTGAGCTGTATTATACTGCTTATAAGTATGACTCTATTAATTGGTTGTTTTTATTTGATTTGTTTTTCTTTTTATTTGCTTTTGTAAAATGGTTATTAGATAGCAAGGTATTCTTTGTCTAGATCTTAGGACCCACCGATCCTGCGCAGTGGTCTCCATAAGAAGCAAGTAACATGGACTATATGTTGACTTCATCAAGATGTCAGTATTTGTTGCCTTGATGCTAATGACATCTGACTGTAATATCTGTGGAAATTCATCCGCTTCCCACAAGGTTTATTGTACCTTGTACTTTTATATTTATACAACATTGTTATTCTTTGTTATATCTTGTTATGTTTGAAAATATAATAAAACATTTTTGTGGAAAAAAAAACGGTTATGGCAACATTCTCTTCAGAAAAGCGTGACTCTTTGCAAAGCTATTCAGAACAAGCACGTAAACAAGCAATTTTTTTATTGTCTATTTTATAGGAAAATAATGCATAATATGAATATAGGAAATTAAGATTGTTATAGTAAATTAAAAGGGAATACAAGTGAAAATTATAACTAGTTATAGTCTGAGCAGTTTGTAGAAATTACCATGTCCTTTTGGGATTGTAAGTCCAAAACAGAAGATATATTTATCCAATTATGGAAAGCCCAGATCCTTGATGGAATATGAATACTGGCAGGGACTCTCTGACAGCCTGTGTGTCCAGCAGTTTTAACTCTTTCTCTGCTGGAGGGTGAAGATGGTAACAAGAGATGAGCAGTCTCTGTCACACGGTCCAGTTCCACCCACTGTCATCAGAGGCAGAAAGAGATATGAAATATCTGAAGTTATCATATCTCTGCGTCAGTCCTACTCATAATTTAGAAAATGAGAATAGTGTGTTCCTTATTTGCTCTCCTACTCACTGATACTAAACACATATGAATGTTCATATTTCATTTCAGAGAAAACCATATCTCTATCACTGAAGGTGGTAGGCAAACTTTTTTGGCTTAACCACTTGCCTACCGCCGCCACGCTTATCTACAACCCTGTATACTTCATCCGCGGCACAGGGGCGTAGATATTCGTCTATTGCAGTGAATGGCCGCCACGCACACCCGCACTTGCTCGAGCGCGCGCTCTTGGCACCGCCCGTTAGTGGGGAGATCGGTGAATGAGAACGCAGTTCCCATTTATTGAGCTAAGCCTCGTATCAATAATCACAGGCATCAATGAGATGCCGGCGGTCATTGTAACAAATACAGTAACCCATACATGCGTTACTTCCTGTTAATTTACTAACGGTACGCAGCACGAAGAATATGTGTGGGGACATCTTGTGGGCAAATAGTAAAATTACATCTACATACATTTATTTTTTTTAAATAAGAATAACACATATACCAATAAAATTAACACCTTACTTCCCCACTCTCCCATAGTTATCCAAATAAAACATTTGCATATGAAAAAATTACAATAAAAAAAAATACATAAATAGTTATCTTAGGGACTGAATTTTTTTAATATGTATGTTATGAGGGTATATTACTGTTATTTTTGCAATTATGGGCTTGTAATTATTGACGCAAAACAGAAAAAATATACCTTTATTTCCAAATAAAATATTATTACCATACATTGTACTAGGGAAATATTTTCATTGCAATTGTAATGTCTGGCAGATCTCTTGTTTTTCTTCAGCCACTATACCCCAATCTAGTGCTGTAGCTCTGATTTCGGCCTACGGTCTTCACCTATAGACAATCCCCCATGTGCAAGTTATAGAGGCTGAGGCCAAGAAAACCAGAGTACCACCAGAGCAAGCAAGACTATGCAGCTGGGTGATATCAGGAAATAGAGCGGAATGCCCTTGTGGAGGAGATTACACAGATCACACCAGGAGCTATTATGAAGGAGGTGCCTGGCTCTTCTACTGACCACATATGCTATTGCTCCGTTGTTATTGCCTGATGAAGCGGGATCAAACCTGCGAAACGCGTCGCATATTTGGAGTTCATAAATAAAATATATTGACGGTCTTTACTACAGTTGTGTGTCTACTTGAAAGAGGTAAGTCCACCACTACCTCCTCTATCTACCAAGAATTTGGTTTTTAAGCTCATTTAGCTTCCTTTTATCCTCTTGGCGCCTCTGTTCTCCTGCATAATATTGAGTCCACCCTGGGTGGAGGGTTAAACCCCCTTTTTCTCATCTACAGAGAGCGACTTCTTATTCCTGAGAGGGGTCAGGAAAATCTCCCTACCTGCCTTTACAGTGGTTGCCTAATGGTAACCCTGGTTTGTGAGTATTAATATTTACTCTATCTAGTAACCATTTACCAGTACATATTGCACTATTGGTGTTCCTTGTTTTTACACCAGGAGCTATGAACAAGGGAGCAAGATTACTCAGAGCAACTGCAGCTCTGAGCTTCTGACAACCTCCACAATAAACATGACACAATGGTTGTCAACCATGGACAGACAACAGAAAAAGGAAGAGGAGAGGAGCGCTCTCTGGTGCATTAACTTTTTTAATTATGCTTTCTCGCACAAAGACAATTAAAAACTTACAATGTTAAAAATAATTCAGAGCATGTCACAATATAGTGTATCACCGTGTCCAAGATGTAAATTCACCAATCTGGCCTCCTCCACACTATGGCCAGTAGATGTGGTAATCCGAGGATCAAGTAGCGCCAGCGGTATGGGGTACACGGGAGTGTGGTCGGCAGCTGCCCTGCGCCTAGGACGTCATGACGCGTTTCGGCGTTCCACGCCTTCGTCAGATCATTTAATTGTTTTCTCATGGACAGACAACAGACAGACAGAAGGAATGCTTGCCAACCTAATCGCTGCCCTAGCGACAGCAAGCATCCACACTGGCATGATAAAGAAAAACAAGTAGGAGCGTAACTAATAGCAACCGCAGCTATAGTTACGTCTGCTGGAACACGACCAGCAGGAACAGACAGACAGATGGATTGTTTGCCAATCTAATTGCTGCCCCAGAAATAGCAAACATCCACACAGGTGCAGACAAGACAAACAGGAAGGAACGTAACTATTAGCAACCACAGCTATAGTTACGTCCACAGGAACAGAACTAGCAGGAATACTACCAGTCAGCAACGTGGTGAAGGCAGTCCCCAAGCTAGCAGGATAGGAAAGACTTCACTGTACTCCCGCGGGTGCAGTGAACGTCCAAACAAGCAAGGCAAGGTAATGCAATACAATTCAAACTTCACACAAGGAACCCAGCAGCCAGCTAAGGCAAAGCTGAAGTCTATGATGGACAAGGTGTGAGAGGAGGAATAGGCGTTTCTATGGACATCAGCCAATGAGAGCAAAGACGCAATTTCCCACACAGCTGAATGGTAATCACTCAATCCTGTGTTAGGCTGATTGAAGGCTGCAAGCTGACTATGGATGGAAAGGACTCTTATTACAAATGCATGTCATATTATGCAACAACATTCATGTAGGAAATCCAGAACTGTCTGGCTGCAGTTCGACTGCAGCAAGCCATAGGTGGATTCATGACAACATGCTGAGATGCTCTGAACAAAGAAAGTGAGGTGAGGTGCACCTTAGCACAATGTGGTGTGCCACGACTCCGTCCCAGTGTCTCTTGGGACCTCCGCAATCCAAAGTATAGAAGGGTCGGCACCACCAAGTAGTAAATATAGCTCTTTATTCCAGCAGTAACAGACGCTGTTTCGGGCTAACAAGCCCTTTATCAAACTGCTCACTGCTATTGGTTACCATGGATGTTGAAAGCCTCTACACCTCCATCCCTCATGATGGAGGTGTAGAGGCAGTAGATTGGTACCTCATGATGGAGGCCGACCTTACATTAGAACAACGGAGGTTTGCTATCGGATTGTTAGAAATTGTGTTGAAGTTTAACTATTTTTCTTATGCAGGAACATTCTATATGCAGAAACGGGGCACTGCTATGGGCTCGAATGTGGCCCCCTCCTACGCAAATTTGTATATAGGGCTTTATGAAGAAGCCTTTGTTTACACGAATTCACTTTTTCACCGGCACGCTTTGTGCTGGCTACGTTTTATTGATGACATCTTTTGCGTATGGAGGGGGCCACAGAGCAGCTTGCAGGAGTTTGTTACACAGCTCCACAGCTCCTGTCCGCAGGTGCGTCTCACTGTCCATGCTGATAAGACCAGCGTTCCTTTTTTGGACGTTATGGTCTCCCTTGGTGACTCTGGGGTGGTGACAGATCTGCATGTGAAATGCACGGATCGGAATTCGGTGCTTCACTTTTGCAGCTTTCACCCCATGGGCACCAAGGAGAGTATACCACACAGTCAACTTTCTCGTGTGTCTAGAATTGTCAGCGATGAACCTACCAGAGAGGCACGCGGCCGGGAGATGGTGGAGAAATTTAAGAAACGGGGTTATCCAGACCGTTGTTTTAGACCCAGGACAAAACGTGGTATGGGGGGTATGGGTGTTAGATTACCTTTTGTCTCCACGTACAATGTTTGCAGTGATGCTATTTCTCATAGCATCCGCAAACATTGGCATATTTTGAGAGATGGGTTACCTGCGGTACCTGAGTTTAGGTACCCTCCTCTCATGTCTTTTAAACGTGCTCCCACCATCCGTGATAAGATTACGGCGGCTATCCCTAAGCGTTCGGGTGAGGGTCGGCGTGGCATGTATCCATGCCTTAGCTGCCACATGTGCAATAACGTTATCAGAGGCAAAACGTTTTCTCACCCTGCTCTTTGTACTCCTTTGCAGATTAATGGGATTTACAGTTGTGATTCTACGTATGTTGTTTACATGCTTAAATGTCCGTGCGGTCTTTCCTATATTGGTAAGACGACTCAGCGTCTTAAGGACCCCATATCATCGCATAAATCCAACATTCGTAATCCCCAATGTACTGTCACGGTGGCAGAACATTTTCATAATTTCCGACATGCGGTTTCCCAACTTAGGGTCACTGTCATTGATGGGGTATCTGCTGGTTTTAGGGGTGGGAGCCGGGACAAAGAACTGCTACGTAAGGAGGCTTATTGGATACGTAGACTTGGTACCATGGGTCCAGGGGGTCTCAATAAGGAATATGATCTCAGATTTTGAGAGTTGCACACTATGCTGGTCTTTAACATCTGTTTTCTTTTTATTTTATATTTTAACAGGTGCTCTTGCCTTATTTTAATGTTGACACGGGAGGACCTGCTGGGAATCTGTGAGTTATATTATTTTTGTTTACATGTGAATTTTTTCTTTCTATCACATGTTTGTTAGTGATGCTTGTAGCTAGGATTTATATTTACTCCCTTTGTTTACAAGGGCGGAGCGGTGTTGTCATGACACCCCATGCCCTATTTTATCTATGTAGTTATATGTCCTCCTCTATGTGGGCGGTGCGATAATGTTGCGACAGCGCACGCCCCTCTATACGCATGGAGACTACCTATGATCTTCCCTCTTAGATGCACGTAATTACACCGTGACGTCATGCGGGGCGACGCTGACAGACGCTTGTGACTGGTTTGCGGCTTCAGCCGCCCTGATTGGCCAGCGTCAGTCATAGCGCGCTGTGAGGTTTGCTCCAAGCGTTGTAGTGTTCGATTGGATGGCGGGGACTGCCTTCTGTGATTGGTCGGCGGCGTACAGCTGCTGTGATTGGACATCTGGCTTTCAATACACGTTATAGCTACTTCCTGGCATCCTAACGTTTTCTTCGCTCTTGGTGAGTGTTTTATGACATTTCTAAAGTTCCCCATCAGGTCCTCCTGTGTTGCCACCCATTTTGTGGGTGGGTATATAAGGTGGTGGTGTTTTACACATGGTGAGCAGTTTGATAAAGGGCTTGTTAGCCCGAAACAGCGTCTGTTACTGCTGGAATAAAGAGCTATATTTACTACTTGGTGGTGCCGACCCTTCTATACTTTGAGATGCTCTGAACTGCAAATGGTAATGAGACTTATTGCAAATGCAATCAAAACTAAGCAACCGAATGCAAGCAGAGAAATCAAAACTGCTTGGTTGCATCTCCACTGGAACCGACAGGACATGTTACAGGAGGAATCCTTACAGCAATAACCGGGACAAATAAAATCCATGTTTGACAACCATTGTGTCCTGTTTATTGTGGCGGTTATCAGAAGCTCAGAGCTGCAGTTGCTCTGAGCAATCTTGCTCCCTTGTTCATAGCTCCTGGTGTGATCTGTGTAATCTCCTCCACAAGGGCATTCCACTCTATTTCCTGATATCACCCAGCTGCATAGTCTTGCTTGCTCTGGTGGTACTCTGGTTTTTTTGGCCTCAGCCTCTATAACTTGCACGTTAAGACCTGGGGTAACCAAAGTCAGGAGACATATTCAGTGTCCTGTTCATGCAGGGGATTGTCTATAGGTGAAGACCGTGGGCTGAGCTCAGAGCTACAGCACTAGATTGGGGTATAGTGGCTGAAGGAAAACAACAGATCTGCCAAACAATACAATTGCAATGTTTAAAATGTTTCCCTAGTACAATGTATGGCAATAATATTTTATTTGGAAATAAAGGTATATTTTTTCTGTTTTGCGTTAATAATTACAAGCCCATAACTGCAAAAATAACAGTAATATACCCTCATAACATACATATTAAAAAAGTTCAGTCCCTAAGATAACTATTTATGTATTTTTTTTAAGTGTCATTTTTTTATATGCAAATGTTTTATTTGGATAAGTGATGCGGGTCAGCTGACAGTCCAGCCTCTGTGCATGGCAAAGCCATTACTAGCCCGTGAGGTGATGCAGGACATCACTGGAGGATCGGCTCAGTAAGTATTCTGCTTGCACCTGGGGGGAGATTTGTGCTTTGTTGGCCAGTTGCTCAAGCAGTCAGCATGTACATGTATCCGGCATCAGGCGATCCCCGCCAGTGCTGGATACTGGGGACTGTGCTGTATTGAACGTAGAAAACAACGTATTTGCATATATTGTAAAAAGTGAGTTTTATCCAATTATAGACGATCTTTCAATGTGTCAAAGGAGTATAGCTGGAGCAGGTGGGCCCAGTGTCTGTGGCCAGCAGTGATACGGTGGTTCGTAACAGGCCTCATGGTGATATGCAGTGGGCCCCCCAATATGCAGAGTAACATTAGTGGAGCAGAAGAGAAGTGATTCATCTCTCCAGACTCCATTGGCGGTCTACAGTCTCCAGCCTCCCCTGTCTCCATGACTACTGTCATGTAACAGGGACACCTGGAGACTGACTGTAGATCACAGTGGAGTCACATTTCTTATGCTTCACTGCTTTTGCTCTGCAAGGAAGAGAGGGGTCACATTTAGCTACCTATACTGAAAGTCTTTCTGCCTTAGCTGTACTGGAGGTGGGTTCTTTCCAGCTACCTATACTGGTAGCCCTCTGGTTACCTATACTAAAATTACCCTTCACTATCTACACTAGGGGGAAGGATACATCTGACCTATACTTAGGGTGTGCCCATTAGGGGGGGTTACTTCTGGCTACATATAATGGGGGTCATCCTTGACTACCTACACTATGGGATGGCCTATACTGGAGGGGGGAGGGGACTTTTGGCTTCCTATATTGGGGTAATCCATGGCGACCTATACTGAGGGGCTAACTATACTGAGGGGACAGTACTTTAGGCTTATACTTGAGCGCTGCGTAATATGTTAGCGCTTTATAAATACAATAAATAAATAAAATAATTAACTACCTGGTGCTTATATTGGGGGGTAAAATTGCTGGAGGGATACCGGGGACACCTCTGGCTACAGTATAAAAAAATTGGTGTGTGTGAGTGTTGGACAAAGATGCTTGATAGTATTTAGTATAGGGGGAGGAACAAAAAAAATGTTATGGGCCCCTTGATTTATAGCTACACTGCTGTACTCATATCTTTATTACTCCTTGTCCCCCATGCAGGCTGGTGTCCGCCATACTAACCTATGCCAGCCCCCAAGGTACATGATATGAGGGTCTCTGTAATGGTGGCCATACATGGTACAATTTTTCATTTTTCGATTAGTAATTTAGTTTGATTATTCCGTTAGATCGAATATAACGATTTTTCCAGCATGTCCAATCTGATTTTTCTCGAAAAACCGGGATAATCGTTCGAATTTCATGATCAAAAAAAAAAATATTTTCAACTTTCATTCGATTCGATTATTTAGATCGAATAAACGGGATAAACGAACGTTTTTATTGTACCATGTATGGCCACCATGAGTAGCCAAGCATCCTCCTTTCCTACAAAACACCATCCATATCATAGACCAGGGGATAATCACCACCCCTGTGCGCTAGAGTTAGGAGTATTTACCCCATTCGTGTAGAGATAGGTATTGGGGGGCCTTATGATGGTATAGGAGAGCCCCATTTAATGGCTTGACTCCCAGATACCTGTCCCTTTCTTATCCTCTTTAGTGTTGTTAACAGAATATTAAAACATCTTATTAATAAATCTGATCTTCTACTTTCTTTTCTTTTTCAGCTGTCATCTTTCATCTGTCACTTTCTGTCTTCTGTTGTCTTTCTTCCATATTTTTCACCTCCTTCCCCAGGCTTTTGCTCCCAGCCAGACTACCGCTGCACCTCACAGCTCCCCACCATACCTTTGCAGTGCACACACTACCTTGTTGGTCACTACCTACTTGCTGAAGCTCTGCACGCACCGTCAGAGCCGTCACTATCTCCTCCCTCCCAGGCAGTGTCACCTGTGCTCTCTAGCGAGACCCACCACACCACTATACAGAAAGCCCCAGCAAAGGCGGCCTGAGGAGAATTCCCATTGGTCAGCTTAGCAAACCATTTGGGAGCCCTCTGTACAGTACTAGCAAAAAAGAATCTTTACATTTGCCGCCAGGTTTCCCTAGCGCTTTCTCTGATGGGATGGGACTCCTTAAAAGAGATAAGTCCTAGGGAGTCCCACAGATGTCCGTCGCCTTCCAGGCAAAATGGGTATAAAGGGTCACTTTTGCGAGCCCTGTAATAACAGCAGTCCACAGAGCTAGCGCCACTCAGGTTAGTAGTAAAGCAGTCTACAGTTTTGTATACAATGAACAGAGGCGCCAAAAGTATAAAATTAGATTAAATTAGCTTAAAAACCAACTCAAATGGGTAAGATGAAGGAGGAAGTGGTGGTCTTACCTCCCTCAAGCAGACACGACAATGACTGCGATTCAGACAGTCAAACACATTTATTAGAAACTCACCAAAAAATTTTGCAACGCGTTTTGCAGGCTCAATCTCGCTTCATCAGGCAATACAGGGAGGAGTATCAAGCGATCTGCACAAGGATTCAAGTTAAGCACCTCTGAACTTGAATCCTTGTACAGATTGCTTGATACTCCTCCCTGTATTGCCTGATGAAGTGGGATTGAGCCTGCGAAACGCGTTGCAAAATTTTTTGGGGGAGTGTCTAATAAATGTGTTTGACTGTCTGAATCGCAGTCGTTGTCGTGTCTGCTTGAGAGAGGTAAGACCACCACTTCCTCCTTCATTTTTTCCATTTTCGTTGGTTTTTAAGCTCATTTAATCTAATTTTATACTTTTGGCGCCTCTGTTCATTGTATACAATTTTGAGTCCACCCTTGGTGGAGGGTTGCTACCCTTTTTTCCTGTCTACAGAGAGCGACTTCTTAATCCTGAGTGGGGTCAGGACAATCTCCCCACCTGCCTTTACAGTGGTTGCCTGCTGGTGAACCTGACTTGTGAGTATCTAGCAATACGAATTTATTGCTACCTTATCCAGTACGTATTACACTATTGGGGCTCTTGGTGTTCCCTGTTTTTAGTCTATAGTTTTGGACTGTGATGTTATACAAGGGGCTTGATTCACAAAGCGTTGCTAACCCAGTTAGAGACTTTAGGCGTGATAACCATTGCACCACGCTGGTGAAAAGCCAGTTTAGGCGTGATAAGTTTAGGCATGATAAGTTTAGGTGTGATAAGTTTAGATAAGTTTAGATCGCGCGCAAAGTCCCGCACGCAAAGCAGTGCCATTAAACTCTATGCGAAGTGCACCAGACTTTGCTAGCGCAAAACTTTTGATCAGCTGTGCACTGCGGTGCTAACCCAGTTGGTGCTATAGTTATCATGCCTAAACTTACCACACCTAAACTTACCACACCTAAACTTACCACGCCTAAACTGAGTTTAGGCGTGATAAAGGGCTTTTCACCAGCGTGCTAACTGTTAGCACCGCTTTGTGAATCAAGCCCAAGGAGTCCAAAACTCCTTGTATAACATCACAGTCCAAAACTTCTTATATAACATCACAGTTATCTCCATATACTATGGTTGCTTCTTGGATATTAAGCCTCCACTACATCCTTTGGTGCCGCACTCACCATTCACTAAGACTCCCTGGTGGGTCTAATGTAGTCTTGGGACTGTTCCCGGGTCGTCCCCCACCACTCTGGCAATATTCTGCTTCACCTCAATGAACTTCCTTATCTTCTGTTTGACCAATGATATATGTCTGAAAGCTCAATAAAAAGCCTCTCATAGCGTAAAAACGTCTTACATTTTTTAAAAAATTTGCATAAAATTGCACTCAAATATTCCATAAGGTCCATAAGGTCATAGTCGCATAGAGTTTTGCTTCAATGCGGGCTCTCCCCCGCTTTGTTGGCCGCTGGCAGGCTGGTCCTTGTAGTCCCACTCCGCTAAGCTGTTCGTGCGCACTTCTACCGGCCTCACCTCACGTGGGACGCCCACCGCTGCTGCCGTCGGTACTTCCTGGTTGCGTGATTAGGCTCCGCCCGATATGTTTCGGCAGGATATGAATCATCAGGGAGTCCATTTAACATTTAATGAGGATTTATGAGCAAGAAAGTAATCTTGTGCCACTCTTCCTCAGATAGGTTTCTCTTAAGATAGTGTACCCATTTGTCCTGGTAGGGATTAGGATTAGGGGAGACATCACCACTCATGGGGATGTTGTACATGAAGCAAGTCCTTTTTTGGGGAAGGAGGGGGGGGGGGGGGGGGGGTTTGAAAGTTTTTTTTCAGTCTTTGCACTGAGTTGTCAGTGGCTTTGCGTTCAAAGGCAGAAAGAGATAAGGAAAGTTTGTGCGCCTTAGGTCTTTTTATTGTGATAAGTGTGATCAGACAAAAGATTCTGTCAGTCAGACAATTGTATATGTTTAATAATAATATAATTTTGCAACGCTTACAGTCTCATAATACATCACAGTTATTTGCTGTAAGCAATTAGCTTATGATTGCTATCAATTAACTTTACTTCTTTGTTTTCTCATAGGAGATGTTTTACGCCTTATTATTAAAATACCTTTTAAGCCAAAAGCAAGCTAGGAAATACTCAAAATAAGGGTTATATGACTTTTGAACTCACATTTTAGCACTTTTTTAATTGTTAAGTGCTGAAAAAGTATTTTGTAGATAAGAAGAAAAATTATCTCCTAGGAGAAAACTCAAAGGAAAAATGTATTGAATATGGGCCTGTGGGACTGTCGATGATTGTGTCCACAGTCTTTATCAGTGTGTTGCTGGTCCATAACTGGCATTGAAAATAGCAAATGGAAGTTAGAACTCTTCCCCAGACAGAGTAAAAAATGAAATGTAACACATAGAGGGTTGCTTTGGAACCCAGTTGGAAAACATTGCTTTGTTATCTTAGTGAGAAAACAGCTTAGTTTTATAAAGACACAAGTATTCAATGATAATTTAAAAGTTTATGTTTTGTGGATAAATCTTTAACTACTTTACGACCGTCTCACGCCAACGGGTGTGACCGCGGCGGCCGCCCCAGGACCGCCTAACGCCAATTGGCGTCAAGTCCTGGGGCCACATGCTCGATCGTTCCCTGCCACTTTACGGAATGGAGTTCCGTGATTAGCCTGCTAACCGCCGATCGAGGAAAGAAATCCCCGTTGTTTACATGCATACAGCGCTACGGGCTCCAGCAGCGCTGTACGAGATTGGCGATCCCTGGCTTCTGATTGGCCGGGGATCACCGTCCTCTCATAGGCTGATGCCTATGAGAGGCGGAAAGCAGGACAGATCGCCGTCCTGCTCAATTCTTCAGGCAGAGGGGAGGAGGGAAGGGGAGGGAGGGGGACGGTGGCAATGAGAGCCTCTATGAGGCTGAAGAAAAAAAAAAAAGTGACAGCGGCGATCGGACCCCTCCGGCAGCATATCCCCTTAGGGACAAAAATAGGAGGTGAGTCCGATCGCCATACTCCTTAGCTGGGCTGTGCAGGAGGCTAAAAAGCCTGCACAGCCCACTACAGAAAAATGTGCCTGGTCTTGTGGGGGGATTAACACTGCGGTCATCAAGTGGTTAAGATACATTTCCATAAATGTTTCTCATTTTTGTGTTCCACAGTTCCACCTTTGGTTACGATCACACCTGAAGATGTTACCATTGAGCTGGAGACAGAGAAATCAGTGATGTGTGAAGTGTTCAATTTCTATCCACAAACTGTGACCATCCGCTGGGTGCGATACAATAAAGCTTCCCCCGAATATGTGACCCTGAACAATGGGACCTGCACTGCTGAACACATCACTAACAGTGATGGAACCTTCCGTGTCACAAGTCAGCTGACACTAAAGCCCAAGAAAGAGTATAATGGCAATTCATATGGCTGCGTTGTCACCCACAGGTCTATAGATCATGATGTTGTGAGGAATTTCACTGTGACGGTAACAGGTACATCAGATTTTATAATTAGGCAGCTGCTAAGTTATTTCATAATACACATTTCTCTACATCCTGTCTAGGGCTAGCACAAGTCAGCACACTTGGTTTCAGCCTTGCATCACAGCATGTAAGCTATAGTAGTTGTCTGACTTTCTGAGGAATTGTCAGGAAAAAAGCACCTGACCCTGTGGTTTTATAGGTGCCTCCAATATAGGTAGCCAGTATATTTGCCCCAGTGTAGGTTAGATAGGTATATGCCTCCAGTATAGATTATATTGGTATATGCCCCCAGTATAGGTTAGATAGGAATATGCCCCCAGTATAGGTTAGATAGGTATATGTCCCCCAGTATAGGTTAGATAGGTATATGTCCCCCAGTATAGGTTAGATAGGTATATGTCCCCCAGTATAGGTTAGATAGGTATATGTCCCCCAGTATAGGTTAGATAGGTATATGTCCCCCAGTATAGGTTAGATAGGTATATGTCCCCAGTATAGATTATATTGGTATATGCCCCCAGTATAGGTTAGATAGGTATATGCCCCCAGTATAGGTTAAATAGGTATATGTCCCCCAGTATAGGTTAGATAGGTATATGTCCCCCAGTATAGGTTAGATAGGTATATGTCCCCCAGTACAGGTTAGATAGGTATATGTCCCCCAGTATAGGTTAGATAGGTATATGTCCCCCAGTATAGATTATATTGGTATATGCCCCCAGTATAGGTTAGATAGGTATATGCCCCCAGTATAGGTTAAATAGGTATATGTCCCCCAGTATAGGTTAGATAGGTATATGTCCCCCAGTATAGGTTAGATAGGTATATGTCCCCCAGTATAGATTATATTGGTATATGCCCCCAGTATAAGTTAGATAGGTATATGCCCCCAGTATAGGTTAGATAGGTATATGTCCCCCAGTATAGGTTAGATAGGTATATGTCCCCCAGTATAGGTTAGATAGGTATATGTCCCCCACTATAAGTTAGATAAGTATATGTCCCCCAGTATAGGTTAGATAGGTATATGTCCCCCAGTATAGGTTAAATAGGTATATGTCCCCCAGTATAGGTTAGATAGGTATATGTCCCCCAGTATAGGTTAGATAGGTATATGTCCCCTAGTATAGGTTAGATAGGTATATGTCCCCCAGTATAGGTTAGATAGGTATATGTCCCCCAGTATAGGTTAGATAGGTATGCAGTACGTCATCACAGGGGGCGCTGTTACCATAGTGACAGACACCAGGACAGGAAGTAGATAGAAGCTGTAAGGATCAAGGAAGGTATGTTGAAACTTCTCTCTCCACACCGCTCCGCCTGGTGCCAGCACGCCCGCCGCCCGCACGCCTGCCGCCAGCAGCAGAGCGAGGCCCCCTGCAGTGTGAGGCCCCAAGCGGGGGTTTGGCTTGCTTGTATGCTGGTGGCGCCCCTGGTCCTTGGTGTTAGTCCTGGATCCTGGCCACGTGGTGGCTGTAGGGTCAGGTATGCTTGGAGTGTGTATTGCTGTGCCCAGCCAGTACAAGCTGGGATCCCCGGCAGTGAGTGGAGGTTTAGTGGTAGAGTAGCAGACAGACATTGTAGGGTTACCCGCAATGAAAGACTATTTTATTCATTTATTGTATTTATAAAGCACCAACATATTATGCAGCGCTGACTAATGCTGTATTAAATACTTGCTTTGCCACTAGTTCTACAGGGGAGCTCCCCCACTTTTTAAGCATATATGACAACAAGAGGTAAAACAAAAAAATAAATAGGCATTTGAATTTCCCTCCCTCTGAGCATATTGGTTTACCCAAGTGGGGGGGGGGGGTGGATTTGTGTTTAACGGCTCTACGACTACTTGCAGAGTGGCTCCCCCAGGACCGCCAAACGCAGATTAGCATCGAGTCCTAGGGGCGGAGAATAGCAGGGAACGCGCGCACGCATGCACGATCGTTCCCTGCCGAGACCCGGAGCGGAGCTCCGTGATGGGCAGGCTGTGAGGAAAAAAAAAAAAGTTTATTTACATGTACGGCGCAGCACGGGTAATGTGATGCGCACAAAGTTTTCCTGAATTTACACAAACTTTGTAATGCACATTAACTTTACTTTATACAAAAATGCATACGTTACTTGTATGATGTGAGTTACTAGCTCACTAACAGTGTGACAAAGTCAGCCAGTGACCCAGGTTACAAACAGGGCCGGCGCTACCATTAAGGCAAAGGAGGCAGCTGCCCCAGGGCCCCAGAGCTTGTAGGGGCCCCAGTGGCTACAAGAGGAAAAAAAATTTTTCAAAATCGGCCTTATAGTTTTTGAGAAAATCGATTTTAAAGTTTCAAAGGAAAAAAAAACACATTTAAAAACCTGCCGACTTTAATGGTTAATAGCAAATCCACCTTAAATGCTAGAAACCCTAAATTTGCAGGGTATGTTAAGGAGATCATTAGGAATAAGAGGAAAAAACAATTTTTCAAAAAGACCTTATAGTTTTTGAGAAAATCAATTTTAAAGTTTCGAAGGAAAAAAAGTATACTTTTAAATGCGGTAAATGTCACTTTTAGTAGCAAACCTAACGGTAGTGTAATTTTACATGTATCAAACGAAAGCGCAATAAATTTCCTGACGGGGTTTCCAGGGGGTCTATACGCAGCCGCAGCGCTTTGGCCAGGGATCGCTATACAGCCGCAATATGGCTGTATGAAGATCCCTGGCATGTTTTCCTATTTTCCCAATTATTTTTTTTTTATGTTTAGAGTGTGGGAATTAAAAAAAAAAATTGTGGGGTCCCCCCTCCTGAAACTTTTTAACCCCTTGTCCCCCATGCAGGCTGGAATAGCCAGAATGTGGAGCTCCGACCGATTGGGGCTTCACACCCTGACTATACCAGCTGCAAAAAAGGTCTCTTAATGCTGATTTTTGTTCCAGGGTATATGTTGGGGGGGCCCCCCAGGTTTATTTTGCCCTGGGGCCCCATTGTTGCTTAAACCGGCCCTGGTTACAAAAGCAATGCATGTATTGTTTATATAACACAAGTTGTGCTAGGGTGTGAGTGGCTTCAAATCGGAAAAAGTGAGACTGACTAACACAAGAAACTAAATGTATACATTGGTTCAAAACTGTAGAAGATGATTTAAACAAGGACTCTAACTTCTTTTGCTGGTACGATGGGTTTTAAATACCACAATTCTTTTTATTTTTATAATTTTTATTTCTATCTTTTCATTTTTTGTTTCATATGCTGGTAAGGTGTTGTTTACTGTCACCATTCATTTTATTTTATTTCATGTGCTGGGAAGATGGTTTTAAATGCCACAGCTCTCTTTAGCATAGAACTAATGGTGCATGTAGTCAGCCCAGTCACTTTTGAACTCGGAATTTATGATGTCTCCCCATAACCAGAGTCCGTTTTATGTTGTGTTGTAGGAAACTGTTGCTCTTATCAATTTAGCCAGGATGCCTGGGAAAGCCTCCTGAAGTAACAGTTAAGGCAACTACTGTATAGTGTTTTTTTATAACATTGCATCATTCTCTAATATTTGCAGTTTACACACTACACTCAGCATTCTAAATTATTTTACAGAGCAGGCCAGTGATCTATTGACCTGTCCTCTACAGGAAAAATAAGATACAGTGACTGACAGTTGAGATAACAAGCTTCAGAAGACAAAGCTCTAATCGACTTTGAAAGTTGTGGAGCTCAATGGCTCTTTTGGATAGATAACAACCGTTCTTAACTCTCGTTTCTTAACTCTTCCTGTACTGGAAACAATATTTGACTTATGTCTCTGCTCCTAATGTTTTATTTCTTAGCTGAACTACACATACAAATCATTATATCATTTCTTTTTTGCTTCAGTGTCTCTTTAATGAATGTGTCCTTACATAAGGGGCTTGATTCACAAAGCGTTGCAAACTGTTTAGCACAGGTGTGCTAAACAGTTATCACGTGAAGTGCTTTTCGCTGACTTTTGCGCGCGCAAAGTGCCGCGATTCGCGCGATCGCAGCACTTTGCGCGCGCAAAAGTCCGCAAAAAGCACTTCACGTGCTAACTGTTTAGCACACCCGTGCTAAACAGTTTGCACCGCTTTGTGAATCAAGCCCAAGATGTTGTACATGAGCACAGCTGTATTTGAATTAGATGTTTGTAATTCAGTTATTAGTAAGTAAGTAGGGGTCTATATGCAGTGGGACGGATCTAGGGGGGGGGGGGGGGCAAGCGGGTATCTTGCCCCAGGCGCAGTTTGTTGAATTCTTAAAAAGGCAGCAAAATGAATGGCAGTTTAGGCGCCAAAACCTGACCTTTAGGCGCCAAAACCTGACCTTGCCCCAGGCGCAACTTGGTCTTGATCCGTCCCGGGGTAGTGATCATCTCCACATGGGACTGTGAATCGTGGGAATCAATAACAAAGTCCTCTCCTCCTGGGGGAGGGCTTTATTAAATCAAATGGAAAAACATATGTGATATAGCTTTTTCCCCAGTTCCTTTATTTTCAGTTAAATATTGCTTAGAGCAAATGGCACATGACAATTGTATTCCATAAAGGACTTCATTAGTGAAATATCTTGTGTGATTGCAGAGCGAGATAACACTGGAGCAATAATTGGAGCTGTAATCGGGACTCTGATCTGTACATTACTGGCGGTGGCCTGTGTGATGATTTATGTGAGAGTGTTCAAGACAGGTAAGTGCTAAATTTCCACATGACAGTTATTGTTATTACTGTATGATAATGATATTCTCCCTATCTCTCCTCAATTGTTTAGTTAACTCTGACTCTTCATGACCATATGTACTGTACTTCTGCACGCCAGATGTCTGTCAATCACTGTTAATTTCAGCTATTGTATGGGAATGGCATTCCCCCATTATAGCCAGATGTGCCCCCAGGATTAGCGTCCCCCTCCCCATGATAGCCAGATGTCCCCCCAGTATTAGATTATGCCTCTTAGGATAACCAGGTGTGCCCCCATTATTAGATTCCTCTCTCTCCTTACCCAGATGGTCCCAGTTTATATTTTAGTCCCCCTTCACCACCCCCCCCACACAGATATCCTCTCCACCCATTATGGTTAGCCAGATGTGCCCCCCCTCCCCCCAGCACCACCACCCAGGCAGCCCCCTCCGTGCCCAGATCGCTACTAAAAAAGCATCAGCATCAGCAAGCAGTCTGTCTTACCTCGCCTGGTTCCTGTGATCATCCTGCAGCCCAAGCCTCTGTTCCCCATTCTGCAATCAGCCCCTTCATGATGAATATCCAGGTCCCGGCTTGATGACATCATCAAGCTGGGGCCCGAATATTCGGCACCGCGGGGCTGACGGCAGAGCGGGGAATGGAGGCTCGGGCTACAGGATGATCCCAGGAACCAGGCAAGGTGAGTCAGGCTCCTTGCAACTTCTTTCTTGTAGCGACCAGGCCACGGAGGGGGAGAAATGAATGATGGTTGCAGTTGGCTACTGCAGTGATCGCTGATCTGTGGGAGGGTGGACTAAGTCAGAGGACATAGATATACTGTATTTGTGGAAAGAGTGGTTAAAAAGGTCTCCCTGATCTCACTGCATGAGAAATTGCATTCCTCTACTCTGAATAACAAAGCCACCTTATGATAGCAGACCCAGACCATTTGCTCTCTTAGGCCTTAATTAATATAACAATTAGCAAGTGGAAGAATGCAAGGCAGCAAAGAAGTGGACGGGTATGCTAATGGAGATTGCCTGGAATATATACGTTCCTTTTGGTAGAATATCCATTTTCTGGGCATTTATCCGAGCTGAAAGAGACAGAGGAAGGCGGGACCATGTCTTGTCATATCCATGGATATTATCTATTAAAGGCAAGAAATTAAGCTGGTATAGTCTACCCAGAATGGAAGGGATCTGAACACCTAAGATAAGTTATAAGATGAGTTATAGTCAAGGACAGGCATTTAAAACCATTGAAAACCAAAAGGAGGAGCCTACAGAGGACCAGAATGACTGGTAAAGGCAGCCATACACTGGTCGATTGCCACCAGATCGACCAACAGATAGATCCCTCTCTAATCGAATCTGATCAGAGAGAGATCTAATGGCTGCCCATATACTGCACACAGATTTTGAATCTATTTCATGCTGAAATCGATTCACAACCTGGGGAGCTGCTGTCTGCTCACAGCCTATCTGTCCCTCACTGCAGCTCCGGTGTCCCGGAATCCCCTCCAATGCAGATGCCGACCTTACCATGTCGGCATCTTCTGCGCGTGCACGAGCGCAAAGCCGGGCCGCCTGCAAGCACGTGGCCTGAAGCATTCTGCACAGGCGCAGAACTACTGCACCTGCACAGAACGCTCCCGTCGGAGGTAGCGGTGCGGCTGTGCGCTTGCGCAGGCACAGTGGATGCCGGCCTAGCAAGGTTGCCATCTGCAATGGAGGGTACCCTGGGACTCTGGAGCTTCAGCAAGGGAAAGATCGCCTGCCAGGCCCCAGGTACATCTTGTTTTTGTTTTTTTTATTTGGGTGTGTCCCTTAAAGGTTGTAAAGAACTGAAAATGGCCATTTCTTGAATTTGCAGCATTAGGAGGTCATATTTACTGAAATCAACAGCTATTTCAATTAAAAACTTCTGATTTTCTTGAAAAGATGATGCAAGTGGCAGTCAGCATTTGAATCATCAGCAGGGGTGCAGCTAAGGTTTTGGTGGCCCAAGCAGTCCATAAGTTGAGGCCCACCATCCATGAAAGAAATGGTTAGCCATACCTCCAAACAAAGCGGCCCGCTGTAAGAAAAATGGGCGTGGCCAACACATGATGTGGGTGGAGCCAAATACTAGCAGTTTCTAGGCTAAATTGCACCCAGGGCAAGGGCATAAAATGTGCCCCCAACATGGAGACAAGTATAGGTGCCCGCAGTATAGGTAACCAGCTATAGGTCCCCTCCAGTACAGGTAGGCCATATAGTTGCTCCCAGTATAGGTTAGATAGGTAGGTGCCCCCATATAGGCTAGATAGGTAGGTGCCCCCATATAGGTTAGATAGGTAGGTGCCTCCAATATAGGTAGCCAATATATTTGCCCCAGTATAGGTTAGATAGGTAGGTGCACCCAGTAAAGGTTAGATAGGTAGGTGCCTCCAGTATACATTAGATAGGTAGATGCCCCCATATACACTCACCTAAAGGATTATTAGGAACACCATACTAATACAGTGTTTGACCCCCTTTCGCCTTCAGAACTGCCTTAATTCTATATGGCATTGATTCAACAAGGTGCTGAAAGCATTCTTTAAAAATGTTGGCCCATATTGATAGGATAGCATCTTGCAGTTGATGGAGTTTTGTGGGATGCACATCCAGGGCACGAAGCTCCTGTTCCATCCCAAAGATGCTCTATTGGGTTGAGATCTGGTGTCTGTGGGGGCCATTTTAGTACAGTGAACTCATTGTCATGTTCAAGAAACCAATTTGAAATGATTGGAGCTTTGTGACATTATCCTGCTGGAAGGAGCCATCAGTGGAAGGGTATATGGTGGTCATGAAGGGATGGACATGGTCAGAAACAATGCTCATATAGCCCGTGGCATTTAAACAATGCCCAATTGGCACTAAGGGGCCTAAAGTGTGCCAAGAAAAATCCCCCACACCATTACACCACCACCACCAGCCTGCACAGTGGTAACAAGGCATGATGGATCCGTGTTCTCATTCTGTTTACGCCAAATTCTGACTCTATCGAGACTCATCAGACCAGGCAACATTTTCCAGTCTTCAACTGTCCAATTTTGGTGAGCTTGTGCAAATTGTAGCCTCTTTTTCCTATTTGTAGTGGAGATGAGTGGTACCCGGTGGGGTCTTCTGCTGTTGTAGCCCATCCGCCTCAAGGTTGTGCGTGTTGTGGCTTCACAAATGCTTTGCTGCACATCTCGGTTGTAATGAGTGCTTATTTCAGTCAACGTTGCTCTTCTATCGAAATGAATCAGTCGGCCCATTCTCCTCTGACCTCTAGCATCAACAAGGCGTTTTCTCCCACAGGACTGCCGCATTCTGGATGTTTTTCCCTTTTCACACCATTCTTTGTATACCCTAGAAATGGTTGTGCGTGAAAATCCCAGTAACTGAGCAGATTGTGAAATACTCAGACCGCCCATCTGGCCTCAACAACCATGCCACGCTCAAAATTGCTTAAATCACCTTTCTTTTCCATTCTGACATTCAGTTTGGAGTTCAGGAGATTGTCTTGACCAGGACCACACCCCTAAATGCATTGAAGCAACTACCATGTGATTGGTTGATTAAATAATTGCATTAATGAGAAATTGAACAGGTGTTCCTAATAATCCTTTAGGTGAGTGAAAGTTAGATAGGTAGGAGCCCCCAGTAGATAGGTGCCTCCAGTATAGGTTAGATAGGTAGGTGCCCCCAGTATAGGTTAGCTAGTATAGTTGTCCCCAGTACAGGTTAGATAGGTAGGTACCCCTCAGTATAGGTTAGATAGGTAGATGCCCCCAGTATAGATTAGATAGGTAGATGCCCCCAGTATAGATTAGATAGGTAGGTGCCTGCAGTATAGGTTAGATAATTAGGTGCCCCCAGTATAGGTTAGAGAGGTAGATGCCCCCAGTATAGATTAGATAGGTAGGTGCACGCAGTATAGGTCAGATAGGTAGCTACCCCTCAGTATAGATTTGATGGGTATATGCTTTCAGTATAGATTAGATAGGTATATGCTCCCAGTATAGGTTAGATAGGTATATGCTCCCAGTATAGGTTAGATAGGTATATGCCCCCAGTATAGGCAGGAGGGTGTGCACAGTGGCCGGGGAGCGGGCAGAGAGAAGTTTACACTTACCTGCCTGGAACCTGCACACAGCTTCTATCCTTATCCTGTCCCGGAGCGCGTCACATCGGTAAGAGCTCCCCATGTGGTGACATGCGGTTATGTAATCACATAGGGCGCTGTTACCATAGCAACAGATGCTGGGATTGGCAGTAGATAGAAGCTGGCAGGATCCAGGCAGGTAAGTGGAAACTTCTTTCTGCCTGCTCCCCCGCTGCTGCGCACACCCTCCTGTCGCGCCGCCTGGCGTCTACACCTGCACACCCACCGCCAGCAGCATAGCAATGCCCCTCGCAGTGTGAGGCCCCAAGCGGGGGTGTGGCTGCCTGTATGCTGGCACTCATCAGCCATTAAAGTATAATTTTAATGTTACTGAACCAAGTTCTTATGATAATTGGATGTATTTCAAAATAAAAACGAAAAATACACTGTTTCAAATTATTAGGCACAACAGAGTTTCAAAACATTTTGCAGGTCGTAAAGAACTGAAAATGGTCATTTGTTGAATTTGCAGCATTAGGAGATCATATTTACTGGAATAAAAAGCTATTTCAATCAAAAACATCTTAACAGGTCAAGTTACATATAAAAAATAGGACCCCTTATTTGATAGTAGTTTTACAATTCTTGCATCCATTGAACTTGTGAGTTTTTGGAGAGTCTCTGCTTGAATTTCTTTGCAGGATGTCAGAATAGCCTCCTAGTGCTGTTGATTGGATGTAAACTGCCTCCCACTCTCATAGATCTTTTGCTTGAGGTGGCTCCAAAGGTTCTCAATAGGATTGAGGTCAGGGGAGGATGGGGGTGGGGCCACACCATGAGTATCTCTCCTTTTATGCCAATAGCAGCCAATGATGCAAAGGTAATCCTTGCCACAGGAGATGGTACATTGTCATGCATAAAGATGATTTTATCATGGGAAATACGGATCTTCTTTTTGTACCATGGAAGAAAGTGGTCAGTCAGAAACTCCACCCACTTTTCAGAGGTCATTTTCACACTTTCAGGGACCCTAAAGGGGCCGAACAGCTCTCTTACCATGATTACAGCCCAAAACATTACTCCACCGCCTCCTTAACCTCCCTGGCGTTCTATTTCCCCAGGATTTCCGTGCAAAAAGTGGTTCAATTAATTTCCAATAATTGTCAACCTTTTTTTTTTTTTTTTGCAATCATTTTTTTTTTAAATATTGAATTCAATACAGGTTATTGTATTGAATTAAACTAAAAAAAAGTGTTTACTGTGAGATGTTGATGACACTGTGTGACCCTGGTGTCATCAACGCTGATCGCCGGGGGACATGAAGCAAAATCTGCCAAGGGACATGGAAGAAGGCACCGAGGAAGCTATCAGAGGTACGCAACGAGGGATCAGCTCGCCAATGGTGAATATAAGACCCAGATGTGTAGCCAGGTGTATAGTTTTGCCAGATGTATAGGTAGGCAGATATTTTACCAAATGTATAGGTAGGCAGATATTTAGCCAGAAGTATAGGTAGCCAGATGTTTTACCAGATGTATAGGTAGCCAGTTATTTAGCCAGATGTATAGGTAGCCAGATGTTTTACCAGATGTATATGTAGCCAGTTATTTAGCCAGATATATAGGTAGCCAGGTGTCCCCCCTTGCCCCCCCCCCCGATCCCCCACCCCCCAGTCTCCTCCAGCCCCGATTTACTAACCCGAGGGTTGTCTCCTGCGGCGGCTTCTGTGCAGGGGAGGGGGGGGATCCCTCTTCCTTGTGGGCTGGTGGCTGGTCGGGGATTCCCCCTTCTGCGCAGGGGGGGGGGGGGAGAGATCCCCCTTCTATGCGGGCTGTTGGCCTGGTGTCTCCTTTCTGCGCAGGGTGGGGGGGGGAGATTCCCCTTCTATGTGGGCTGGTGGCCGGGTGTCTCCCTTCTGCGCAGGGGGGGAGATCCCCCTTCTATGCGGGCTGGTGGCCGGGTGTCTCCCTTCTGTGCAGGGGGGGAGATCTCCCTCCTATGCGGGCTGGTGGCCGGGTGTCTCCCTTCTGTGCAGGGGGGGAGATCCCCCTTCTATGTGGGCTGGTGGCCGGGTGTCTCCCTTCTGCGCAGGGGGGGAGATCCCCCTTCTATGCGGGCTGGTGGCCGGGTGTCTCCCTTCTGTGCAGGGGGGGAGATCTCCCTCCTATGCGGGCTGGTGGCCGGGTGTCTCCCTTCTGTGCAGGGGGGGAGATCCCCCTTCTATGCGGGCTGGTGGCCAGGTGTCTCCCTTCTGTGCAGGGGGGGAGATCCCCCTTCTATGCGGGCTGGTGGCCGGGTGTCTCCCTTTTGCGCAGGGGGGGAGATCCCCCTTCTATGCGGGCTGTTCGGGGACTCCCCCTTCTGTGTGTGGGGGGGTCCCCTTCTGTGCGGGCTGGCTGGGGGTGGCTCTTCCCTCTTCCTCCCTCCGGATCCCACGTGCGTCCCCCCGTACCCCCCCCCCCCCCCCCTCCTGATCTCCTATCCTCCCCGGTATCCAGCCCTACACTACTCACCCGAGGGCTGTCTCCTGCGCCGGCCGCGATTGCCACCCTCCTCCTCCATCACTGAAGTCTCGGTTCTGTGTAACTACAGTACGCGGCTTGGTGACGTCACCAAGCCGCGTACTGTAATTACACAGACCGGGACTTCAGCGATGGAGGAGGAGGGTGCCAATTGCAGCCGGCGCAGGAGACAGCCCTCGGGTGAGTAGTGTAGGGCTGGATACCGGGGAGGATAGGAGATCAGGGGGGGGGGGAGTACGGGGGGACGCACGTGGGATCCGGAGGGAGGAAGAGGGAAGAGCCACCCCCAGCCAGCCCGCACAGAAGGGGACCCCCCCACACACAGAAGGGGGAGTCCCCGAACAGCCCGCATAGGAGGGGGATCTCCCCCCCTGCGCAGAAGGGAGACACCCGGCCACCAGCCCGCATAGAAGGGGGATCTCCCCCCCTGCACAGAAGGGAGACACCTGGCCACCAGCCCGCATAGAAGGGGGATCTCCCCCCCTGCACAGAAGGGAGACACCCGGCCACCAGCCCGCATAGGAGGGAGATCTCCCCCCCTGCACAGAAGGGAGACACCCGGCCACCAGCCCGCATAGAAGGGGGATCTCCCCCCCTGCGCAGAAGGGAGACACCCGGCCACCAGCCCGCATAGGAGGGGGATCTTCCCCCCTGCACAGAAGGGAGACACCCGGCCACCAGCCCGCATAGAAGGGGGATCTCCCCCCCTGCACAGAAGGGAGACACCCGGCCACCCCCTCCGCACAGAAGGGGGAATCCCTTCCCGCACGCACTTTCTCTGCCCGCCGGCTGCACAGGGATTCCCCAGAGTGGCTGGATGCTAGTTCTGCACGCTGGGGGTAGCACAGATCGCTACCCACAGCGTGCTGACAGGCATCCAGCCACTCTGGGGAATCCCTCTGATGAGGGAAAAGTGGAGCCGGCGGTGCAGAGAAACAGGAAATCTCCCTGGCAGTATTGACGAGCCCAGCTCGTCATTACCACTTTCAGCATGTTTCTGCTGGACGAGCCAGGCTCGTCATTACCTCCAGGGTGGTTAATGACATTGCAGGCTTGTTGGGATGTGGTGGCTGTCAACCAACCATCCACCATTTCCATCCATCCATCCATTCATTGGGACCATGAAGAGTTGCATGGCACTTATCAATAAACAAGACTGTTTGAAAATTAGTCTTCTTGTAGTTATGGGCCCACTGCAGCTCTTTCTGCGTGTGAGCTTTTGTTAGAATCCTGCACTTGAATGTTCACGGGACTCCGACGGCACCAGCAGCCTCAAATATGTGTTTGCTGCTTTGTAATGGCATTTTACAGCTGTTCTCTAAATCTGATGTATTTGTTTAGCAGAACCTCATTTTGCTTTTATCTGCACAAACCCGTGTGTACTCTGAGTCAGCCACAAATCTTTTAACAATGCGATGATCATGCTTAAGTTTTTGTGAAATATAAAGGTTTTCATACCAGGTCTGGGTATAAACCAAGCGCCTCTGCCTTGGACCGAGGCACTTGGTTCATACCCAGAGGCGCTTGGTTCATACCAAGACCTGCATTGTATATGCTCCTACTTATTGTCTGATGAAGCCGGGCCATACCTGCAAGATGCGTTGCATTGTTCATTATACATTTTTGTTGATATAACATCAGCATTTTCTTGTGTCTGCTTGGAGGAGGTAAGTCCACCACTTGTTCTCTACTTTTAAACTTTTTAGCAAGTTTTATTCTTCTGGTGCCTTTGTTTATACATTGTACAAATCCACCCTAGGGCGAAGGGTGTTACCCCCTTTTTCCTCTATCTAAGGACAGCGACTTCTGTTCTTAATCCTAAGTGGGGTAAGGCTTTATCTCCCCACCTGCATTCACATTGGTTACCTAAGAGGTGACCTTGTTTTGTGAGAATAACTGCACTTACTCTTTTCATCAATCCATTTAATACCAGTACATACTACACCTCTTTTGCTCTGTTTTAAGGAGGAAATGTTACATTTAATTTAGCATTGCTTTTTAATGAAGGGCTTTTTGGTCTCTTTAAACCCTTTATAACTGCCAGGTGATTCTGGGTCACCATGAGCTGTCTGGGTATTCCTTTCTTCCACTAGAAAATTCTTCATCTTCTCTAAAAACGACCATATTTTTTGACGTTTAAGATTCTCCAGAATATAAGACACATCTAGGTTTAGAGGGCAAGAACCAGGGATAAAAAATTTGTTCTAAACCTGGTGCGTCCGTGGTCCAGGAACATCTTGTAGATGTTCTCCCCCAATTATTGTCCCCATGTGTTGTTCTCCTGTGCCCCCTTCTCTTCCCAGTGTGTCCCCAATGTTTCCCCTCCTGTCCCCAGTGTGTATCCAGCTCCCCTGTGTCTTTTGCTCCCCTGTGTGTCTCCGTCTCCCCTGCTGTGTGTCTTTGTCTACCCCATGTGTCTCCCCCCCCCCCCCCCCCCCCCAATGTGTCTCTTCTTCCCTCATGTATAACCAGCAGAATCTGCATCCAGCGGTGGTCACAGACCTCTCCCGCACTGCTCCTTTAGCTCTGGCTTCTGCTGATGACGCAATCAGCAGAAGTGGGTGCTAGAGGTGCAGTGAAGGAGAGGACTGTGATCACTGCTGGAGCCGCTGGATGAGGTGAGCCAAGCTGGCGATTCTGCTAGTTATACAAGGGGGAGTGGGAGACACAAGGGGGGTAGTAGGAGACACACGAAGGGACAATGCAGGGAGTCCCTGACATCACGGCAGGTCAGCAAGTCGTATCAGCGGGCATTTCGTAAGTAGGGACTCCCTGTATTCGGCATATAAGACACAGAGACTTTTTTTCCCCATTTTTGGAGGAGACGGGCCACGCGATACGGCCTATGTAGCCGTTTCACACCGCGTACAGTGAAAACGGGCGCTAAGGCTGGTTTTACACCTGACCACAGCGTTGGGGTGTGATGCTCTGCCCCCTCGCATCACACCACAACACCCAAAAAAATAGATTCATATGACCCTGAGGCAGATTGCGCCGACAGCGTCATATACATAGCACTGCCGCCACCCCCATCCACCCTTCACCGGCCATCACCGTCCTTTGCCCAGTGACATTCTCCCGCCTTTACAGAAAGTACATTACTGTAATTTCCAGATTTCCCGTTGTATTTGCGTCATTCCACCCATACATGCAACATAAAAAAGTGCCCAAGTGTGAAAAGTGCCTAATAGAGGAATAGTAGTGGACTTGCCACAATATAAACTAGTGTTGTTGTTCGAATTCAACATAGACGATTTAAAACACCTGAATACATCCAGCCGCTGCTTTTCCGCATCTAACAAGTGGACAGGAGGAGTTCACTGCTGTGCGAGTCACTTTCACTTCATGTGACTCTGATACGTTCTCCTTCCAAAATGGAAGGAAAAAGTATCGGAGTCACGTAAAAAACATTCACATAGCAATGAACTCCTCCTGACCCTGTCCGCTTGTTCAGTGCTGAACTGTGGCGGTGGAATTCAAACACCAACACTAATAAAAAAAGATCAGCCAGTGAAGTTGAGAAATATGTATTTATTGGATACCATAAATTAATTTAATTTTAATAAATACTTCTCAACCTTACTGATTGATTGTTCTTATACTGGCGTAAATCCACCACCAGTTTTTAATAATTTTAATGCTTTTTGCCATCTCCTAAGGTTCTGTTGTGTATTGGTGAGAGGTTGGCAGTTATTTGCCTTTTCTCCCTCCCTTTTTGGAAGTCCGCTATATTCGGTTCCTCTGAAGTGGGCATAGGTTTCTTTTCCTTACGTTTAAAAGTTGGATTTTTTTATGTAAACCTCAAGCTGTGCTGTACATCCAACTATACACCAGTATTTAATTATATGGACTCATTGAGCTGGTGCAGGCCGAACCCGCAGGCTGAACTTGTCCCCTATAGAAGCTGATGGTAATGCAGGGTGGTGCAAACCTCCATCTACATCTGTCTACATCAATGAGGGTGACTGCTCTACATAACCACTCAACAAGCTGGAAAATGCAAAATCTTCCTATAGAAGTATCATGGCAGCATTGCAAGACAGGCGTGAGAGAGCGGTAATACCCCAGTCAAATGAGGGAGATGCATGTGAATCAGCGCCCGGGGGAGACCATAATCATTACACCATCTACTGTCTAACTGAGAGATGAACTATGCCTCATTGCAATAAGCAAAGTGATATGTGTATACACAATCTATGAAGACATAGCCGGCCAACAACAATTGCTGCAGCGCTATATACCAATCTTGGGTCTTTACTCTGTTAGAAGGTGGCAGCTGCTGTATGTGTGTGGTTTGGTGAGTGATTGATAGTGAGGTATACGGGCTTGCATGTATGGAGCATATGAGCCAATCAAATTGGCCGGTCACCATACACACAAGCCTGGGCTTGATACAAGAAGAATTTGGGATGGATCCTGGGTTTTTAATTCCTGCGCAGAGATGATTTTAAAGTTTTTAAAGTTTGGTCTGTGGTTTGGTCTGTGGTTTGACTCCATATGAGGAGCTCCATTGTATCTATGTACCTTCTATATAGATACTTGGTCATTATATTGACTTGCTGGACTATTTGGTTCTTAGTTGTCTCCATCTTTTGACAACCTCGAAGATGTTCACCATACTTCTAGTACAGTATTTTCCGCCGTATAAGAAACACTGTTTCTCCCCAAAAATTAGGAGAAAAAGTCAGTGTCTTATACGGTAAAGGCATGGAATGCCCAACTTATAAAAGCCCGCCGATACTGATGACCCACCACCATGTTGGGGATTCCCTATCTGTGTGTCTGCACCCCCGCCTGCTTCCGCCTCCTCCCCCTTGTGCCTCCTGGCCATTCCGTGTGTGCAGCGGCAGCCGTCTTACATAATCCGCCGTGCCTGCGGGGAATGCAGACCTCCCACTCCTCCATGCGGCTTCCTCTAGTGATTGGCTTCTAATGATAATGCGATTAATACAAGCCCATCACTAGAGCAAGCCATATGGACACACACACACACACACACACACACACACACACCATACATTTATAATAAAAAATTAATAAAATAAATTCCTTCCACTTCCAAAGGCCATCCTCTCCACCCACCCAAACACTTGTTAAAATAAATACATAAGCTGCCTAAGAGACTCAACCTTTTTTATATGTATTTTATGAGGGTATATTACTGTTATTTTACTACATAAGGGCTTGTAATTATGGACCGGAAACAAAAAAACAGAAACAGACAAATGACACCTATATTTCCAAATAATATATTGTCACCATACATTGTGATAGGGACATCATTTAAAAAGTGTAATAACCGGGAGAAATAACCAAATAAAATATGTGGGTTTTAATTATGGTACCATGTTTTATTTTAAAACTATAATTGCTGAAAAATGAGAAAATATTTTTTTCTTTGTATTATTCCCGTTAAAATGCATTTAGGATAAACTAATTCTTAGCAAAATGTACTACCCAAATAAAGCCTAATTGGTGGCGAGAAAAACAAGGTAGAGATCATTTTGTTGTGATAAGTAGTAATAAAGTTATTGGCGAATAAAGGGGAGGAGCACTGACAAGTGAAAATTGGTCTGGTCTGTTAGCATAATAACACTTTGGGGGTGAAGTTCTTAATGTCTAAACCACTGGCAACAAAATTATATACATCCCTAAGTAAAGAATGTAAAAATTCTGTCCAAAGTGTCAATATTTTGTGTACCCATCATTATTTTCCAGCACTGCTTTAAAGAGAACCCGAGGTGGGCTCTAAGAACGCTATTAGCACACAGAGGCTGGGTCTGCATATCCTGCCCAACCTCTGTTGCTATACAGTTCCCCCCACAGGCCCCCCTGTGCTCTGCTTCCCCCCCTTAATCACACGCCAAGCTAGCAACACACAGCGTGTTGCAGCCGGCTGTTTGCCTCTTGATGTGTCACTCTCGCCGCTCGCCCGCCTCCTTCATATCCCTGGTCCCCGCCCGCGTCCTTTCCCTCACTGCTGATTGGAGGGAATGGTCGCGGGAGGGGACCGGCGCTATGGAGGAGGCAGGGGAGCGGCGAGAGTGACACATCAAGAGGTAAACAGCCGGCTGTGACCCACTGTGTGTCGCTAGCTCGGCGTGTGATTTATGGGGGGCAAGCAGAGCACAGGGGGGCCTGTGGGGGGAACTGTATAGCAACAGAGGCCGGGCAGGATATGCAGACCCAGCCTCTGTTTGCTAATAGCGTTCTTAGAACCCACCTCGGGTTCTCTTTAACTCCCTTGGGCATGGAGTTCATTAGAGCTTTATTGGTTGCCACTGGAATCCTTTTCCACGCCTTCACAACGAAGCAGGTAAATGTTGCACTTTCCACCTTCCTTTTAAGGATGCCCCACAGAAGCTCAATAGTGTTTAGGTCTGGAGACATGCTTGGCCAGTGCACTCCTTTGCCCTCAGTTTCTTTAGCAAGGCAGAGGTCATCTTGGAGATGTGTTTGGGGTTGTTATGTTGGAATACTGGCCTGCTGCCCAATTTTCAAAGGGAGGGGTTCATGCCCTGCTTTAGTATGTCACAGTACATGTTGGCATTCATGGTTCCCTCAATGGCCTGTAGCTCCGCAGCGTAGGCAACACTCATGTAGCCTCAAACCGTGACACTCCCACCATCATGCTTCACTGTGGGCAAGATACACTGCCCTTAGTACTCCTCAGCTGGTTGCCTCCACACACTTGTCACCATGTGAACCAAAAAACGTTATCTTGGTCTCATCAGACCATAGCAAATAGTTCTAGTATGCTTGTATTTAGCAAACTGTTTGCAGGCTTTCTTGGGCATCATCTTTAGAAGAGGCTTCCTTCTGGGACAAAAGCCATGCAGACCAATTTGATGCAGCGTAGGGCATATGGTCTGAGCAATGACAGGCTGACCCCCAACCCCTTCAACCTCTGCAGTAATGCTGCTAGCACTCATAAGTCTGTTTGCAAAATGAAACCTGTGATTATGACACTGAGCATGTGCACTCAACTTTATTTTCTTACCACAACTGTAATTGATTTTAAAATTGAGTGGCTTTGTGAACAAATAACCAGCATCTATAGCGATACTGTACAATGACATTCAACTATGTATATTTCTTCCAGAATCCCCCATTCTGACTGACATTATTGGGAATAAGGAACTGATTCACATGAGTAGGACAACTCTGATTTGTCAGATAATGAACTATAGACCTAGTGACATAACAGTCTCTGTGCGTCTGAGAAGGCGTGGCCAGCAGGAGGAGGAGATCATCACTTGCAAATACGGTGACTGCGCAGCTCCAATCAGGCTGACCAAAGATGGAGGCTGTGTGGTTCTAAATGAGGAGGATCAGCACAAGCTGGTAAACACACAGGATAACAGGTCTCTACAACTGGAGGTGGATTTTGTTTCCAAGGGAAGTAAACCTCGCTTCTTCAGCTGCCAGTGTTCTCTCCATATAACTCCCAGCTATGATTTGGATAATGGAGCAGAATTATCAATATATGTTAAACACCCAGCAAGGACATCACCGATCTCTGTGCGGAGAACTCTTAATGTTGTTGGAGGTGAGAATGTAATATTTATAGTTCCAAATTAACACTTTGCACGCTGCCATTTACTTTTTTTATTCAGATGCACACAGTTGCAGTTACTCCTGTATAAAATAGGGAGATTGTCACAGGACATAACTGCGAGGCTTGGCTTCACAGAGCGGAAGCCATGGCGGAAGTTCACGTGGGCGGAAGGACGGCTGAATGCCAAAAGGCAGAAGACGCTGTCCCACGCTGTACTAGTAGCCGACGATGCACGGAAAGTGGTCACCGCAAGTCCTCTGAAGAGGCCCAAAGTTTATTATGGGGGAGAAAGAGCTGTAAAGACCCAGCGGACCCCCTGTTCAAGATCTGTGGGAAGCCATCCAGGCCACATCCTGCAATCTGTCCACACCACTTCTCAGGGTCTGCAAGTTTTTGTATGTCTGCACTGCTATGCTTAGCTCTACGTTTGGTCAGTCTGTTTGCTCAGTCTGCTGTGCTCCTACATGTACTTTTACTTTATGTCAAAGTTGAGAAAAATGTGAGCTGTATGCTTTGTTGCCTTTTTTTTGTGAATAGTTTTTATTGGTATTTGCCAATGAACAACAGGAATAACAATCAGCAAGTATTTCCAATAGCTTATAAAGAAACAAGTAATGGAAATATAATGATCAGGAGATACTTATTGCTGCAACAGGGTTATGAGTAACACTATAATAAGTAAATATTATAATTGTCAAAAAGATAAAGAAACATAATAGAAACTTGGACATTCAATGTCATCTAGTACAAACATGTGTTGGGTAAAACCAACCTAAACATGAAGGAGTAGTCATGGAGTCTGGCGTGGCCTAGGGAATATTTCCGTATCATGGTTTGATATTAAATTGTTTCATAGCAGGGAACCAGCTCTCAAGCCTGAATATTATCATGTAGACCTGGGTATGCTAATGAGGGAGATCTGCTATATCCAGGGGGTACTGGAAGGGAGAAGGGGGGGGGGGGGGATAAATCTCTACCTTTAGTTGTTTAGGGGCACATTGAGTTATGATGGGAATATAATGGATTGTGTTGCTTTATTCCACAGAGATTAGTCTGTCCCAGTCAAAGGACCATTGGTCTTGCCAGAGGTGTTGGTTGTTCCTAGACCTAATCAAATATTCAATTTGAGGTTGTAGTCTACCAGATGGGTTAGTTGGAGGGTAGAGGGAATTTCAGGAGAATTACTAGTTTTTGTTGTGAAGGGTACTGGTCTAAGCCTATTAGGAATAGTGCTAAGAGGGGCAACAGGGGAATCTGCTTTTTTATTATTGCTTCTGATGTCAGATTCCAGGAATTTGTTGTACAAATTAAGGAATATTGTCTAAAGAGAAGGCTAATAAACTACAAAATGTAAATTTACCAGAGGTGTGCCTGCCTTGCTTTCTTCTTTTGACTGATGAAAAAACTGCCACCTGACACTGCACATCGCAGTTATTTCTCAGAGTGGACATTTCCCTGCATTGTTTTCCTTGATAAAGAGGTCCTCTGAAAACTAGAAAACCAGGGTAAAAAAAAAAGAAAAAAAAAAGCTAAATCTGGTGCGTTCATGGTGCAGGGAGGTCTTGTGGATCTTCTCCCCTCAATCCACCCAATTATCTCCCCCATCTACCTCTTGTGTCCTTCTCTGTTTCACCTGTGTCCTCCTCTGTCCCTGTATCTCCTCTGTTCCTGTGTCCTCCTTTGCCCTCTGTGTCCTCCTCTGTCCCTGTGGCTCCCTTTCTCCTTCTCTGTTGTCCTGTGTTTCTTCTGTCCCATATCTCCTCGGTGCCCTGTGTCCTGTGTTGCCTCTGTCCCCATGTCCTTCCAGCAGGTGACATACTTACCAGATAGTGTGAACAATGTGGTAGGAGTTGAGTCCTGTGACGAGCTGTGGAGCAGAGCGGTTTCAGGATTTTCGACCATGTGCACACCTCTGCTCCAGCTTAACTGCTTCACCCCTCAATGCTGTGCGGACAAACAGGCAGGAGCTGCAACTAAACCATCCAATCACTGCCGCCCCTGGAGGTGATCTCCATCATTGGACCAATCACTATACTCGCAAGACAATTGGCTTCAGTTAGAACTGTAGGCGGCGGTGATTGGATGGTTTAGTTGCAGCTCCCCCGTCTGTTTGGCTGCAGGTCATCTTGAGGCTGAAGCAAGTCCTGTTAAGCTGGAGCAGTGGCGTGCACATGGACAGAATCCCAGAATCTGCTCTGCAGCTCATAGCAGGACTCAACTCCTGCCGCATTGTTCACGCCAATTGGTGAGTATGTAGTACCACAAAGACCAGCACACTTAATTTAAATTGCAAGTCTTCTTTTATTGCAAAAGATCTCCACACAGTGTAATAAGTAAAACATGTGACCAATCAGTGCAAGCTGCTGGCAGTAGATAGGAAACAAAGGTTCCCACAGTCCATCAAATACCTGCTAGTAACTGGTCATATAAGACATATGAGGGCTAGAGTCTTAGTCCAAAGTTCTGTGTCTCTTAAATCATGGTGACAGACATAGCCCTAGAGCTGTTTTGGGCAACTTGCCTATCTTCTAGACTGTCAGGTCGCCCAAAACAGCTCTAGGTCAGTGCCTATCTACTCCCAGCAGCTTGTACTGGTTGGTCATGGGATTTACTTCTTACACTTTCTGGAGATCTTTTGCAATAAAAGCAAAAAGATTTGCAATTTGAATTGAATGTGCTGGTCATTGTGGCACTACATAAGGTTGTCCTGCCTGGTGCTCTGGTGGACTGGCCGTTATGCACCTCATATGACAAGAGGGGAGTGGGGCCAGGAACCTTCGCTGTGATTAATAAGTATGTCACCTGATGGGAGGACCTGAGGACAGAAAAGACACAGGAGGACACAGGGACAGAAAAGACTTGGGGGCGGGCAAAGGAGAACAGCTGGGAACATAAGAGATGTAAGGGGTAGGGGGGGGGGGGGGAGACACAAGGCAACAGAAGGGACACAGGGGACAGCAGCATCCACTTATAGAGGACACCTTCGGACCATAAGATGTACTGACTTCACCCCCACACTTTTGGGAGAGAAAAAGTGTGTCTTATGGTCCAAACAATACGGTAACTTTTGAGCAGTAATAACAGACTCGTTATTTGGTGTGCTGATCGCCCTGCTTGCTACTCCTGGTTTGTCCTGTAACCCTGATCTGAGCACCCATTGTTTATAGAGGAGTTACCATATGGAGTGCCTCATCTCTACCCTGTCACTTAATTCCTCTATAAAAGACCGGTATCTTTTTGTAAGGTGATCCCATCTCTCTTTCACTCATGAAGTGCATGGTAAAATGATCTGTGTAAATGACATATGTATTCAGCTTGCCTTCGCTTTCCATATTAGATGACAGTGAACATTCCCACGTTCAGGGACTTAGGGCTAGTACACACTGAATGCATTTTACAAATCACAGCTGCATGCATTTTGTCGTAGAAAACACTTATTAGCGAGCCGGCCAGGTTCCGGCAGTGGGGAACTCCACTCCAAGGGGACAGCGATTGCCTTATATAAAAATCTAAGAGCGGTTGTAGTTGATAGAGAAGGGGATGTTGATGGGAGATACACTTTCCTTAAACTTTCTATTGAAGGACAGATGTTTACAGTAGCTAGCATTTATTTACCCAATACCTCCCAGGTCGCCACTCTCTATCGAGAATCCTGAAGAAGCTTGATAAGATCCACAATAGATATGTGATAGTGGGAGGTGACCTGAATTTCACACTTGACCCAGTGTTAGACAGTTCTAAAGCCTCCCCTTCAGTACCTTATAGGGCCTTGAAATGTGCAAAGAAAAAACGATTTGACCTGTAATTAGTAGATATTTGGAGGTCCTTGAACAAAGAAACCAGCCTCAGTGATGCGGAGCGTTGCGCCCAACGCACCGCATCACTCTGTCAAAAGCAGGCCTTCAGAGAACACCACGCTATTGCCAAGCAGGAAGTGAGACGTGCACTTGCCATCACTTCCTGCTTCTGGTATGCGGAAGTGTACTGTTTAAATACACTTCCACAGATGCGCACCAGTGTTTTTTTTTAAAACTCCATGCTTCGCCAAAGACTAGCATGACTTCCGGGCCGACGCAGATTACCGAAACTTGATGCAGTGCCGCAGCGTTAACGTAGTTCTTGACCTGCATCAGGAATACGGCGAAAATGGCACGTCGTGCTGTAACGTCGCAGTATGACCTTGCTTTTGGCCTAGTTGTGTATTCAAGTGTCTTTGAACGTTCTTTTCTTTCTCATGATGTTCTCTGTCCTTGGATGTGAGCACTTTCTCTTTTTCTTTTATTTCTCTTTCTTCTAGCTCTCTCTTCCTTCTTTCTTTTCTTTCTTTTCTTAATTTACTTATTTTCCTTTTCCTTTTTACTGGGCTTTTGGGACATTGGCAGATGGCCCGAACCAGAAATGCTGACTCTGTAATCTACATAGGTCCCCTAAGGAAGAAGTTGATGCTCTACAAAGTGGCTTCAGATGGCTTGATGGTTCTGGTTTTGTTATGCTGTGAATACTTTATGGCCCATTGTGGAATGTTTTTTCCTATTGTCTTTGCTGTTCCTGATGTTGTATTTAAAAAAAATGTTCTTTAAAAAAATGTTCAATAAACATTTAAATTATTTAAAAAAGAAAACACTTATTAACCTTCCCACCAATGCTTGTAGGTGCACTGCATTTTTCAAACATACAGCTGCTCAATCTGTTGTGCAGAAATGTAGGCAGTTACACTCAGATGACTTAGTGACTCTCTGAAATAAACCACAAATGCACAGGAAACCTCATAGAGAAAAGCAGTGCTCTCCCCAGAATTTTTTTTCCATCCGGGTAGCATGAAAAGGTAGCTGGGTGGTGTGAGAGATCACACTGTGAGCCTGGTGGGGGGATTTTGCTGGGTGCTCCTGGATGATGCTAGTGGGATGCGGAAAGGTGTTAACACTGGCTACTATTAATGGAGGAGGGGTAATCTCGCTTTGGAGGATGAGGAGGGGGGAGGGTCTCACACTGAGTGATTGGGAGAGGCATTCTCAGTAAAGGTGCTGCTGGAGGATAGGAAGATCTCTCTCACCCCTATCCACCAGCAGCACTCTGAGAATGTCCATCCCCAACAGCATCACTCAGTGAGAGACCTCCCCCCCATCATCCAAAGGGAGATTGCCCCTCCTCCATTAGCAGCAGCCAGTGTTATCCCTCTTCCCCACCCCATATAGCATGGTAGAGGTGCTTATTTGTCCCCTTGTGCAACATACCCAATCCTGCCTACTCACCCATTGACACACTGCGTCCGGCAGACTCCTCTCTGTAGCTGCCCACTTGTCTGCCCATGCTAATGCTTCAACATCACTGGTAACACACTGCATGCATCACATTATTGAAAATGTATCCATCACAAAGCTCATCTAACGTGCCATTGTGAATGTACAATTACAATATTATTGGATTGGATTGTCCAACGTAGCGTAATGCTGAGAACTTAACAATCTGCAAGTCACAATCTGCTAGTTCAACCAATTGGGTTAGTGTTTTAGATGGACACCAGTTCACTCACCAGTGTGTTTTGGGGTTGTGTGTTCAGAGAAAATCCTACAAATACAAAGAAAAAAATACAAACTAAACAGTTTCCTGGTTAAATTCATCATGCACCTCTCAAACATTCAAGTGGCAAATAAGGCTTGGCAATTGCTGATTAGGTTGATTAGTCCACAAATTTCAAAAACAGCTGCACACAGATAATCCTGCAATCCAAAACATTCCTTTCCTTTTCAAGGAATACAAGTTATACGGAAGATACAGTCTAAAAATGATTCCTTCAGCTGGAGGTCGTGCAACTTCCTACTTCTGTGAGATAACACCTCCAAACCCCAAGCAGTGGGCACTCACCGTTAATTATTGATCCTCAATTAGATCGGTCCACAGCGCCTATGGGGTCATCTAGCCGCCCCCACCTCTCAGAAAGAAAACCACATCTGATGTCTCCTCTGATATCATAGGATCATCACACCTCAAAGATAAACATATTCGGGGCCACCATAGCATAAAATTGTTAAAACACTTTAATTTGAAAAGAAATGCGCACTTACAAACATGTCTATTGTTACAGGCATAGAGGTTTATTGGGCTCTACCCCACACGTTGGCCATTGGGTTGGCTTGTCTGCGTGGTTAGATCCGCCTCCCCCTCCACGTTTGTGTGTCACGTGTGCTTAACTAGTTTTGTCGCTATAGCGACTCTTTAGAAGCTTGCGCGCCCCTCACTCATTCCTCTAATATACCTACAACAGTTAAAAGGCACCTTCCTCCCACCCTCCCTCACACGGAAGTACCTGCCAGGACTAGTCCCTCAGCCAGTCAGCCTTCCCTGCTATTTGTTGGCCCGGGAAACCACAAAAGGAATTAGGGATACTGGATGAGGGCCTAAAATTTGCCCCCAAGCAGGGGTTGGACAATTTTGCTACTAATATCGATCTTGAAAGGATTACACACAAATTAAAATATTATTTGAAGAGAGAAGGACCAAAGACTCGAGTGAACATGTCAGCAGCTTCTCAAACAAATGGGAACTACAAACATACCTCCCTTAAAATAATTCAGTATTTAACCCACAGGAGACCAGATTCCATGCCATAGGGACCTTTAAGAAACTGGTTAGTAATGAATTTAGGGAGGTGGCAGAAAGAAAATATTCAGGGGTGAGACGCAAATGGCAAAAGAATTACTGGACAACAAAGGACCGGTAATCCGACCAGCAGACAAGGAGGGAGGAGTGGTGGTCATTAATAAAGACCAGTACACTCGGGAGCTTGACAGGTTGGAATATGATGTGGATAACTATGAAAAGCTCAATGGTAACCCTATTCTAAAATACATGTATGAAGGCTGTTGAGGGATGGCCTGGATGCAGGGTTTCTGGTGATGCAGAATTTCGATTCCTGCTCCCCAACGCACCTCACGTCCCAGTCATCTATCAGGTCCCCAAGATTCACAAGGACCCTATCAATCCCCCGGAAAGACCCATCTTAGGTGGTATAGGGTCTGTGACCTAGGTGGTATAGGGTCTGTGACCCCTAGACTGAGGCAGAACCTTGATACTTTGTTGCAGCCACTGGTGACCAAGCTTCCATGTGTCCTAAAGGACACAAAACATACACTACAGATGGTAGAGGGACAATATGTGAAGGAAGGGGGGGGGGGGCACTCCTGGTCACAGCGGACGTCTCCTCACTCTACATCAGTATTCCCCCTCCTAAATATTACATGGAGAAGGAGGGGGAATTACCCACAGAGTGGAGAGAGTTTTTTTTATTAAAGTATTTAAAGGACAACTGAGAGGGATATGGAAGCAGCCATATTTATTTCCATTTAAGCAATACCAGTTGCCTGGCTATCCTGCTGGTCCTCTGCCTCTAATACTTTTAGCCATAGACCCTGAACAAGCATGCAGCAGGTCAGGTGTTTCTGACATTATTGTCAGATCTGACAAGATTAGCTGCTTGCTTTTTCCTGGTCTTATTCAGACAATTCTACAGCCAAGTAGATCAGCAAGGCTGCCAGGCAACTGGTATTGTTTAAAAGGAAATAAATATGGCAGCCTCCATATCCCTCTCACTTCAGTCGTCCTTTAAATTTGCACTACACAGGAAATTTTTTTGGCACGGGGGGGATTTTTTCAGCCAACACAGGGGTTGTGCGATTGTTTATGGGGAAATGAGAAGAGGGGATCTTGACAAGTCACTTAAGCATGAGGGGTGCTCTCCTGGAAAAGGTATATACAGTGCTGCCCATAATTATTCATATCCCTGGCAAATTTTTACTTAGTTCCTTTTATTCAACTAGCAAGTAATTTGTTGAAGGGAAATTACATGAGAGTCTGCCAAAAGATAATAAAACGATGTACAAGAGGCATTATTGTGGAAAAAAATGCTCATCTTTTATTTACATTTGAGCAAACAGTGTCCAGTGCAAAATTATTCATACCCTTCTCAATAATCAATAGAAAAGCCTATTACAGCAATCAAACCCTTCCTATAAGTGCAGACCAGCTTTTTGCATGTCTCTACAGGTATTTTTGCTCATTCATCTTTAGCAATGAGTTCAAAATCTTTGAGGTTGGAGGGGTTTCTTGCCATCACCCTGATCTTTAGCTCCCTCCACAGATTCTCAATTGGATTCAAGTCAGGACTCTGGCTGGGCCACTCCAAAACATTAATGTTGTTGGCTGCTAACCATTTCTTCACTACTTTTGCTGTGTGTTTTGGGTCATTGTCATGCTGAAATGTCCACTGGTGTCAAAGGCCAAGTTTCTCTGCAGACTGCCTGATGTCGTTGAGAATCCTCATGTATAACTCGTTTTTCATGATGCCGTTTACTGTGATTAGGTTCCCTGGTCCATTGGCTGAAAAACACCCCCAAACCATTAGGTTCCCACCACCATGTTTGACAGTGGGGATGGTGTTCTTTGGATTGAAGGCTTCTCCTTTTTTACGCCAAACAAAGGAAACAGTGTGATGAAACAATTCAATGTTTGTTTCATCTGACCATAACACAGAAAACCAGAAGTCTTCTTCTTTGCCCAGATGAGCATTTGCAAAGGCCAAATGAGATTTTGTGTGGTCTTATCTGGAGAAGTGGTGTCCTCCTTGGTCTGCATCCGTGGAACCCAGCAGTGTACAGTGTCCGTCGGATTGTCTGCCTTGAGACATTGCCACCAGCAGAGCCCAGGATGGCCTTGGTGGTGATGCTTGTAATCTTTTTCACCTCTCTTACAATCCTCCTGGCCAGCACAGGTGTCCCTTTTGGCACACGACCACGTCATCTTAGATTTCCCACAGTGCGGAACATCTTGTATTTTTTTTTTTTATATAATACTTTGCACTGTAGCCACTGGAACTTGAAAACCTTTAGAAATGGCCTTGTAGCACTTTCCTGACTTGTGAGCAGCCACAATGCCGCAGGTCCTCACTGAGCTCCTTTGTCTTAGCCATGACAGTCCGCAAACCAGCTGCAGAGAGCTGCTGTTTTTCACCTGTTCAGTTGACTAAAACAGCTGTTCCCAATTAATCAGGGTAATTAGGATGCTTTAGAATAGCTTGGACTATTTGGCATGGTATAGAACTTTGGATTTTCCCACAGACTGTGACAGTTTGTGAAGCATATGAATAATTTTGGACTGGACACTTTTTGCTCAAATGTAAATAAAAGCTGAGAAACGTTCTTTTCTCCTCCACATAATACTTCTTGTACATCGTCTTATTATCTTTTGGGAGACACTCATGTCATTTCCCATCACAAAATTACTTGCTGGTGACTCCCAGTCCCTTCAGGTGCAGATGCCGACCTCGCCAGGTTGGCATCTTCTTGCGCTCCAGCGTGCGGCTCACTGAGTCGCACAGACGTCATCTGGACTGTACTATACAGGTGCAGAACTAATGCGCCTGCGCAGTACAGTCCGGCTGACGTCCGCGCGACTATGTGAGCCACACGTTGGAGCGCAAGTAGGCCTCTTGTACCGGAGAGGACCTCGGGCCACCGGCGGGCAGCGGAGCTGCAGCAAGGGCACAGGACAGCTGCAAGGGGCTGGAGGAAGGCCCAGGTAAATTATTTTTTTGATTTGTAGTCTTCCTGGACGTGTCCTTTAAGGTAACCAATTGAAATGGATACATAACGACAAAAAGTGGGCATCACCCAAATTGGATTAAAAATGTCTCTAAAGGACAATTCATAAGGATGAAGAGAAACTGTAGTAGTATGGAGGATTTTGAAAAACAGTCACTTATTTTAAAAACTAGATTTATGGAGAAAGGGTATGGGGAAGATTTCCTTGAGGCCAGAAACCCACTAGGAATGATTTTCTGAGTGCTTTGATATTTGAAACCTCTTGCTAATGTAATGCTATGGGTGTGATCCCACTTAAGCGATGTGATTTTATAAAAATCCCCCATAGCATTGCATTAGCAAGAGCTTTTTCAAATCAATAGCGATTAGAAATCACTCCTAGTGGGTTTCTGGCCTGACATAGAATTGGATAAGGTCAGACAGACTGACAAGAGGGAACTAAAAAAAATCGAACAATAATCATTACTGGGTTTAGTACCCAAAACAAAGCATAGGAAGACATGTTTCCACTACACGTGAATTCTGGATGCCGGAAAACTGACTCCAATGAATGCCTATGGGCCTGTTTCCACTAAACGTGATTTTTCTGATGCAGATTTTCCCATAGGCAGTCATTGGAGTCAGTTTTCTGCATCCAGAATCCGCGTATAGTAGAAATAGGCCCTGAATAAGCAGTGGGAGATCCTACTTTCAGAAACAGAACTGAGGAAAATACTACCAAATGAACCTAAGTTTATCTACAGAAAAGCACCCGATATGAAGAACATGTTAGCACTAGAGATGTCGCGAACCTCCGATTTTCGGTTCGCGAACCAGGTTCGCGAACTTCCGCAGAAGGTTCGGTTCGCGGAAAAATTCGCGAACCGCAATAGACTTCAATGGGGAGGCGAACTTTGAAAAATAGAAAAAATTATGCTGGCCACAAAAGTGATGGAAAAGATGTTTCAAGGGGTCTAACACCTGGAGGGGGGCATGGCGGAGTGGGATACATGACAAAAGTCCCGGTGAAAAATCTGGATGTGACGCAAAGCAGCGTTTTAAGGGCAGAAATCACATTGAATGCTAAATTGGAGGCATAAAGTGCTTTACAACATCTTGCATGTGTATACATCAAACAGGGAGTGTAATTAGTGTACTGCTTCACACTGACACACCAAACTCACTGTGTAACGCACCGCAAACAGCTGTTTGTGTAGTGACGGCCATGCTGGACTACTGTGCAACATGGCGTGATTGCTCTTCCTCACTCAGTGATGTCAGGTAATGTGTGACTTCCTTCTCAACTTTCCATGGCATTGTTAAAAAGCTTACGTTTTGTTTTTAATTTACATTTTCTACTTGCTGTGTACTTGTTCAGTACCGCTACAATGAGAATCCTGTGGAGGCGGGCAAGTCTGCCATTGTGACCCCGGGTAATGGCCGGGGAATGAGAGGTTTGAATCCGGTGTGGAGCCTGAGCAACGGCTACCACTACACATCCAAGGAGGGCAGCGGGCAGGCATGCACGCCCGCCCGCCCCGAGGTAGTGACCAAAAATAACAATACAGGAGGAGGACTTTCGAGGCCCTGCTGTGTATTTGAAATGAATGTACTTTAAATCCTTTAACGAGAACCAGTTATGGCGGGCAAAGATGACACCACATTCCTTTCACGAGAATCATATGGAGGCGGGCAAGTCTGTCATTTGTGACCCCGGGTAATGGCCGGGGAATGAGGGATGGAATCCGGTGTGGAGCCTGAGAAACGGCTACCACCACACATCCAAGGAGGGCAGCAGGTAGGCATGCACGCCCGCCCCGAGGTAGTGACCAAAAATAACAATACAGGAGGCGGACTTTCGAGGCCCTGCTGTGTATTTGAAATGAATGTACTTTAAATCCTTTAACGAGAACCAGTTATGGCGGGCAAAGATGACACCACATTCCTTTCACGAGAATCATATGGAGGCGGGCAAGTCTGTCATTTGTGACCCCGGGTAATGGCCGGGAAATGAGAGATGGAATCCGGTGTGGAGCCTGAGAAACGGCTACCACTACACATCCAAGGAGGGCAGCAGGTAGGCATGCACGCCCGCCCCGAGTTAGTGATCAAAAATAACAATACAGGAGGCGGACTTTCGAGGCCCTGCTGTGTATTTGAAATGAATTAACTTTAAATCCTTTAACGGGAATCCGTTATGGAGGGCAAGTCTGCCATTGTCACCGCGGGGAATGAAGGTTGGATTGCGGCCCGAAGTGGGAGCCTGCTGAGACCCATGCTGTAGCTGCCCTGACCGTGCTTTGCAGACCAGGCATCTGTGGTCAGATGGACCCTTGAGCCAGCGGAAGACAAACCAAGTCGAAAGCATTTGCCAAGAATGTTTTACGGAGGGCAAGTTTTTTTGCCCTTTTTTTAAATTTTTTGAAAATGATAGATGGTTGTATTTTTAAATTGTTTGAAAGTTTAGATGGTTGTATTTTTAAATTGTTTGAAAGTTTAGATGGTTGTATTTTTAAATTGTTTAAAAGTGTATCCATTCTTCCTCCCCCCCAGCCACGAACAATACCATGGGAACGTGGAGCAGCAGAAGCCCCCTGTGACGGCTGCCACGGTTGTTCTCCGCTGCTTGTCTTTTGAGGGGTGCTTCTTTTCCTCAGGTGTTCTTGCCATAGCTGTTTGTGCCTTCTCTCCAGGTGCCTTCGTAAAGCACTTGTCCCTACGTGACAGTTGGCTTTTCCACGGCTCAATTTTTGCTGGCAGAGACAACAGATGGCTTTGCTCCGATCTGAGACACACACGTGAAAAAATTTCCAAACCGCTGAGCCCCCCTGGGGTGATGGCGCTACGGTGGCATCAGCAGCAGCTGACGTTGAAGGGCATGTGTGCTCCCTGGCCATAGCTGGCGATACATGGCACCGGACACTGCCCCCAGCTGTTTCTGAGGACGAGCTCCCTCTGCTTCTATCATGGAGTCGTCTCCTCCTACTCCTCTCTGACTCCTCCTCTGAACTGTCCCCCTGGTCATCTCCTCTACCGGGAACATATGTGCTATCCGTATAATCGTCATCATAATCCTCCTGGCCAGCTGCGCTTTCCTCAGACACCTCCTCAAGTGCACCAACTTCAGGTGGTCCACCATCACCCCCATCCACACACGTTACGTCCATACTATCGCCACCTAACTCAGACGTATGAGGTGGTGTACCTGCGCCTTCTTGTTGTTGTTGCAGTAGTGGCTGGGAATCAGTGATTTCACCACCACCACCAAATAACTCCTGCGAAGTGTCAAATGCAGCGGATGTGGTGCTTGTTGTAGCGCTGGTGGCTGCGGGAGATGAGGTGTTCTGTGTTAAATACTCAATCACCTCCTCACGATTTTGGGAAGTGATGGCACGTGCCTTCTTCTAAGCACTGTATTTTGGGGCAGGTCCGCATGAAATCACAGCAACACCACCTCGCACAGCCACAGACCTGCCGGTGCCTGGTGGCCTTCCTCTGGGTCTGCCTCTACCTCTTCCTCTACCTGGTTTGTCCATTTTGTCCATCTCGGGGGTATGCTAGCTATATGCAGTGAGGTGGGTTCTCACTCAACACAACAGGTAGTTAGATGCAGTGAGCTGGGTTCACTCAACAGTAAAGGTACTTAAGATGCAGTGAGGTGGGTTCTCACTCAACACAACAGGTAGTTAGATGCAGTGAGGTGGCCAGGTGGGTTCACACTCAACACAACAGGTAGTTAGATGCAGTGAGCTGGGTTCACTCAACAGTAAAGGTACTTAAGATGCAGTGAGGTGGGTTCTCACTCAACACAACAGGTAGTTAGATGCAGTGAGGTGGCCAGGTGGGTTCTCACTCAACACAACAGGTAGTTAGATGCAGTGAGCTGGGTTCACTCAACAGTAAAGGTACTTAAGATGCAGTAAGGTGGGTTCTCACTCAACACAACAGGTAGTTAGATGCAGTGAGGTGGCCAGGTGGGTTCACACTCAACACAACAGGTAATTAGATGCAGTGAGCTGGGTTCACTCAACACAAGGCTAGGTATATGCAGTGATGAGGTGGGTTAAGTAAACACAACAGGTACTGGGTAGTTAGATGCAGTGAGCTGGGTTCACTCAACAGTAAAGGTACTTAAGATGCAGTGAGGTGGGTTCTCACTCAACACAACAGGTAGTTAGATGCAGTGAGGTGGCCAGGTGGGTTCACACTCAACACAACAGGTAGTTAGATGCAGTGAGCTGGGTTCACTCAACAGTAAAGGTACTTAAGATGCAGTGAGGTGGGTTCTCACTCAACACAACAGGTAGTTAGATGCAGTGAGGTGGCCAGGTGGGTTCACACTCAACACAACAGGTAATTAGATGCAGTGAGCTGGGTTCACTCAACACAAGGCTAGGTATATGCAGTGATGAGGTGGGTTAAGTAAACACAACAGGTACTGGGTAGTTAGATGCAGTGAGCTGGGTTCACTCAACAGTAAAGGTACTTAAGATGCAGTGAGGTGGGTTCTCACTCAACACAACAGGTAGTTAGATGCAGTGAGGTGGCCAGGTGGGTTCTCACTCAACACAACAGGTAGTTAGATGCAGTGAGCTGGGTTCACTCAACAGTAAAGGTACTTAAGATGCAGTGAGGTGGGTTCTCACTCAACACAACAGGTAGTTAGATGCAGTGAGGTGGCCAGGTGGGTTCACACTCAACACAACAGGTAATTAGATGCAGTGAGCTGGGTTCACTCAACACAAGGCTAGGTATATGCAGTGATGAGGTGGGTTAAGTAAACACAACAGGTACTGGGTAGTTAGATGCAGTGAGCTGGGTTCACTCAACAGTAAAGGTACTTAAGATGCAGTGAGGTGGGTTCTCACTCAACACAACAGGTAGTTAGATGCAGTGAGGTGGCCAGGTGGGTTCACACTCAACACAACAGGTAGTTAGATGCAGTGAGCTGGGTTCACTCAACAGTAAAGGTACTTAAGATGCAGTGAGGTGGGTTCTCACTCAACACAACAGGTAGTTAGATGCAGTGAGGTGGCCAGGTGGGTTCACACTCAACACAACAGGTAGTTAGATGCAGTGAGCTGGGTTCACTCAACACCACGCTAGGTATATGCAGTAATGATGTGGGTTAAGTAAACACAACAGGTACTGGGTAGTTAGATGCAGTGAGCTGGGTTCACTGAACAGTATACAGTAAAGGTACTTAAGATGCAGTGAGGTGGGTTCTCACTCAACACAACAGGTAGTTAGACTTAGATGCAGTGAGCTGGGTTCACTCAACACAACGCTAGGTATATGCAGTGATGAGGTGGGTTAAGTAAACACAACAGGTACTGGGTAGTTAGATGCAGTGAGCTGGGTTCACTCAACACAAAGCTAGGTATATGCAGTGATGAGGTGGGTTAAGTAAACACAACAGGTACTGGGGTATATGCAGTACTGGGTAGTACAATGTGCAGCTCCCTGTCACACACACAGGCAGTCAGTCACTGAATGTGCTGGGCTGCTGGCAGTGGCACACACACTATCAATTAGCAAGGCTGTGCATGCAACAAAAGTGTCAGAAAAAAAAAATGTACAGGTTGAGCTCTGAAAAGAGCTGTTGCTGGGTGCTTTAAAAGCAATATTAATCAGTCAGGAACAAGCAAAGCAGCCTAGAACCTAACTAATCTGTCCCTAAGAGAAAAAGTCTGCAGCAGCTGTCCCTTTCCTCTCTCTAGCAGGCACACGAGTGACTGTAATGGCCGCCGGAGGCTGCCTTATATAAGGGGGGGGGTGGGGCTCCAGGGCTTACTGTAGCCTGAATGGCTACAATGTGCCTGCTGACTGTGATGCAGAGGGTCAAAGTTGACCCTCATAGTGCATTATGGGGCGAATCGAACTTCCGGAAAAGTTCGCCTGGCGCAGGCGAACGCGAACCCCCAATGTTCGCCTGGAACCGTTCGCCGGCGAACCGTTCGGTACACCCCTAGTTAGCACCAAGTTGTGTTGAGCCTCCCCAAAAACCCCCAACGTTAACAGGTTGGCAGGGACCAGGTTTTTTGCGTACGTTAAAAAGGGGCGCTGGGAAAAAAGGGCGCGGGGTTTTAAACGATAAGCATGGATAACGTTTAAAAATGTATTTCGTTTAAAATTAATGTTTTATAAAGTTATAAATCATTAAATAATGTGCATTAAATCGGCAATTGTAAAAACGTTAATCTTTCGTTTAAATAGTGAAACGTATAATAACGTTTATTAAAAAAATTACTAAGTAACCCTCCCTGTACCTACCCCTAACCCCTAGACCCCCCTGTTGATGCCTAAACCTAAGACCCCCCCCTGTTGGTGCCTAAACCTAAGACCCCCTGTTGGTGCCTTAACCTAAGACCTCCCTGTTGGTGCCTAAACCTAAGACCCCCCTGTTGGTGCCTAAACATAAGACCCCCCTGTTGGTGCCTAAACCTAAGACCCCCCTGTTGGTGCCTAAACCTAAGACCCCCCTGGGATAAGCATTAATAACGTTTCAAAAACATATTGTGCGTTTTTTTCGTTTAAAAATAATGTAAAAAAAAATAAAATTGTACTGTTTTTCGTTTAAAAATAATGTTTGAAAAAAAATATTGTACTGTTTTTCGTTTAAAAATAATATTAAAAAATGTATAAATCATTAAATAATGTGTAATCATGAGAAGCAGTAATAAAACATTAAGTCTCCGGGCGCCGCTTTTAAAACGTTATTTTTCTCCGGCGCCCTTTTTTCCTATTGGGCGCCCATTAAACGATATTTATTATGGGAGTGAATGGCGGCGCCCGATTTGTCCACTAGCCTCCTGCGCCCTTTTTTACTGTTACCAGGTTTTTTCCCTTGTAGAGGATGTAAGGGATGTAGAGAAGGAAGGCCTAAAAGAAGGGAGATGGTAGTGGGAGCCTCTAACAATAAAACAATAAAAATCAGTTTATCACTTGTGCATATATATGCACTATGCATGTTACAGGTCCAGAGTTAGGACACCTACGAATACCCGGGTACTTCTGCGCAGTGTAGGTGACTACGCAAGAGAATGCATTATTTAGTAGGGATAGCACTGGTGCCTGGATGATTGATTCCTGTGCATGCATTTGTTTTGAACATTTGCATGTGAGTGTGCAAAGGGTGAACTGTTTTTTGCTTTTTCCCTTGTAGGGGATGTAAGGGATGCAGAGAAGCAAGGCCCAAAAGAATGTCTCACTTGTAATGACAAATTCATAGTGTACCTTGCATGGTGCCCTTGTGGACTCCAATATGTGGGGAGGACCACAAGGCCCCCAAAGGAAAGAATCTGGGAACATTTATGTAATATATTTAATGGACTGATGGGCCACTCACTATCGGCCCATTTTTAAAAAAAAGTCCATGGAAGAGTGCATGGTTAGAGAAATTTTGCAAAGGGAAACCAGATGGATATATTCACTGAATACATTGCGGCCTAAGAGAGATTAAAAGCAGACATAGATCTGATGTGCTTTTTCAGTAATGATTCAAAATGTTACGCAAGGGGTAAACTGCCACATACGCAAACCCAAGAGGAGGTGCCATCTTGATGGGTGGAGGTGGTGTGTAGTGAAGGGAATAAATAAAAAGGGGGGGGGGGAGGGGGGATGATTGGCACTATTTTGGAATTTGATTGTTTTTGACTTTTGGATTCATTTTTTAGGTTAATTGGCACCCCAGTGATGGATGCGGATGTATTTGTCATGTTGCCCATTCGTGGAATAACAATATTGCAATGTAATATGTCTTTACAGAGTACCAGAGATCTAAAAATAGCAAAAATCGATACTTCCCTCTGCATCCTCACGCGGTCTGTCATTCGGGTCCAGTCTGGGTCTACTGCGCAAGCGCGGACCTCTGTGTGATCGAGTCAGGAGAGATTACAGGTGGGCAGCATGGTGGCTTAGTGGTTAGCGGTCTTGCCTTGCAGTGCTGGGTCCCCGGTTCATATCCCAGCCAGGTCAACATCTGCAAGGAGTTTGTATGTTCTCCCCGTGTCTGGGTTTCCTCTGGGCACTCCGGTCTCCTCCCACATCCCAAAAACATACAGATAAGTTAATTGGCTTCCCCCTAAATTGGCCCTAGACTATCATACATACACTACACAATATAGACATATGACTATGGTAGGGATTAGAATGTGAGCTCCTCCGAGGGACAGTTAGTGACAAGACTATATATACTCTGTAAAGCGCTGCGGAAGATGTCGGCGCTATATAAATACTAAATAATAATAATAACAGCAGGTGGTGTAAATCTTACGCCGCTTCAGACTCAGGCAGCCACAGGTGCAGTGTAGGATCTACTAGCGGCAGTGCCCAGAAGGTTAAACAACTGATTTCAATGAGATTTCCACAGAAACCCAGAGGCACCTTAACCCATAGACAGTCCAGGCGGTGGCTTGGAGCGGAATGATGGGGAAGGCACAGTAAATTACTGTCAGAGCCGGTTCACACATGTCTTAAAAACGTATCCGTGGGATACCTTTTTAAAAACGCAGGAAGCGGATCCTATGTTAAATATAGGACCTGCTTCCACTTGTGCAGCAACATGGATCGCACACGGGTCCGCGTTGCACGGAAAGAAAACATCGCGGAGAGTCCAGACTTGACACATTTTCCAGAACTTGATGGGAAAACATGTCCAATGCAAGCCTATGAGAACTGACACTGTCTGCTCTCACTAGGCTAATAGCCGCAGCCGCGTCACCCGTTTTCATCGCATCCGCGCCGCCACCGTGACGTCATACTCACGTGTCCGCCATCCATCGCCGTCGCTCGGTCCTTCTAAACAGCCCGGGGGCCAACACAAAGCACATGGATTCTCCATTTAGCTGCAACAGACCAATGGGAATCCTCAGCAACAGAGAGAATTTTCATTGGTTCATGTTGAACCAATAAAAATTCTCCCTGTTGCTAGGCAGAATTGGCCTGTTGCAGCCTATGGAGAGCCATGCTTCTGCTGGCCTCTACGCTGTGGAAGGAACTGAGCGGTGAGACGAGCAGTGGCGGCGAGAGGTGAGCAGCGCCGTGTATATACTGACGCAATTGACACATGCACGGACCGGAATGTGCCTGCCATCCAGAGCAGATCCATGTCAAGCTGATCCATTTTTCAGAAAAAACAGATCCGTTTGACACGGATCGGATCTGGAATGGCTCTTGTGTGGACCCAGCCTCAGTCCAGGGGAATAAAAATCCTGTCCTGAAAGACCATTGTAAGGGTCTGGAGAGAAGGTCTCTTCTGGTTTATAGTTGTTCTCTGCCTCTATGCCCCCTCCTGAGAGATGATTAGATAAAGAAAAAAAAAAGAAGTTTCTTTTCAGGTCCTGATTGAGGAGTCTGCAGAGCAGGACAAATAGGAAGAATTTTGTTAGAAGCTGAAGCATGGTGAACTTTGCAGACAGACAAGCCCTCTGCTCTGCTAGAATGTCAGGCACTTAATTGTGATTGCCATGACAAGCTACCCAGAGGTACGTTCCTCTCCTCTTTCTGGGACACACAGGCTGCACTTCTACTTCAATTCACAAGGACAGTGTTTGAAGTGGGAAGTGGGCACAGTGGGGGATGCAGGTTTTGTCTTTCACTGTGAGTGAGTGAATAGGAGGGCAAGCATCTAGCTCAAAGAATGCTAGTGGACATGTACTGTATATACTTGCGTATAACCTTAATTTTTCAGCATAAAAAACGTGCTAAAAAGTTACCCCCTCGAGTCAGTGGAGCAAAACAGATGGTGGTGCCGGTTTTGTTACTTGCAGAGGAACGTAAGGATTGTGCACTAGAGATCCTACTCTTACCAACTTGCACCCTGCTGTGTCCATGCCCTCCATCCCCTGCAACATGGTGTGCAGAGTGCGCTGCTCAAGACTACCTGTGTCCCCTGGCTTGTGGAGCGGAGCGTGCAAGCAATGTGTCAACTGTGCAATGATCGGGGATTCTTCTTGTGTGGCAATTGCTGTGTCTCATATCTATGACACCATCTTGTTGCTTCTCGAGACACAGCTGTATGATCCTGGGGCACATCTGGCTATGGGCAAGGGAGCTGACTTGTACTGGGGGAACATCTGGCTACTGTGTGGAGGGGGCTATATTGGGGAGCTTACAGGGGTCTAGTCCTGGGAAAAGAAGTGAGTGGACTCACTTGGAGAACCCCGCGGCGCACCAAAAATGGGCGTGGTCAAGCACACCGTGGGCGTGGTCATGGGTGGGGCCAAATATACATGACCTTAGCAGTGATGTAAAAGGTCTGCCGAGGAAGTTTGAGCTCTGCCGTAGTGTATCCCCCAAAAATAGATGTAATCTGACAGCATTTCACCAAAAAGACACATAATCTGGTAGAAGTTCCTCCAAAATACAGATAATATGGAAGTGGTTCCCCCAAAATAGACAATGTGGCAGCAGCAGTTCCCCCAACATACACATAATTTGGAAGCAGTTCCCCAAAATACGCGAAACCTGGCAGCGGATCACCCAAAATACACGTAACACCCAAAGGACATATAATCTGGCAGTAGTGGTCCCCCAAACATACACAATCTGGCAGCAGTTCCCCAAAATACACGTAATCTGGCAGCAGCCGTTCCCCTAACATACACATAATCTGGCAGCTGTTCCCCAAAATACATAACAGCGGTTCCACAAAAATGCAGATATTCTGACAGCAGTTCCCCCAAAATAGGTACCCCCAGGTAGCCAGGTCTATAGGTGTCCCCAGTATAAGTAGCCATGAGTATAGTAGTCCCCAGTATATGTAGCCAGAGGTATAGTTGCATAGTATATGTAGCCAGGGGTATATGTGCCCAGTATATGTAGCCAGGGGTATATGTGCCCAGTATATATAGCCAGGGGTATATGTGCCCAGTATATATAGCCAGGGGTATATGTGCCCAGTATATATTGCCAGGGGTATATGTGCCCAGTATATGTAGGCAGGGGTATATGTGCCCAGTATATGTAGGCAGGGGTATATGTGCCCAGTATATGTAGGCAGGGGTATATGTGCCCAGTATATGTAGCCAGGGGTATATATGCCCAGTATATGTAGCCAGGGGTATATATGCCCAGTATATGTAGTCAGGCGTATATATGCCCAGTATATGTAGGCAGAGGTATATATGCCCAGTATATGTAGCCAGGGGTATATATGCCCAGTATATGTAGGCAGAGGTATATATGCCCAGTATATGTAGCCAGGGGTATATATGCCCAGTATATGTAGGCAGAGGTATATATGCCCAGTATATGTAGCCAGGGGTATATATGCCCAGTATATGTAGCCAGGGGTATATATGCCCAGTATATGTAGCCAAGGATATATGTCCCCAGTATATGTAGTCAGGGGTATATATGCCCAGTATATGTAGGCAGAGGTATATATGCCCAGTATATGTAGTCAGGGGTATATGTGCCCAGTATATGTAGTCAGGGGTATAGTAGTCCCCAGTATATGTAGCCAGGTGTATATGTCCCCAGTATATGTAGGCAGAGGTATATATGCCTAGTATATGTAGTCAGGGGTATATATGCCCAGTATATGTAGGCAGAGGTATATATGCCCAGTATATGTAGCCAGGGGTATATGTGCCCACTATATGTAGTCAGGGGTATAGTAGTCCCCAGTATATGTAGTCAGGGGTATATATGCCCAGTATATGTAGGCAGAGGTGAATAGGTGACTAAGCATAAGAATGCATTCTTCTGTGAACTAAAACCCCGGCTTTTAACTTAGTTGTAGGGATAACAGTTGTGCCTGGATGAGTGAATCTGTGAATGCATTTGTTTGAACATTTGCATGCGAGAGTGCGAAGGGTTAATTGATTTTTGCTGTTTTCTAGCCACACCCCCTTCAGCACCTCCCTTTCCTTAATAATTTAATTAATGTCCTAACTAGAGGCAATGTGCCTGGATATATGTATTTTTTTCATTTTGGAAAGTAGACACTTCAAGGTATTCAGAGAGGGGCATGGTGAGTCCGTGGCAGATTTCATTTTTTTTTTTTTGTCACAAGTTAGCAGAAATAGAAACTTTTTTTTTTTGTCTCAAAGTGTCATTTTCCGCTATCTTGTGACAAAAAATAAAATCTTCTATGAACTCACCATGGCTCTCAGTGAATACTTTGGGATTTCTTCTTTCCAAAATGGGGTCATTTGGGGATATTTATACTATCCTGGAATTTTAGCACCTCATGAAACATGAAAGGTGGTCAGAAAAGTCAGAGATGCTTCAAAATGGCAAAATTCACTTTTTGCACCATAGTTTGTAAACGCTATAACTTTTACCCAAACCAATAAATATACACTGAATATTTTTTTTTTTTATCAAAGACGTGTAGCACAATAAATTTGGACAAAAATGTATACAGAAATTTTACTTTATTTGACAAATTTTATCACAGAAAGTTAAAAAAAAATGTTTTTGACAAAATTCATGTCTTTTTTGATGAATATAATAAAAACTAAAAATCGCAGCAGCAATCAAATAGCACCAAAAGAAAGCTGTATTAGTGACAAGAAAAGGAGGGAAAATTCATTTAGGTGGTAGGTTGTATGACCGAGCAATAAACCTTGAAAGCTGCAGTGGTCTGAATGGAAAAAAAGGCTCTGGTCCTTAAAGAGACACTGAAGCGAGACTAAATCTCGCTTCAGATCTCATATATAGCAGGGGCACGTGTGCCCCTGCTAAAACGCCGCTATCCCGCGGCTAAACGAAGGTCACTTCACCCCCAACCCACCCCCCGCAAAAGTTGGTCGCAAAGTTGGTCGTGGACTTTGCTTCCTGGAGGCAAGGGCTAACGGCCGCAGCCCTGCCTCCAGTCGCGTCTATCAGACGCGCATCGCCGCCTCTCCCCCGCCCCTCTCAGTGAAGGAAGACTGGGAGGGGCAGGGGAGAGGCGGAGATACGCGCTGACAAACGCGCGTGGGGCAGGGCTGCGGCGGTTAGCCCTGCCCCAATGCGGAAGCGCTCCCCCGCATTACGGAGGGGATTTGGGGGGACAGGGACCCCCCGTTAAGCCGCGGGATAGCGGCGTTTTAGCAGGGGCACACGTGCCCCTGCTATATATGAGGTCTGAAGCGAGATCTATTCTCGCTTCAGACTCTCTTTAAAGCCAATGGGTACTAGTTTCAAAATAAAAAAGTCGGATACTCACCTAAGGAGAGGGAAGGCTCGGTCCTAATGAGCCTTCCTTCTCCTCTCCCAGTGCCCTCGGTGCTGCGCTGGCTCCTCTGTTCGCGTCCGCCGCCGCAGGGACTTCGGAGGTCTTCGGGAGCACTCGGGCTTCCGAAGACGGGCCGCTCCATACTACGCACGCGCGAGTGCGTCATAGAGGGCGCTCGCGCATGCGTAGTATGGAGCGGCCCGTCTTCGGGAGCCCGAGTGCTCCCGAAGGCTTCCGAAAGCTCCCTTCGGCATGCGGAAGTGGCAGTATTTGACCGAACTGGTCGAATACTGCCACGGGGATCCTGCGCGGGACTGGGCACCGGGAGAGGAGAGGGAAGGCTCATTAGGACCGAGCCTTCCCTCTCCTTAGGTGAGTATCCGACTGTTTTTTTTTTTAATTGGTAAACACTCACTTTAAGGGGCGAAAAGACTGTGGTCCTCAAGTGGTTAAAATGTATTTTAAAAGAATATGAAAATGTTCTCCTAGGAGAAAAAGTGAATTGCATATGGTCCTCATTGCAGTATAGCAAATAATTAGATTTTTCTTTATAATCTAGTAGTAGTAGTCATTATTTCAGTTCAGCTGAGCTGTCATTTTAAAATGAGTTTAAATGCAGAGTGCATTGCCTTTTCTTTTTCAGGGAAACACAAACCATTATCTTTACAAAGAGATCAGATTTAAGCCAGAAAGTGACTTAAAACCTAAAACTGTTACATAACCCCCATGTGAGGACGAGTAATTGTTTTGACGGATTCCTGATGTTCCCCCTGTAATATGCCTCTTACTACTATGTACAGGGAGTTCTGTCTCTCACCAGCAGGTGTCGCACTGCAGTCTCTCCCCATCTAGCTGCTCATTGTCAGGAAGCTAAAAGTGAAACTAAAATCCTCTTCCCTGAGAGCCGCAGTAATGGCGGGGAAGGGTGGAGGCCCTTATCCCACCATGCAGAGACCCTTCAGTGTCCTCTCTCTGCTTCTCATAGCGCTTGTTAGATCTGGTAAGTAACTCTGATTATTATGGCTGTATGCAGTAACCAGTATGTAACTGTGCCTGACTGGATACGTCTGCTTTACTTTGATGAGCTGATTGCTTGGCAGTTAAAAGAGAAAATAGTTTTCTGTACCATTTTAGTCAAGAAAATAATAAAAAAATATATACTGTTTATATTCTTATTATAAAACTGCAGCGTCTAGAGATCTCAGCGTGTATTCAGTAAATGTCAGTAAAATTGCTGTGCACAGTTATCGCATAACAATTTTTATTGTTAATTAACGCTGAGGTGCTTTGCAACTAGCGCTTGCGTTGCTAGGGTGAACTCTGTTATGCCATAGCTCCCAACTGTCCCTCTTTTGGAGGGACAGTCCCCCTTTGGGAGCCTTGTCCCTCTTTCCTCCTCATTTGTCCCTTTGTGTAAATAAATAAATATATATATGTATATATATATATATATATATATATATATATATATATTTTTTTTTTGAAGAGAAATCGAGAGCCCAATATGGTGTAGTATGTCAAAATTGATTGGATAAATGAAACAGTGAGATGGTAATACTCACAAACACGGGTTACCACCTAGGTAACCACTCATTAGGCAGGTGAGGAGATTAGACCTGTCCTCACTCAGGATTAAGAAGTCGCTCTCTGTAGATAGGAAGAAAGGGGGTAGATCACCCCTCCACCTGGGGTGGACTCAAATATATTGGTAGGTGAACAGAGGCGCCAGAAGGATAAAAGTACATAAATTTTTTTAAAAAATTGCTGGGAGGAAGTGGTGGACTCGCCTCCGTTAAAGCAGACACCAAGGACTGTAAATATATAGATATACACATTTATTGAAAATACCCCAAAGATGCAACGCGTTTCGCGGGCACAGCCCACTTCTTCAGGCAATAAGCAGGGGATAAACAACATCAATTCAGTTATAGCAAGCAGAGGTGCTCTATATATCTCTCTATATATATCTCTGTACTAAAAAATGTGTTTGATATTTTATTGAGCCATATTAATCCGTCATGCATGCAGGGGCATAGTAATAGGGGGTGCAGAGGTTGCGACTGCATCGGGGCCCTTGGGCCAGAGGGGCCCGAAGGGCCCTCCCTCAACTGCAGTATTAGCTCTCTATTAGTCCTGTGCTCATAACAATCACTTCTATGGATTCTTTGAATAGTGATAATCATTAACAAGCTGTTCCCCATCGCCTTCTTGCACCTCTGACACTGTAGTTGCCATTGGCAGGTTTTGGTACGCCATATCAATTGTTATGTATAGAGTGCTTGGGGGGGGCCCAATGTAAAACTTGCATCGGGTCCCACAGCTCCTTAGCTACGCCACTGCATGCATGCAAGTGGTTGCTCCTCATCAGCAGTACAAGGCATGGCTTAATAAGTCTGTATGGGGTAGGACTTGGGCAGTCGAGTGTTAGACTCGGTTCACAGTACGCTGGACGCATTACAGTGCATTTACAGCGTATCCTGAGTGGATACCCTGTGCCCCGTCGCAGCGTCTATCCAGATGATCACACTAACCACTGTTGTGCATCTGGTAAGTTGTCATAGGCTTGCACTGATTCCATGAACATCTGCAGCATCTGCAGGCTCTGGAAAAATTGTGCCTGTTGGGAATGTTCGTTCCACTCTTACTCCACTCTTTTTTAAGTGGAAGGTGTGAATGGATCCTACACTTAACATAGGATCCATTTACACATTTGCTTGCATCGCACTGAATCAGAGCGGTTTTTTTTTTTTAACCAAGTGGGAACCTAGCCTTACAGAGTGCCCAGCTAGCTCATGATGACCCAGACCCAGGTGGCTCTGCTCGCTATAAACCGGATGGCGTTCTTCTGTACTGCGGCTTCAGTCAATCATGGAGTGGAGCCATGGCCAAATTGAAAGAAGATGGCGAAATGAATCTACAGAGAGTAGGTATTGTGCTAATAAGTTTATTCCTATTGTATTTGTTCGGGTCACTTTTCCCTTTAAAGGGTACCTTAGCCCTTATAGAGAACCTGAGGTGTGTTTGTCAAATCATATTAGGGCGTGTATCAAAAAAGGGCGCCTGGAAAAAAGGGCGCGGGATATAGCTGAAATTATAAGTTGTAATGTAAAACAATATTTTTCGTTTATAGCTTATAAACGAAAATATAGTGCTAAATCGGTTCAATAAACGGAAATAAAACGTCAAAATACCGTCTATAACAACAAACGAATTCGGAAATGAAACGTCAAATAGTGTCTATAACAAAAAACCGATATTTACACTTGTATTAAAGGGACTCAGAGCAGTGCGGAAACTATGGAAAGATGCATATCATTTTAAAGCTCTCTTTCTCCTCTTTCCAATGAAATATATAAACCACCGCCCTACACCTTTTAGTTTTCATGATTTTCGCGATTGAAATTGCCGCGGCCGCGATTTCAATCGCGAAAATAGAGAAAACTAAAAGGCGTAGAGCGACGATTTAGGGGTCGTCAGAAAGAGGAGAAAGAGAGCTTTAAAATGATATCCGTCTTTCCATAGTTACATTGTATTACACAGGGCGACTTTTTCTGCTGAATGGAGCTGCTGACTTTGAGAAAAAGTCGCCCTGTGTAATACAATGTAACTATGGAAAGATGGATATCATTTTAAAGCTCTCTTTCTCCTCTTTCTGGCGACCCCTAAATCGTTGCTCTACGCCTTTTAGTTTTCTTTATTTTCGCGATTGAAATCGCGGCCGCAGCAATTTCAATCGCGAAAACTAAAAGGCGTAGGGCGGCGGTTTATATATCATTGGAAAGAGGAGAAAGAGAGCTGTAAAATGATATGCATCTTTCCATAGTTTCCGCACTGCTCGGAGTCCCTTTAAGCATAGTAATACAATGGTAGATTTTACAGATGTTTTACTGCAATTATACCTAACTGTAGGCTCACACAGATCTCTCCCTATCTCTAACCCCTAGACCCCCTCTTTGTTTAAATATACATAATTTAATAATTTGTATATATGACATATATTGTGCTGTAACTATACCTAACCTTACTCTCACACAGAACCCTCCCTGTACCTATCCCTAACCCCTAGACCCCCCCTGGTGGTGCCTAACCCTAAGCACCCCTCTGGTGGTGCCTAACCCTAAGCACCCCTCTGGTGGTGCCTAACCCTAAGCACCCCCCTGGTGGTGCCTAATCCTAACCATCCCCACTGCACAAACACCCTTACACACATATAAACAATAATATATTTAATCCTTAAGGCTGGTTTCACAGTTGGACGTTAAAGTCCCACGTTACAGTAGCCAGTAACGCAGCCTAACACAGCACTGTAAAATCAATGTGCTGTTCACAGTGCCCACGCTGCGTTACATACTAACGCAGCACGTTTAAACAAAGTGCTGCATGCTGTACGTTATACTTGGCTAAGCCACGTTAGACTGTTTGCACATGCTCAGTAATGTTGGAGGAGGAGGTCTCCCCTCCTCCTCTGCGGCCAGCCACATGGCTAATTAAAGAGAGTCTGAAGCGAGAATAAATCTCGCTTCAGCTCTTATATTCAGCACGGGCATGTGTGCGCCCCTGCTAAACCGCCGCTATCCCGCCGCACAACGGGGGTCCCTTACCCCCCCAAATCCCCTCCATCCTTGCCGGGGATCTCTTCCTGGTGAGGCAGGGCTAATGGCCGCAGCCCTGCCTCACACGCGTCTATCAGCGCGTATCTCCGCCTCTCCCCCGCCCCTCTCAGTCTTCCTTCACTGAGAGGGGCGGGGGAGAGGCGGCGATGCGCCGCTGATAGACGCGCTGTGAGGCAGGGCTGCAGCCGTTAGCCCTGCCTCCAGCAGCAGCAAAATATACAACCAAGTTGGTCGTAGATTTTGCAAGGGGGGATTTGGGGGGTAAGGGACCCCCGTTCAGCCGCGGGATAGCGGCGTTTTAGCAGGGGCACACATGCTCCTGCTATATATAAGCCCTGAAGCGAGATTTATTCCCGCTTCAGAGTCTCTTTAATATTCACTGCACTGTGGTGAGACTGTAGTGTTGTCCGGATCATGAACGAATCGTTCATTTGATCCGGATCTTTTTTGTGAGTCGAATCATCCGGATCATCACAATGAAAGATTCGGCTCACACTGGATGTCTGTCTGGAAGAAACAGGAACATACAGAATGTACAGTGCAGGGAAAGTCCTGTCCTGCTAATCATTTCACCCAGTCTGCTTCCCTAGTAAAATGATTTAAATGATTCGGTTCAAAGATCCGGCCGGATCTTTTCAATGATCCGATCCAAATGTCCTGAATCCTTAAAATGATCCGGACTTCCCATCACTAACCTGGAGCGGCTGCTTTGAGAGCTGCATAACGCAGCTCAATCTGACGTCCAACTTCAACACCACCATGCGTTGCGTTAGGGGCACGTAACGCAACCATAACGTCCCCTAAAACGCAACGTCTTGGTGGGAAAGTAGCCTCAAATACATCACTTTAAATCACATGAATAGAATAATTTATATATTTGTAATAGAATAAATAGCCTTAAAATCACGTACACATTAATATTATTCTAAATAGAAAAAGGTGTGTGTGTGTGTGTGTGTGTATGTATGTATGAATGATTTCTGATTGATTTTCTCATCATTTCTATACAAAATCAATCAGAAAAAAATGATTGGAAATCAGATCAGACCTGTCTGAAATAATCAATTCAGCCCATCTAGCTGACAGGAAATTGCAAGGTGTGTACCAGGCAGCATAAGAGACAGTGCATCTGTACTGCACAATAACTTTATGGCCTTTCTGTACATACACCTGTGATACTTCACACTGTGGTATTGCCACACCATTGTTTCCCCTGTGTACTGTGTAAAATTCATTAGATGCAGTGTTCTCCCCAGGCTCTTTTAGCCAGGTGCTCCACCCGGCTAGTTTTAGTGAGCACCCGACTGTCAGTGGCTCACCACCTCCTATCCTATAAGCAGAGTTGCGCACAGAAGCACCGGCCCTGCATTCTCTCATCTCGCCCCACCCGGCTACTTATTCATGCCACCCGGCTGGAAATAATTTCTGGGGAGAATACAGAGATGTGCTGCATAAATGTGGAGGATTATTTAGGGCTGTAGAGTCTGAGTTGGTGTTGAGGAGTCAGAGCCATGTTGGTTACCTGGAGTTGGAGTCGGTGATTTCATAAACTGAGGAGTCTGAGGCGGGAGTCGGAGTCCTCCAAAATCCACAGCCCTGGTAAGTATTAGACTAAGGAGTCGGAGTCATTTTGGGTACCCGGAGTTGGAGTCAGAGTCGTGGTTTCATAAACTGAGGAGTCTGAGTTGGAGTCGGAAGATTTTTGTACCGACTCCACAGCCCTGGGATTATTACCCTCTGCTCCCTCTGGCAATCTGATTAACCACTTGAGGACCGTGGGCTTTAACCCCCTTAAAGGGGAACTGAAGAGAGAGGTATATGGAGGCTGTCATGTTTATTTCCTTTTAATCAATACCAGTTGCCTGGCAGCCCTGCTGGTCTATTTCTCTGCAGTAGTATCTGATTAAAACCAGAAACAAGCATGCAGCTAGTCTTGTCAGATCAGACTTATAAGTCTGAACCACTGAAACACCTGATCTGCTGCATGCTTGTTCAGGGGCTATGGCTAATAGTATTAGAGGCAGAGGATCAGCAGGGCTGCCAGGCAACTGGTATTGTCTAAAAGGAAATAAACATGACAGCCTCCATATACCTCTCTCTTCAGTTCCCCTTTAAGGACCAGGCACTTTTTTTTCATTCAGACCACTGCAGTTTTCACGGTTTATTGCTCGCTCATACAACTTACCACCTAAATGAATTTTGGCTTCTTTTCTTGTCACTAATAAAGCTTTCTTTTGGTGCTATTTGATTACTGCTGCTGCGATTTTTACTTTTTATTATATTCATCAAAAAAGACATGAATTTTGGCAAAAAAAATCTTTTGTAACTTTCTGTGCTGACATTTTTCAAATAAAGTAAAATTTCTGTATACATGCAGCGCAAAAAATGTGGACAAACATGTTTTTGATAAACAAAATCCATTCAGGGTATATTTATTGGTTTGGGTAAAAGTTATAGCGTTTACAAACTATGGTGCAAAAAGTGAATTTTCCCATTTTCAAGCATCTGACTTTTCTGACCCCCTGTCATGTTTCATGAGGGGCTAGAGTTCCAGGATAGTATAAATACCCCCCAAATGACCCCATTTTGGAAAGAAGACATCCCAAAGTATTCACTGAGAGGCATAGTGAGTTCATAGAAGATATTATTTTTTGTCACAAGTAAGCGGAAAATGACACTTTGTGACAAAAAAAAAAGTTTCCATTTCTTCTAACTTGCGACAAAAAAAAATGAAATCTGCCACGGACTCACCATGCCCCTCTCTGAATACCTTGAAGTGTCTACTTTCCAAAATGGGGTCATTTGTGGGGTGTGTTTACTGTCCTGGCATTTTGGGGGGTGCCTAATTGTAAGCACCCCTGTAAAGCCTAAAGGTGCTCATTTCTCCCACCCAGCATGGGTATGTGTAAAAATACACCCCAAAACACATTGTACTACTTCTCCCGAGTACGGCGATACCACATGTGTGGCACTTTTTTGCACCCTAACTGTGCTAAGGGGCCCAAAGTCCAATGAGTACCTTTAAGATTTCACAGGTCATTTTGCGGAATTTGATTTCCAGACTACTCCTCATGGTTTAGGGCCCCTAAAATGCCAGGGCAGTATAGGAACCCCACAAGTGACCCCATTTTAGAAAGAAGACACCCCAAGGTATTCCATTAGGAGTATGGTGAGTTCATAGAAGATTTTATTTTTTGTCACAAGTTAGCGGAAATTGATTTGTATTGTTTTTTTTTTTCACAAAATGTCACTTTCCGCTAACTTGTGACAAAAAATAAAATCTTCTATGAACTCACCATACTCCTAACAGAACACCTTGGGGTGTCTTCTTTCTAAAATGGGGTCACTTGTGGGGTTCCTATACTGCCCTGGCATTTTAGGGGCCCTAAACCGTGAGGAGTAGTCTGGAAATCAAATACCGCAAAATGACCTGTGAAATCCTAAAGGTACTCATTGGACTTTGGGCCCCTTAGCACAGTTAGGGTGCAAAAAAGTGCCACACATGTGGTATCGCCGTACTCGGGAGAAGTAGTATGTGTTTTGGGGTGTATTTTTACATATAACCATGCTGGGTGGGAGAAATATCTCTGTAAATGACACATTTTTGATTTTTTTTTTTTTTTTTTTTTTTTACACACAATTTTCCATTTACAGAGATATTTCTCCCACCCAGCATGGGTATGTGTAAAAATACACCCCAAAACACATTATACTACTTCTCCCAAGTACGGCGATACCACATGTGTGACACTTTTTTGCAGCCTAGGTGCGGTAAGGGGCCCAACGTCCTATTCACAGGTCATTTTGAGGCATTTGTTTTCTAGACTACTCCTCACGGTTTAGGGCCCCTAAAATGCCAGGGCAGTATAGGAACCCCACAAGTGACCCCATTTTAGAAAGAAGACACCCCAAGGTATTCCGTTAGGTGTATGGCGAGTTAATAGAATTTATTTTTTGTCACAAGTTAGTGAAAAATGACACTTTGTGAAAAAAAAAAACAATAAAAATCAATTTCCGCTAACTTTTGACAAAAAATAAAATCTTCTATGAACTCGTCATACACCTAACAGAATACCTTGGGGTGTCTTTTTTCTAAAAAGGGGTCACTTGTGGTTTTCCTATACTGCCCTGGCATTTTACGGGCCCAAAACCGTGAGTAGTCTGGAAACCAAATGTCTCAAAATGACTGTTCAGGGGTATAAGCATCTGCAAATTTTGATGACAAGTGGTGTATGAGGGGGCGAATTTTGTGGAACCGGTCATAAGCAGGGTGGCCTTTTAGATGACAGGTTGTATTGGGCCTGATCTGATGGATAGGAGTGCTAGGGGGGTGAGAGGAGGTGATTGATGGGTGTCTCAGGGGGTGGTTAGAGGGGAAAATAGATGCAATCAATGCACTGGGGAGGTGATCGGAAGGGGGTCTGAGGGGGATCTGAGGGTTTGGCCGAGTGATCAGGAGCCCACACGGGGCAAATTGGGGCCTGATCTGATGGGTAGGTGTGCTAGGGGGTGACAGGAGGTGATTGATGGGTATCTCAAGGTGTGATTAGAGGGGGGAATAGATGCAAGCAATGCACTGGCGAGGTGATCAGGGCTTGGGTCTGAGGGCGTTCTGAGGGTGTGGGCGGGTGATTGAGTGCCCTAGGGGTAGATAGGGGTCTAATCTGATGGATAGCAGTGACAGGGGGTGATTGATGGGTAATTAGTGGGTGTTTGGAGGAGAGAACAGATGTAAACAATGCACTTGGGAGGTGATCTGACGTCGGATCTGCGGGCGATCTATTGGTGTGGGTGGGTGATCAGATTGCCCGCAAGGGGCAGGTTAGGGGCTGATTGATGGGTTGCAGTGACAGGGGGTGATTGATGGGTGGCAGTGCCAGGGGGTGATTGATGGGTGATTGACAGGTGATCAGTGGGTTATTACAGGGAAGAACAGATGTAACTAATGCACTGGCGAATTGATAAGGGGGGGTCTGAGGGCAATCTGAGCGTGTAGGCGGGTGATTGGGTGCCCGCAAGGGGCAGATTAGGGTCTGATCTGATGGGTAACAGTGACAGGTGGTGATAGGGGGTGATTGATGGGTGATTGATGGGTAATTAGTGGGTGTTTAGGGTAGAGAACAGATGTAAACACTGCACTTGGGAGGTGATCTGACGTCGGATCTGCGGGCGATCTATTGGTGTGGGTGGGTGATCAGATTGCCCGCAAAGGGGCAGGTTAGGGGCTGATTGATGGGAGGCAGTGACAGGGGGTGATTGACGGGTGATCAGGGGGATAGATGCATACAGTACACAGGGGGGGGGGGTCTGGGGAGAATCTGAGGGGTGGGGGGGTGATCAGGAGGGAGCAGGGGGCAGTTAGGGACCTAATAAAAAAAATAGCGTTTTTAGATAGTGACAGGGAGTGATTGATGGGTGATTAGGGGGGTGATTGGGTGCAAACAGGGGTCTGGGGGGTGGGCAGGGGGGGTTTGAGGGGTGCTGTGGGCGATCAGGGGGGGGGGAAATCAGTGTGCTTGGGTGCAGACTAGGGTGGCTGCAGCCTGCCCTGGTGGTCCCTCGGACACTAGGACCACCAGGGCAGGAGGCAGCTTGTATAATACACTTTGTAAACATTACAAAGTGTATTATACACTATGTATGCGGCGATCGTGGGGTTAACATCTCGCCGGCGCTTCCGTATGGCCGGCGGGGTGTTGCGGCGGGTGAGCAGAGCCAGGCAGCGGCGGAGGATCGCGTCACGGATGATGCGATCGCTCCGCCCATGCCCCTACAAGGACCGCCGCCTCTGTGGGTGAGCTGGTCCTTGCGGGCTCCACTTCCCGGCCGCCGCTGTGCGTTAGGCGGTCGGGAAGTGGTTAAGATTGTTGTGCCTATCTGTCTTTTTTTTTTTTTTTTTTTTTTTTTTTACATCTTCAGCGGAGGATGTATTTAGTGCAGAGAGTCCTCTGTGTCTGAGATCCAGCTTTCCATTTCCAAGACCCGTTCCTTTGATTTTTTTTCAATATCTTGCCTATTGAGACATGTGTTCAAAGCATCAGCTGTTATTTTTTTTGTGGGTTGGCAAGTGCGTATCACTTCTTCATGTCAGGCTTATTCGTGTCGCATTTTTTTGTCTGTTCTCTGCTCATCTCTACAGTGGCTGGATAGTGTACTGTTTAAAGAGACTCTGAAGTCTCTTAAAAATCATCTTTTTATTACAAAATCCTCTTTAGGGCTCTTTCACATTAGCCAACGCGTGCAGGAGCCGTTCTCCTGCACGCGTTGACTAGCCTGCGGCGTGTCGTCGGGAATCTGCGGTGCGACACTGAGTAGCGGCGGTAGTATTAATTAACCCGATGGGAAAACGCCGATTCCCGACAAGAAAAAGCTCCCGGGTGTGTCGCAACGCATCGAAACGCAGCGTCGGGTGTGAAAGGTAAAATGAAAGTCTATGGACTTTTATTTTACCTTGGTTAACGCAAAGTATAGACTTTGCGTTAAACTGCTGAAAAAGGGCTCTGGTGTGAAAGAGCCCTAAACATTACTGCCCTAACTAAAACACTGCATCCCCGCTGCTGTAATCTATCGAAATCCCCCCTAACTCCCGGGGGGCAATCCGGGGAGCGCTTCATTGAGAGGCAAAGCTTTCAGCTGCAGCTCTGCCTCTCCACGCGTCTGTCAGCGCCGGATCATCACCTCCGCCCGCCCCTCTCAGTCTTCCTTCACTGAGAGGAGCAGGGGAGAGGCAGAGATCCGCCGCTGATAGACGCGTAAGGAGGCAGAGCTGCAGCTGAAAGCTCTGCCTCCTCCAGCAGCAAAATCCACGACCAAGAAAGTTGTGGATTTTGCAGGGGGGAGTTAGGGGGGATTTAGTTAGATTTTAGCTGCGGAGATGCAGCGTTTTAGTTAGGGCAGTGATGTTAAAGAGGATTTTATAATAAAAAGCTGATTTTTAGGAGACTTCAGTGTCTCTTTAAGGGTTCTGCCTGGGTTCAAATCTTGGCTCTTCCTGTTCAGTGGGCCAGCACCTATTCAGTAGGAGACCTTGGGCAAGACTCCCTAACACTGCTACTGCCTATAGAGTGCCCGCAAGTGGCTGCAGCTCTGGCGCTTTGAGTCCGCCAGGAGAAAAACGCAAATATAAATGTTATTCGTCTTGGATCTCTAAACTGACAGTGAACAGCTCCAATGTTATAAATAGGAGCCGTTCACACTTGTCACTCTGCAATGGATCTGTGATATCCGTTGCGGTAAGCAGGCCGCACTACCGTGCAGTCCGCTATAATCTGCGGCAAGTGGATGCATTTCCCCATATAGCCTATAGGGCTAATGCATCTGTTCTGAACTACATGATCCCGCCGCCACCGCTTGGTCCCCTGTACACAGCCCGGCGGCCAGCAGAAACATGGGGATCTCCATTAGGCTGCAAAAGACCAATGAGAATCGTCAGCAACAGGGAGAATTCTCATTGGCTTATGGTGGACCAATGAAAATTCTCCCTGTTGCTAGGGAGAATTGGTATAATGCAGCCTGTGAAGGGCCCTATGCTTCTGCCGGCCTCCGTGCTGAGTACAGGGACCAAGCGGTGGTGATTGCTTCAGACAAGCGGGTGGCACAGAGCGGATGCCAAATGGACTTTGTTCACATTATAAATCGCAAGCGCTGAGCGCCTTTGGGCTCAATTTTCCATGCAATTCCCGGCATTTTCTGAGTGTTGAGAGATTTTGTGTAAGCACTTTTGTAAGAGCTTTTGATGAGCGATTGAGATTTTCACTTCCTGACGTCAGTCCGGAAGTGAACTCTTTGACCCGGAAATGAATGAATACAATGTATTTATTCTTAAAAGCGCTGGGGAAATCACTATACAAAGCGCTTTTTCAAGCGCTTTGCAATTTCCCTGTACCTTCCATTGAGCAAAAGTGCTCAGAAAATGGTACATGTAGTGCTTTTGCGAGCGGAAAGCAATCAAAACGCTCACATGTGAACACTCTCATAGGGAATCATTGCACAATCGCTTTTAGGGCGATTTCTAAAATTGCCACGCTTAAAAATTTGTTGCAGAAGCTCATAGTGTGAACAAGCCCTTAGTGGATACACTTAAGCCGTTTTCAGCCACGTGGTCAAGTGATTACCGAGCCATAAAGTGATAGAAGCATACAGAGCACAATGGCAGAGCGTGCCTTTGCCACCTCCTCTCCATTCAGCTGCATCCATAGCAGCCTGTGGGATAAAAAGGTGCCAAAACATTGGAAATTGGTTGGATTAAATCAGTGGTTCTCAAACTAAGGCCCGGGCCGAATGCGGCTCACCGAGGTTTTTGCACTGCCCCCCCCAAACACAAAATCTATAACTTTTAAGTGTAGCCCACTGTAGTTTTAAATATCAGAGGCCCGCATATAGAATAGCTAGCATCACCCATCCACATACTGTAGAAGCTAGTGAGCAGTCATTTGCTGGCTTACAATCCAATTCTGCATCAGGTGACACTGCTGTCCAACTGGATAGCAGGTTGTCACCTGGGTATGCTTCACTGTCTGGTGCACAAAGATGCTTTTCAGCGCCGCATGACTGAATGGCTGCTGATGTGAGTTCTCCTTCAGGCATGATTGGGGGGAATCAATACCTAGATTCAATGTAATGTTTTTCAACATTTTATGTATGTTCCGGCCCCCCAGCAGTCTGAAGTACGTTGACCCGCCCCTTAACTGAAAAAGTTGATGACCTCTGGATTAAATGATGCAATTTTTTTTAATTCGTGAATTTTTATGTTTTTGTAGAAGATCTGAAAGTCACGATGGGAACATCACTGATATCAGCAAAGATTGGAGAGACTGTCATCATCTCCTGCTATATATCTAACATAGATATCAACAAAGTATTAGCAGTAGAATGGAAGCAGACTTTCGAGAACGGCACTGAGAAGGATGTGTATGTTTATAATAATGGAGGTGTGACGCCTTATAGAGAAGGAAGTTCCATGGATGTGGAGGAGATCCGGAATGGTAACGCTAATCTGCACCTCCCCAGCGTCCAGATATCAGATGATGGAGAATATACCTGTTCTGTGATCAACACACCACGGCATGCATTGGGTAAAACTGCTCTACAGGTGTCCGGTGAGTCTCAGCATTCACTTTTTTTCAATTTAAATGTAATGCCTAAAGACAAAATTGTATGGAAATATTTTATTTTTTTAGATCAGCATCCATTGTTCAGATGCAAAAAAACAAATGTCCTTAACCCTCCTGGCGGTTTGCAAAAAAATCGCCAGGGGGCAGCAAATCTTTTTTTTTTAATTTTTTTTTTTTTTTTTCATGTAGCGAGACAAAGTCTCGCTACATGATAGCCGCTGCTCAGCGGCATCCCCCCAGCCCCTCCGATCGCCGCCGGCGATCGGAGATCCGGAGATCCCGTTCAAAGAACGGGATCTCCTGGAGGGCTTCCCCCGTCGCCATGGCGACAGGCGGGATGACGTCATCGACGTCGTGACGTCAGAGGGGACTCCGATCTGCCCCATAGCGCTGCCTGGCACTGATTGGCCAGGCAGCGCACGGGGTCTGGGGGGGGGGGGCGGCCGCGGCGAGAGGAATTGCGGCGGATCGGCGGGTAGCGGCGGCGATCGGGCACTGCACGCAGCTAGCAAAGTGCTAGCTGCGTGCAGCAAAAAAAAAATTATGCAAATCGGCCCAGCGGGGCCTGAGCGGTGCCTTCCGGCGGCATAGCCCGAACTCAGTTCGGGCTTACCGCCAGGAAGGTTAAAGAGAACCTGTACTGAGTAAAATTATTTAAAATAAGCACATGAGGTAACTTCAAATGAACATTACATAGTTCCCTCACCATCAGTTCCTCTCAGAAGCTCACCATTTTCTTCTGACAATTATCCCTTCCAGTTCTGACAACATTTTGTCAGAACTGAAATATATCAGTTGCTGTCAGTTATATATCAGTTGCTGTCAGTTACAGCTGAGAGGAAAACTGATGTACCAGGTAATGTCCATGTTTCCCTATGGCCCAAGTGGGCGATGTTACAGTTTAACAGTGTGCTGACCAGGAAGCTGTTATGGGGTAACGGCCATTTTCAAAATGGAGGACAGAGAATTCAATTGATCAAAGTGGACAAACAGGACGCAGGAGAGGAAAAAGAGATTGAGGAGTAGACAACACGGAAGGTAAGTATGACTTGTGTATGGTTATTTTGACTTTTAATTTCAGTTCAGGTTTTCTTTAAAGGACATCCAAAGTGAAAATTAACTAATGAGATAAACAATTGTATCTATCCTCCTTCTAAAAATGACTTTTTAAAGGTATCCCACAGTTTTATTTAATATTTAAATCTACTTTTTAAGTTAATACTGTTTCATGGCCTCTTCTCAATGACACATTCATTGAAGTATGCCAGAGGTAAAATCTATGAATTATTGACCCTTTTTATCTCTTTCCTACTCTCAGATGTCATTTACTGCCAGGAAAGTGTTTTATCTGGCTGCAATTCCTTTTCAGTGAGGGTTACATTATAGTTCGACCCGGTCCCAACCGGGACAGAAATTGTCACTTGCATACCTGATTTTTAAATCTTTCAGGCAGAGAAAGAAAAAAAGGAACACAGCATAGTTATTTGTGTATCTCATCATGTCACGTCACCTCAGATGTCCTTTAAAGAGACTCTGTAACAAAATGTTCAGCCTTATTTCTTCTATCCTATAAGTTTCTACACCTGTTCTAATGTGGTCTGGATTACTGCAGCCTTTTTTTAGTTGCACTGTCTCTGTAATATATCTAATCCTCTTTCCTTTGTCAAGCTTTGTTGACACAGAGAGGAATTTGCTGCCTCTGCTGTGATAGGGAGAAGTTATGCACACCTCCTTCACTCCCCCTGCAGGCTCTGTGTGTGTGCTTTGTTTATCCCTCACAGACAGGTCTTTGCTCTCTGTTTCAGCTTGTCATGCTTAGAAACTGTGAGAATCCCTGACAGGAGTGCAGATAATTAACTGGGAATAAAACTTGTAACTTGTAATATACTGTAACATGGTGGGTGTGTATATACATATATACATACACATTCATCACTTCCTGGTTAGCGGGCATGTTTTTTGTTTGTAAACACTGCTTAAAACTGGCGATTAAAAGCCAGGATTGCGGCGGGGAGCGGCGGAAACGGCAAAGAGGAATCCAGGAGATCACAGTAACTTAATTGGTATGTTTTTTATTGTACAAATCAGACAGTACAGATTCGTTTTAAACAGGAACTCCAATGAAAATAATGTAATAAGTGCTTCATTTTTACAATAATTATGTATAAATGATTTAGTCACTGTTTGCCCATTGTAAAATATTTCCTCTTCCTGATTTACATTCTGACATTTATCACATGGTGACATTTTTACTGCTGACAGGTGATGTCACTGGAAGGAGATGCTGCTTTTTTGGCAGTTGTAAACAGCTGTTATTTCCCACAATGCAACAAGGCTCCCACAGTGTGATGTCAGAACCATGGTCCAGAAATCACACTGTGGGAGGGGTTTGACCACAATATCAGTCATGCAGAGCCCCCTGATGGTCCGTTTGTGAAAAGGAATAGATTTCATGGAAAAGCTACTGATTGGGATGAAGTTCAATTCTTTGTTAGGGTTTCTCTTTAAAGGACTCACAAGGCGAGAAAAAAATGCAGTTTTACTTACCTTTGGCTTCTTCCAGCCCATAGAAGTCATTTGGGTCCCTCGTTGCAGCCTCTGTTCAGTCTTAAATTTGATGAAACAACTGCTGTCCTCCTATCATGTCAGTTAGGGGAGAATGATTAAAAAAGGCCCCAGATTCCATTGTTTTTGATGAAAATCGCTGAAGTCAAGTGACTGGCTCTCTCTCTGAAAGTAGACACAAATCCTGCAATAAATCTGCAGTGTATCAGCTGTAACAAAGAAATGTTTTTCTTTAAGTTATTTTGCTGTTTCACATCTTTTAGAACATAGAAGTTCTGAGTTCAGGTCCGCTTTAAGAAACACCTTAAAGTGGACCTGAACTCAGAACTTCTTCTATGTTCTAAAACAGTGCTGTCCAACTGGCGGCCCGCGGGCCGCATCCGACCCGCCTGGCCACCTGCTGCAGCCCGCTCGTCTCCCTGGGATGCAGGCATGGCTTGCGCTATGGGTGCCATGCCTGCTCCCTCTTATTGTGGCCTCTCCTGTGTCCCCCTGCTGCCGCTGCCTCACAGATCAGACCTCACAGATCGTGGCGACTGAGGTAAACAGAGGGGGCATGGTACCCGCACGGAGTACGTCACATGCCGAAGTGAATCATTAGTCACTTCCGCATGTGACGTTCTGCCGCGCGGGTGTCATGCGCGCGCTCTGCTTGCTTCAGTCGCCCCGATCTGTGAGGTCTGAGCTGTGGGGCAGCGGGGACACAGGAGAGGCCAGCGGGGACACAGGACCGAGAGGTAATGGGCTCGCTACTGGTGGGGGCACCTGTCACTATCTAAGTGGGGGGCACCTATCACTATCTAAGGGGGGGGGGCACCTGTCACTATCTAAGGGGGGGGGGGGCACCTGTCACTATCTAAGGGGGGGGGCACCTGTCACTATCTAAGGGGGGGGGGGGGGCACCTGTCACTATCTAGCTGGGGGGGGCTCCTGTCACTATCTAGCTGGGGGGGGGGGGCTCCTGTCACTATCTAAGTGGGGGGCACCTGTCACTATCTAGCTAGTGGGGGGCACCTGTCACTATCTAGCTGGGGGGGGGCACCTGTCACTGTCTAAGTGGGGGGCACCTGTCACTGTCTAAGTGGGGGGCACCTGTCACTGTCTAAGTGGGGGGCACCTGTCACTATCTAGCTGGGGGGGCTCCTGTCACTATCTAGCTGGGGGGGGGGGGGGCTCCTGTCACTATCTAGCTGGGGGGGGGGGGTCCTGTCACTATCTAGCTGGGAGGGCACCTGTCACTACCTCAACTGGGGGGACACCTGTCACCTGGCATTTCAGCCCACACATCATCCCCAATCCGGCCCAAAACACTATTGCCAGGCACAGCAGCCAGTAGAGGAGAATTTAGAAGCCAGGTGAGAGGTGTCTACCATATTAAAGGGGCATTCTGCTTATTTATGTGAAATGCTGTCTATTTATGTGCCTCATGACTGCTGAATTTGTCTTGTTGGGGGCCTCAAGATTGGTGAATGTGTCTTGTTGGGGGCCTCATGATTTTTTGGGGGCCTCATGATTGCTAAATTTGTCTTGTTGGGGGCATCATGATTGCTGAATTTGTCTTGTTGGGGGCCTCATGATTGCTGAATTTGTCTTGTTGGGGGTCACATGATTGCGAACTGTGAGACTATGGAAAAGCTGAATCGTCATCATGAGACAATAGCATTAAACCTACTTTTTTAACTTTTTAAAACGGAAAATAAAACTGGGAGGTTCTAAAAAAAAAAAACCACATTTTTCAGGAGTAGGATGGATGAAATTGTTTATCTTCACAGTTTATTTTCAACTTGGATTTTCCATAATGTTCATGTATGAGTTAACGTTTGTATGTAGTTTAAATTGCTGTTGCCACTTTGCGATAGATAAGTGACTTTTGGGTTGCAGTTTGGACACTCGGCCTCCAAAAGGTTCACCACCACTGTCCCACATTGCTAAGTTCATGTAAATTTGTCTCCACCCGTGGCCACACCCGCATTCTGGTCCATGGCCACACCCATTTTTCGGCGCGGCGCGCTTACAATGGAACCCTCGTGTTTTCTGGCGCGCCACACAACTTCAACATTATTTTAAATTGCATTTTGTGAAAAGTGCTGCCAATCTAATTGTCCTTTAATTGCATTTTTGCAAGGGGGGGGGGGGGGGGTCTGCGGCTCTAGCAAGAACCTTCGGCCCTCCACCATGGGGTCTGAAAAAAAAAAATGGCCCTGCTGTGGAGTCGGTCCAAAAAATCCACCGACTCCGACTCCTCAGTTTAGGATTCCTCCGACTCCTCGACTCCGACTCCTGTAATTTGCATATTACAATTTTGTTGATTAAAAGTATGTAACATGAAATTCGTCTCTTAACTGCCAACGCTTAGGAATTTTACAAGACAACTGAAGTGAGAAGGATATGTAGACTACTATATTTATTCCCTTTAGACTAAAACTAGTCCTTGGTAAGAGTACTTGTAAAAGGTACAGACCGGAACAAAGAACATCTATCAGGCCCTAGGCAATGTAAGTGTGGGTACATGTAAGAATGATGTGCAGGTACTCTGCAGGGGAATGAGGAGATTCTTCCTCTATTACACATTCTTCATGCACAATCTGAACCAGGTTTATGGGTGATAGACAACACCTCTGTGTTCAATGTGCACAACATTCTCAGTGGAGTCCCTGCAGCTCTGTGGGGAGTGCATATGTAGAGTATAGTACTACTGTGTAACAAAGTAAACCTGAGACAGATGAAATTAAAGTTTTATACATACCTGGGGCTTCCTCCAGCCGCCTTCAGGCTAATCAGTGCCTCGTTGTCCTCCTCCACCACCTGGATCTTCTGCTATGAGTCCAGGTACTTGAGCCAGTCGGGCGTAGTGCGCATGCACACACTCCGCCGCCAGGAGCATACTACACCTGTGCAGCACTATTACGCAGGTGCAGAATGTTCCTGGCTGTGGGAGCGGCATGCGGCCGGACAGCGCTGACTGGCTGAATTACCAGGACTCATAGCAGAAGATCCGGGTGGTGGAGGACAGCAAGGGACTGATTAGCCTGAAGGGGGCTGGAGGAAGCCCCAGGTATGTATAAAACTTTACTTTTCATCCGTCTCAGGTACCCTTTAATTTGTAGTCACCAAACCAAATTTTAACAACATATCAAATGATTTGATTTCATGAGCAAAGGGAATGCATACATTTGCATAAATCAGCATCAGTGCAGAATTATTTCCATCTCGTTGACCATCTCTATTAGTGACACAGCTACACATCAGGCTTTATTCTTACAGCATAGATGTTATTTAGTATATATAAGAGACTCCTGTGTACACATCATATATACAGTCACAATCAGATGTGTATATCTGACCTTAAATATACGGGGACTGCTTTATTGAAGCCACACAAGTAACTAATATACTGTATATATACATTATTTTTAATGACTATTATCTGAGAAATAGAACATTTTATCATATTTTCTATTTTAATTACAGCTACAAATTCATTAGGAGTCGGAGTCAGTGCATTTTTTCCCGACTCCGACTCCAGGCACCCAAAATTGCCCGACTCCACGACTCGGACTCCACAGCCCTGCCTCCATGCCCATGAAGTTGGACAGCACTGTTCTAAAAGATGTGAAACAGCAAAATAACTTAAAGAAAAACATTTCTTTGTTACAGCTGATACACTGCAGATTTATTGGAGGATTTGTGTCTACTTCCTGCTTTCATGGAAGCAGACATATTGTTAACATCCTGTGCTTTCAAATTAGCCTCTCTGCTGTGGCAGTCAGGTGACACAGCTGAGGGAACAAATTACAACTTGTGATTAGACACAGATAAGGGGAAATTAGTCAGGCTAAATTCTCAAAATACATACAGTGTGCACTTCTCTATGTTTCTCTGTGCAATACTATCCCAGGGAAAAAAAACCCCCCACATATATAGGTGTATAACTACTTGTTCTATTTACATAACATATGAATTGTCCACGTTTTGATTTCAGCATATTGTATACAGTAAGTAAAGAGAAAACTGTTCTTTGATTCCCTCTGACTGAAGCCAATCCTGATGTCATTTCCTCCCTTACTGTTCTCCTAGAAACTGCACTGTCATATTTAGCTTGCTTTGTAAACGTATGTGAGCACAGCATAGATCAGATTTCAGCAGCTCACTGAACTGCCCTCAGCCAATCGGTGAGGTGCAGGAATGGGGGGGGGGGGGGGGGTCGGGGATCAGAAGCTTCCTTCTTGTCGGCTATGTACCAAATAGAGCCAGGCTGACTGAGATAAGATTTATTACAGCAGAAAGATTTCTGATTAGATTGGAGTGCTTGCAATGCAGAGTAAAGGTGGCCATACACTAGGCCGATTCCCCGCCGATCGACAGCAGATTCGATCACTGGGATCGAATCTGCTGTCACATCGTTCACGCTACACGCTAAATTTCGATCTATTTCGTCCTGAAATAGATCGATCGCTCCGCGTGGGAAATTACCGTTGATCGCCCGCGGGTAGGGAGCGCGTCGCTAGTGGCATTCGAGTGCCCGACGACCGACGCAATACTGCTGCAATACATTACCTGCTCCGCCGGCGCATATCCCCCCGGTCACCGCTGCTCCGTCTCCGCGCTGGGCTCCGGATCCAGCAGGCTTCACTTCTTCCTGTCCCGGCAGGAAGTTTAAACAGTAGAGGGCGTTCTACTGTTTAAACTTCCCCCAGACAGGAGAAGTAAAGTATGCCGGAGACCAGAGCGGAGACGGAGCAGCGGTGACCTGGGGAGTCGCGCCGGGCGGAGCAAGTAATGCATGGGTTGGGGGGGGGGGGAGTGGCGGCAGCAGCACCACCACCACCACCACCACAGATTGTGAACGGTTTCAGGCTGAATTCGATTCACAATCTGTTTGCAGTAAAGGCAGTCATACGATCCCTCTCTGATCAGATTCGATCAGAGAGGGATCTATCTGTTGGTCGAATCTGATGGCAAATCGACCAGTGTATGGCTACCTTAAGGTTCCAGCCTGCATAATAAACACAGAGCAGTGGATAAATGGAATTTGTTTTTGTGGCTGACAATCCCACTTTAATATAGTGGCCAGTGAAGCAGTGATGCTTTTTGGAAGAGAAAGTGCCATTATCTGCCCTTTACAATCAGGACACAGAAGGTAAGTGTGGCTAAACTGCCACTTAACCCCTCATCAACTTGGGCAGTAGAAGGCAGCAAGAGAGGAAGGGCAGACAACTGTAGTTTGGAAGGCAAACTACAGAGATCGTCGCTAGCCTAGCGCTTTTTACAGGGGGGCACAGCAGACCCCGGGGGGACTTAGATGCGGCAATACAGAGACACAGAGGTATGACATAGCACACAGGATATGCCTCTGTATTCTCTTAACATTTTAAATACCCACCTCGGGTTCTCTCTAAGGACAGAATTTTTTTTAATATCAGTCAAGACGCCTTATCAAAGTTAGCACGCCTTATCAGAGTAGCATAGCAAGCACTACGAACCTGCAGGGGCTCAGGGCAGGACGAGTGGATTGCCAATTAGCAGGCATAAGTTTGTAGCGCTCACTATGCTACTCTGATAAGGCATGTTAACTTTGATAAGGCATGCTATTTGTCTTATGCTGGGAATACACAGCTCGATTCTGAGCTGATTAGATGGTTAGATGGATAATTTCCGACATGTCCGATCACCGTTCGATCATTCTGCCGCTCGATTTGTCATTGAAGTGAATTGAAAAAAGATAAGAAAAACTAGTGGAATATAAGAGAATCGAGTGGGAATCGAGCGGCAAAACGATCTGGCGCAGAATCGAGCACCAGAATCGACCTGTGTATTCCCAGCATTAGTGAATCAAGCCCGTAGATTGTTTTGTGGTGATAAGTAGTAATAAAGTTATAGGCAAATGAATGGAAGGAACTCTGTTGCACTGGTGTTAAAGGGGAAAAACCCTTGAAGGAGAAGTGGTTAAACATAACATAAAGCTGGCATATCTAAAAGTCATTTTTAGGAGTAGGAGGATAGATACAATTGTTTATCTCTTCACTCTGTTTTTACTTAAGTATCACTTTAAAGTAACCCAGAAATGAAAATAAGTAAAGATTTGATACTTATCCAGGGCTTACTCCATCCCCATAAGTCCCACTTCGTCCTCCCGCGGTCTGCCGTTCAGCTGCAATTAGCCCAGTAAGAGCTCAGTCGCATCCAGTCTGGGTCTTCTGCACATGAGCAGGAGGTTCGCGCTTGTGCAGAAGACCCAGACGGGATTCGACTGAGCTCTTACTGGGGCTGATCGCAGCTGAACGGCAGACTGGGGGAGGACGGCATGGGACTCAGATGAGCTTATGGAGCTGGAGGAAGCCTCGAGTAAGTATCAAATCTTTACTTATTTTCATCTCTGGTACACTTTAAGGTCAAAATGACAGGCTCTGAGGACAGATAGGGGGATCACAGGGTTTAAAGGGGAACTGAAGTAAGAGGTATACGGAGGCTACCATATTTATTTCCTTTTAAACAATACCAGTTGCCTGGCAGGCCTGCTGGTCAATTTGGCTGCAGTAGTGTCTGAATAACACCAGAAAAAAGCATGCAGCTAGTCTTGTCAGATCTGACAATAATGTCAGAAACACCTGATCTGCTGCATGCTTGTTCAGGGTCTATGGTTAAAAGTATTAGAGGTAGAGGATCAGCAGGACAGCCAGGCAACTGGTATTGCTTAAATGGAAATACATATGGCAGCCTCCAGAACCCTCTCTTTTCAGTTGTCCTTTAATACTTACCAGTCCCAACGTCTTTGGTTCACAGGTGACGCACCACCCCCTCCTCGGCAGTGCAGTTGCAGCCATGTTTCCGAAGACTACTGATGCTCTTCGGGAAACCTCTGCCTGCATTGCCAAGGGCCACCCACAGCTGGCAGTATGAAAAAAATACCATGGACCCAAATCCAAGGGGAGTTGGAGCGATCACCTGCCTAAAGAGATGACAGCAGGGCAGGTACAGTGCTGCCCATAATCATTCATACCCCTGGCAAATTTTGACTTAGTTACTTCTATTCAACCAGCAAGTAATTTTTTGATGGGAAATGACATAGGTGTCTCCCAAAAGATAAGACAATGTACAAGAGGCATTATTATGGGAAAAAAAACCATTGCTCAGCTTTTATTTACATTTGAGCCAAAAGTGTCCAGTCCAAAATTATTCATACCCTTCACAAACTGTCACAGTCTGTGGGAAAATGCAAAGTTCTATACCATTCCAAATAGTCCAACCGGTTTTAAAGTATCCTAATTACCCTGATAAATTGGGAACGGCTGTTTTAATAAACTCAACAGGTGAAAAACAGCAGCTCTCTGTAGTTGGTTTGTGGACAGTCATGGCTAAGAGAAAGGAGTAAGTGAGGACCTGTGACTGCGCATTGTGGCTGCTCACAAGTCAGGAAAGGGCTACAAGGCCGTTTTCTAAATGTTTTCAAGTTCCAGTGGCTACAGTGCAGAGTATTATTAAAAAATACAAGATGTTCCACACTGTGGAAAATCTCAGAGGACGTGGTCAGAAGCCAAAAGTGACACATGTGCTGGCCAGGAGGATAGTGAGAGAGGTGAAAAAGAATCTAAGCATCACCACCAAGGCCATCCTGGTGAATCTGGGCTCTGCTGGTGGCAATGTCTCAAGGCAGACAATGCAACGAACACTGCACACTGCTGGATTCCCAGATGCAGACAAAGGAGGGTACCACTTCTCCAGATAAGGCACACAAAAGCTTGCTTGGCCAAGAAGACTTCTGGTCTTCCGTGTTATGGTCAGATGAAACAAAAATTGAATAGTTTAATTACAATGATGTTTCCTTCATTTGGCCTAAACACGGAGAAGCCTTCAACCCAAAGAACACCATCCCCACTGTCAAACATGGTGGTGGGAACTTAGTGCTTTGGGGGTGTTTTTCAGCCAATGGACCAGTGATCACAATAAACAGCACCATCAAAAAAAGAGCAATACATGAGGATTCTCAACAACATCAGGCAGTCTGCAGAGAAACTTGGCCTCAGGCACCAGTGAACATTTCAGCATGACAATGACCCAAAACAATAGCAAAAGTGGTGAAGAAATGGTTAGCAGACAACAACATTATTGTTTTGGAGTGGCCCAGCCAGAGTCCTGACTGGAATCCAAATGAGAATCTGTGGAGGGAGCTAAAGATATGGGTGATGGCAAGAATACCCTCCAACCTGAAAGATTTGGAGCTCATTGCTAAAGATGAATGGGCAAAAATACCTGTGGAGACATGCAAAAAGTCGGTCTGCAATTATAGGAAGCGTTTGATTGCTGTAATAGCTAATAAAGCCTTTTCTATTGATTATTGAGAAGGGTATGAATAATTTTGGACTAGAAACTTTTTGCTCAAATGTAAATAGAAGATGAGAAATGTTTTTTCCCCACAATAATGCCTCTTGTACATGATCTCATTATCTTTTGTGAGACAGCTATATCATTTCCTATCAAAAAATTACTTGCTGGTTGATTAATAGTAACTTTAAGTCAAAATTTGCCAGGGGTATGAATAATTATGGGCAGCACTGTAAGTATTTAACCCAGAGACCCGCAATTCTCCATCATAACAGACTGTCAGTTTGACCTTAGGTAATCTTTAATTTTATAAAGACCTCAATATTTAATGTAGAAGTTATTGTTTAGTGGATTTGTTTTTAAGCTAAATTTCCATAAACCTTTCTCATTTTTTTGTGTTTTACAGTTCAGCCGTCCGTTACAGTCACACCTGAAGATGTTACTATTGAGCTGGGGACAGAGAAATCAGTGATGTGCGAAGTGTCCAATTTCTATCCACAAACTGTGACCATACACTGGGTGCAATTTAATAAAGCTTTCCCCGGATATGTGACCCTGAAGAATGGGATCTGCACTGCTGAACACATTACTAATAATGATGGGACCTTTAATATCACAAGTCACATGACACTAAGTCCTAAGAAAGCAGATGATGGAAGTTCATATGGCTGTGTTGTCACCCACAGGTCTAGAGATCAAGAGACTATGAAGAATTTCACCTTGACAGTGACAGGTACATCAGCTTGTATGACTTTGCAGCCACTGTGTTGGTACATAATACACAATTCTCTCTCTATTCTGACTAGGGCTAGCACAAGTCACATTCCCACACTAGCATGCTTGGTTTTAGCCTTGTATCGCAGCAAGTAAGCTAATGTGGTTTCTTGACTTTCTATTCTTTTATTGTATAGCACCGGTAAGAACACTTAGCCGCTTTGGTAGAGGGCATAGACAGTAGATGCAGGAACCTCCATCCCAGAGCAGTGTTTCCAGAGATGAACAGCACTGTAGTTTCCCTTAAACATTGGCCCAATAGGGCCTCAAGGTTCTCCAAATAGGTCTGAACCCATGCAGCCCTACACAGCTCAGAGATAGTAAATACTGGTCTTGGATAAAAAAAATCTCGCTGTCCCCCGGCTTCCAGAACTAGTGCATCGACCTGAAAACTCTTCAATTTCAAATATTTCTGGCTTGCAAGGACTGGTCCAAGCCACTTATTGTCCCAGCTGGGACTAGCCCTCAGTAAACTGCGATGTATGGTGCTGGCCTATCTGAATGGCATGGATTAGATTGGGGTGTAGGCAGCACATGTAGAGTTTGCCAGAATTTACAGACATGCACAGTAACTTAAATAATACAAAAATGCATACGTTGCTTGTATGATGTACTAACAGTGTACTGTTTGTGTCATGCAACTTGTGCTATTTGCATAGCGCGCTACACAGCTTGCATAAACAATTATGGTATTTGATATATATATAATATATATATATATATATATATATATATATATATATATATATATATATATATATATATATATATTTTATAGAAGACCCGGCGTTGCCCGGGTCTGTATTTGGCTTTTGGCCCCGCCCACTTACTTTTTCTAACTTTAACATACAGACAATGACCAAGTTTGTGAGCTTTCAGGTTCTTTGGCATCAATAATTAAAATTTTCCCATAGAAATAAACAAATCTGATTGTCTGTGGCTCTGCCCCTTTTCTGAATTTAAACACCAGCCACCGACTGTACAAGGTTTGAGGCCTCTTCTATTAACAGTATAAGAATGGCAACAATTTAAATAGTCCCCTTCACTAGGTGAATTTGCATTGGCTGTTGTAGGCTCCACCCACTTTCCTAATTATTAATCATGCAATGACCAACTGTGTCAAGTTTGAGAACCATACTATTAACAGTGTAAGAATGGCTGCAGTTTACATTTTCCCAGTGGATTTTTTGGGGAGCTCCAGACACTTTTTGTACCCTTGACACACAATCACTCAATCAACAAGTTTATGAGCTTTCAGGTTCCTTGGCATCAAAAATGTGTGAATGGAAGCAGTTTTTCCAGCAAAGAAATTTGATTGGCTGTTTGTAGCTCCTTCCTCTTTGTGGAATTTGAACCCCAGTCAACCAATGACCGACTGTACCAGGTTTGAGGCCTCTGGCATGAACCGTGTAAGAATGGCAGCAGTTTAAATATTCTCCTTGAAAATCAATAGGTGAATTTTGATTGGCTGTTGTAGGCTCCACCCACTTTCCTGAATATTAAAGGACCACTATCGCGAAATTTCAAAAAAATACAACTAAAAAAGATTTATTCTGGAAATAATGCTATTAGAAGGGATAGTGAAGAGTTAAAAATTAAAGTGGATCCGAGATAAACTTTTACTCATTGCATAGTTGTGTTCCTTTCATCTAGTTTATAGGGCATTCCTCAAGCCAAATACTTTTTTTTTGTTGTTTTAATACTCTAATTCCCTATAAACTAAACAAGCCTCCCCCACAGCTCCTTTTGTGCCTTGGCACTCTTAGAGCAATGTAGCAAGGGCTTATGGGAGCTCAGTCTGGGCAGGAGGAGGAGGTGTTACTAGCCAGAGATTTTAGAGGCAGAGGGGAGGGGAGAGGCAGAAAGGGGATTGAGCTGAGGGCTGGAGATGCTATCAAGCTTGCTTGTGTAATGTGACAAGCAGAACCTGTCTGCCCTCATTGTATCACAGGAATAAATAAACTGTGAGGCCTGGAACCCACTGCAAACCGCAAACGCTAAACGCAACCGCTAGCGTTTTGCCTGAGCGGTTTGCAAGCTGATTCATGCGAGTTTTCGGTCGCGTTTTGCAACAGTGTATTTTTTTCCTCAGCGGTTGTGTAGCGTTTTGCGTTTCGCGTTTTTATCCTGATTGGTCCTGTGAATAATTCTTAATTTTGTTAGTGTGCTGAACCGCAAAACGCTAGCAGAACCGCTCAGTTTAGGTTTTGCTGAGCGTTTCTGCTAGCGTTTCAATACTTTGCATTGAAGCGCTAACGCTCCCAAAATGCTGCATGTCCTGCGTTTGCGTTTCTGAGAAACGCAAACGCTCCTGTGGAAGTTGCCCCATCCATTAACATTAGCCCAGCGTTTTGGCAAACTGCTAGCGTATCGCAGTGCTGCCAAAACGCTGCCAAAAGCGCTCCTGTGGGTTCCAGCCCTTAAAGCTTGTTGCAGCTAGATTTGCTGTGCAAACTATCTAAATTTTAGTCTTTCATCTCGGATCCGCTGTGAAAAATAAATCACCCTGTTGTTTACACATTAACGGCAGTGTGATTGGGAAAGCACTTCCAACAGAGGACAGCTTCTACCTGCTGGCTAACATCATAACGTTAGCAGCCCGCAGTACAGTTTAATAATCTTAGCCAGAAGATGGGATTTGTCCCTTCGGAAGAGCGGTCTCATTCGCACTGCCATGAATGTGTAAACAGCAGGGTGATTTATTTTTTAACTAATTCTTAACCCTTCACTATCCCTCCTACTAGCATTATTTCCAGAATAAATCCTTTTTTAGTTTTATTTTGTAGAAATTTCGTGATAGTGGTCCTTTAATCACCTAGTGACCAAGTGTCACTGGGTGACTGAAAACCCTGCGATTAAAAGTCTAACAATGGCTACAGTTTATATTTTCTCAATGAAAATTAATTGCTGAAATTTAATTTGCCTGTTTTATGCTCTGCTTACTTTCTCCAAATTTTTTGCCTCTGTCACCAAGTGACCAACTGTGCAAAGTTTGGGGACTCTGGCCTTCATTGCTGTGAGAATGGCAGCCTTTTACATTTATTCAATTAAAGTGAATGGGTTATATCTGATTTGCTGTTTGTAGCTCCACCCAGGTGTGCAGGGGGGCCTCGAGACTCCCAGAACATATCATCCCAGGTAGTAAGGGATTTGTATACCAAGTTTTGTTGAAATCGTTCACTGCGTTTTTGAGTGATGGCAACATACACACTCACACACGCGCGATATTATTTTTTTTTTATATAGATATAAAATCAGATGTGTGTATGTATGTCACCATCACTTGAAAATGCTTTGATCGCTTTCAATGAAACTTGTTAGACAGATCCCTTAATACCTAGGATATGTTCTAGGGGTCTCACACAGGGGGCGCTCACTGCACACCTGGGCAGAACCACAAATAGCCAATCAGATTTCACCAATTCATGTAAATGGAAAAATGTAAAAAGCTGCCATTTTCACAGTTATAAAGTCAGAGTCCACAAACTTGTCACAGTTGGTCACTAAGTCACTGAGGTTGCAAATCCAGGGAAAGTGGGCAGAGCATAAAACAGCCAATCAAATTTCAACTGTTTGTTTTAAATGGGAAACTCCAGCCATTCTTAGACTGTTAAAGGGGAACTTCAGCCTAAACAAACATGCTGTCATTAAGTTACATTAGTTACGTTAATTAAAATAGATAGGTAATATAATCTCTTATCCATTCTGTTTTAAAAGAACAGACAAATGTTTGTGATTTCATGGGGGCAGCCATCTTTTTGGTTGAAAGCAGGTGACAGGGAGCATGAGACACAGTTCCAACTGTCCTGTGTCCTGATCACCCCTCCCAGCTGAACGCGCTAGGCTACTAATCTCAAATTAAAAAAAAAAATTACAGCAGAACGAGAACAACATCAGAAATCCCATCATGCTTTGCACAGCATCAGGGGAAAAATGCCGGGCAGTTTTCTTCTGTGCAGCTAAAAATGAGGCTTGGGTAAGAAATACAAAGTTCTGATGCTGTGAAACTGTTAAAGGAACACCAAGCCTTTTCAGTGCTGCTGAGTAGATTTTTAGTCTGAAGGTTCACTTTAATCACAGGATTTTCAAACTTGGCACACTTGGTCACTGGGTGACTGGAATTAATATTCAGAATAGTGGGTGGAACCTACAACAGCCAATTAATATTAACCTACTGATTTTCAAGGGGAATATTTACGCTACTTCCATTCTTACACTGTTAATGGCAGAGGTCTTAAACCTGCTACAGTCAGTCATTGGGTGACTGGGGTTCAAATTCCAAAAAGGGGGCGGAACCACAAACAGCCACTCAGATTTGTTTGATTTCAATGGGAAAATGTAAATTATTGATGCCAATGAACCCATAGCTCATAAACTTTGTCATTGAGTGACTGTGTGTCAAGTTTAGAAAAAGTGGCATGGAGCCAACAACAAACATATTTTTAAAGGAGAAAATTGAAACTGCAACGATTGTTACACTGTAAGGCCCGATTCCCATTAGCGTTTTTTTGGGGAGCCGGACGTATGGATCCGACCCATCAGGATCAGGTAAAAACTGTCAGTTTTTACAGCAAGTGTGCTGTAACTTTCAGTTTTCTATTTGTTCCTATGTAGGCTGCAAAACCTTCCGTTTCCATTCCGCTGGGCACAACGTTCCGAGAAAAATAGGTCCGGCAGAAGTTTTTGGTCCGTTGAGCGGAATGGACAACGGATGGATGTGAACGGATCCATTGGTTAACATTAGATCCATATCGCATACTGGACCGTTTGTACAGTATACGTTCCGCTTCTGTTCTGCTCAACGCTAATGTGAACCGGGCCTTAATTGGAGGATTCTCAAACTTGACACACTTGGTCACTGGGTGACTGAGAATGATATTCAGAAAAGTGGGTGCAGCCTACAACAGCCAATCAAAATTTGCTTATTAATTTTCAAGGAGAATATTGAAATTGCTGCCATTCTTACACTGTGCATGGCAGAGGCCTCAAAACTGTTTCAGCTGGTCATTTGGTGACTGAGGTTCAAATTCATTAAAGAGGGTGGAGCCACAAACAGCTAATCAGATTTCTTTGCTTGATAAATTGCTTCCATACTCACATTATTGATGCCAGGAACTCACAGCTCACAAACTTTGTCATTGAGTGACTGTGTCCAGTGGCGTAGCTAAGGAGCTGTGGGCCCCGATGCAAGTTTTGCATGGGGCCCCCCAAGCACTCTATATATGACATTTGATACGGCACACCAAAATCTACCAATGGCAACTACAGTGTCAGAGGTGCAAGAAGGGGATGGGGAACAGTTTGTTAATGATTACCAATATTCAAAGTATCTATAGAAGTGATTATTATGAGCACAGGACCAATAGAGAGCTAATAATGCAGTTGAAGGAGGGCCCTTCAGGGCCCCTCTGGCTCAAGGGCCCCGATGCGGTCGCTACCTCTGCAACCCCTATTGCTACGCCCCTGACTGTGTCAAACAACAAGCAAATAGAGCAACCATTTGTAATCCATAGTCACGGAAATATATGCTAAGCTATAAAATGACAAAGAAATCCATGGCTCAAAAACCAAAACCATACACTGTTAAGGGGTAAAAAAATCAATATATTTTATTAAGGACGTATCCCAAACAATTAAAATAAATGAACTGCTAGTATTACTGAGAGATATAATTGTCATAAGGTAAACAATATCACGTATATAAATGCACAATGCAACAATGGCAAGCATCTGGATCACATATAACACCTCATCAACCGCCAACCTGCAGGACTCCTCTTCATCCAAGTCGTATATGACCAATGCAGTATAGTGTGAAAGCGGTAAATAAAAAATAAATTGTTCAAAGTGTCTGCTTACTAACTAAAGTTGCACTGAATCTCCTCAGCTGAGCCAGCAGAAAGGACCTCACGTGTATCGCGCCTCCATGGTGCTTCTTCAGAGATAAAAAAAATAAAAAATGAGAGCCTTAAAGAGACTCTGAAGTGAGTCTAAATTTACTTTTTTAACATGGTCATGTTAAGCAGTATAACCCATGCTAAAACGCTGCGATCCTGCGGTAAAACGAGGGGTTTATACCCCCCAAAATCCCCTCTCCTACCTCCGGGGAGCGCTTCCTGATGAGGCAAAGCTCTGCCTCTCAGCGTGTCAATCTCCGCTGATCGCCGCCTTGCCCCACCCCTCTCAATCTGCCTTCACAGAAAGGGGCAGGGGAGAGGCGGAGATCTGCGCGGCAATTGACGCGCATGGAGGCAGAGCTGCAGCTGAAAGCTCTGCCTCCATGAGCAGCAAAATCCACGACCAAGAAAGTCGTAGATTTAGCAGGGGGGGTTTGGGGGGTGTAAACCCCTCGTTTTGCCGCGGGATAGCGGCGTTTTAGCAGGGGTATACTGCTTAACATGACTGCATGTTAAAAAAGTCAATTTAGACTCGCTTCAGAGTCTCTAAGTAGTGCCGAGAGACCGCTGCAAAAAGTGAGACAAGGGACGTGGCCACACCCCTTACGCATCACTCCGTCACGCGTACATGTTGACGCATGTACTGAGCCCTCAATTGTCATTAGAAAGCAGGGCTGTGGAGTCGGTACAAAAATCTTCCGACTCCTCAGTTTATGAAACCACGACTCCAACTCCGAATCCGGGTGCCCAAAATTGCCTCGACTCCGACTCCAACTCCGACTCCACAGCCCTGTTAGAAAGTCAGTGCGGGAGTAGCAAGCAGGCAATCAGAGCAATTGCAATAATACCTCAAAGTGTGTAGATAAATAAATAAATATATCAATATTTCCAATCACAATAGTTAAAGAGGTAAGTTATAATACATCAAAAAATTAATGAAAAATGCATACAATCATAGATTAACTGGAAAATATATCAGAGCATTACATAAATATATAAACATACATCATATTTGAGAAACTACAAAAATGGTGACATCTAGTGGAAAAATAATGTAAGACATGCTAGAACACAGTCCAGGATTGCATATATATATATTAACATGCATCAAGTTCTCTAAAACTGAATGCTGGTGACATCTAATTGCCAGTAAGTATACAACATGACACAAATGTTATACTTTGTGTTATGTATTTTTCATTCATGTTTTAATGTGTTATAAACTACCTCTTTAACTATTGTGCATGTGAAAATAGTGGAAAAAAAACCCACCAAAGAAATAATACACCTTTATTTCCAAATACTATATTTTCACCATACTTTGTACTAGGGACATAATTAAAATCTTGTGATAACCAGGACAAATGGGCAGATAAAATGTGTAGGTTTTATGTACAGTAGCAGTGTTTATATTAAAACTATAGGGGATGAAATTGGAGAAATAGTGTATTTTTTCATTTTGTCCTTGTTTTTCCCTTTAAAATGCATAGAAAATAAAGTAATTACTGAAAACAAACATCAACCCCAAAAAAAGCCCAATTGGTGGTGAAAGGGATTAGAACTGAAAGGTGAAAATCGCACTTGTCCGCTTGGGGTGAAGTGGTTAAGAATGCATTTATTTGTAGACAGGAATGCCCCCATTTTGGAAAACGCATTTGCAAATGTGGTTTGTAGCGTGATCCGTGCCTAAAGGAAGATTTGGGCATGCCATTCTATAATCCTTGTGTGCTGCAATCCTGACTGCAAGTGAACACAGCTGGCTGCAGATTAAAATGTCAAGGTCATTCTAAATAACACAAAATAGCAAATGTCAATGCAAGTTCGCAGTGCATCAGTGTGGGGAGTCTTTTCTGTCCTGCACACCCAATCCTCCACTTCCAGTACTGCCAGTTACACCTGCAACAGGACAGACTATAATGGTGCATTTAACAGGTAGCATGATTCTACTGCCATGGCACCATTGGTAGGGTGAATAACACAGTAAACCTCCATGCTCAGTGAGGGTGATCACTCGATGTAACCATCCCCAACACTCAAGGCTTGCTAAGTAATGCAGCTAGGGCAATTTGGTCTCTGCTGTAGGATCAAGCAGATAATGTATCAAGATCAAATCTCAACTATAGAATCAACCTCAGAAAAAGAAACCAATCAAAGGGCACCAAAAATGTAATGATGCAATAAAAACAGGAGTTGCACTCACAAGTGTAGATCATAAGACAGTGTTGTAAAATATATGATATATTTGTGGTCAGTTGGTCTGGGCTCCTGCAGCGGCCCACGATCTGCCTGCTATTTGAACCCTCCATACAGTTTCATTGCCCACTTGTGGGCCTCCGTCATTACACACCAGTCCATTATTAGGAAACATGCTCTGGTTAGCTCGGCCCAACATGTTTCATCACCGATTTAAGACTTGTCATGATCCCTGATTATTGACTGAGTTAAGATATGGTACTACAGTATACTTATGTGCTGTGGTATGACAATTTCTGAACTAGTAAACTACTTGGCCTGGTCCCCTGGAGTTTACTATAAAGGGATTCTACTGTATAACGGGAAGTAAATGGATCACTGGAATGTAAAAAAAAACTTAAAGAAAACCTGTATTGAATTATAAGATATTAAATTGTATGAGTAGTACTAATGGTAAATAGAACATAAGTAACATAGAACTAAGTTTCATATTTTTAAGATGTGAATTTTTAATTTTTAAGACTGAATTGTTGACAGCAGCCATGACAGTCTGATGTGAAATCATTCAGTTGCAAAACAAACAGAAGTAATGACCCTTTGAACTTTTATGCCTAGTACACATTTCATTATTGTTATTATTTTTATGCAATTTCCCATCAGATAGATTGGTTGAATCAATTATTTCCGACAGGTTCAATCTGATTTCTGATCGGTTTTGCATAGAAGTGATCAGAAAATCGATCAGAAAAACAATTGGAAATCAGATTGGACCTGTCGGAAATAATCAATTTGACCTGTCTATCTGATGAGAAATTGCATGGTGTGTACCAGGCATTAAAGGGAATCGGAAGTGAAAATAAAGTTATGATGATTTGTATGTGTAGTACAGCTAAGAAATAAAACATTAGCAGCACAGATATGAGTCTCATATTGTTTCCAGTACAGGAAGAGTTGCAAAATTTCAGTTATCTATACAAAAGCGCTTCACTGAGCTCTGTGACTCAAAAAGTAATGGACAGCACTGTCTCATGAAGCTCTTATCTCAACTGTCTCTCATTGTTTCTACTTTGTTTATGCTTTTCCTACAGAGGAAAGTTAAAAAAGGTCATTAGCTCTGCTCTGTGAAACCATTTAAAATGAGTGTAAGGTGTAAACTGCATGTATTAGAGAATGATGCAATAAAAAAGCCATATAACTTAAAATAAAAACATGAGACTATTTTCTTTGCTACTAATGTTCATTAATTATCCGTACTACACATACAATTCATTATATCATAAGTTTATTTTTAGGTATCATGCTAAATTTTAACTTACTGTTCCACATCTTCATTTTGAATAGTTAGCAGAATGTAATTAGTTTGCTCTACAGGAAAACAGAAGGGGACTTCAGACAATTTCTTACAGTAGTAGGACTAGTACTATACAGTATGTACTTTGTTTATCTCATCATGGTATGTGTCAGTTTAGATACCCTTTAATACATTCAGGCAGCTTTCACAGTGGGACGTTACAGGCGCACGTTAGAGCAGCCTGTAATGCAGCCCAACTCACAGTAATGAAAAATCAATGGGCTGTTCACAGTGCCCACGTTGTGTTACAGTGTAACGCTACACGTTCAAAGAAAGTGCAGCATGCTATGCGTTATACTGGACTTTAGCTGCGTTAGACTGTTTGCACATGCTCAGTAAGGGGAGAGGGCTATTGCTCCTAGCCACATGGCTAATTAATATTTACTTTAATATTATCCGGGTCATCACAATGAAGGACTCGGTTCACAGTGGATGTCTGGAAGAAACAGGAACTGCAGCTTCTGTGCACAAGCACAATCTTCCTGCTGCATCTCTCCCTTCCCCATTAGCACCCTCAATGTGCCTTCATTCTCCTGCACCTCTCACTCTGCTGCACCCCTGCTTCCTGCTAACCCTAGTAAAATGATTGAAAGATTTGGTTCAAAGATCCGGATGTTTTCAATGATCCGATTCGAATCATCCGAATCATTGAAAAGATCCGGACTTCCCTGGATAGCACCAAGAGCCTCATAACGCAGCTCAATCTGACGTCCTACTTTAACACCACCATGCGTTGTGTTAGGGGCACGTTATGCGACCTTAACGTCCCATAAAACGCAACGTCTTGGTGTGAAAGAGGCCTTAATCATTGTTTTTTTTTACATGCGTTTAGTAGAACATTATTTTAATTGTGCACAAAGATAGCTTTGTAGCAAACATTGCCATTTTGCAAATTAAAATAGGAAAATATGGCTGTACCAGTTCACAAAACCTCAGAAAACTCTAGCTGTCAGCTCAGGGCTGGTTCACACTTGGGCGATTCTTCAGCGCTTTGCTGATTGCCAGCAATTAGCAGAGCGTTGCTACGATGTATCCCTATGGATACATTCACGCTGCAGCGGTTGTGATTTTAATTAAGTGCAAACCTGTTTTGGGGGCGATTGCTCTGTGTTTCCTGTTCTATTGAAAAGGAATCACAAGCGTAAATCGCGCTGAATTGCAGGATTTTGCCCTCAAATCGCGGAGCCGAATGCGATTGCGGGCAAAGCGACGAATGTGAACCGGCCCTCATTCTTCCCCAGCCTGTCTGATGCCGTGCCTCATGATAGGCCATGAATCAGAGAGGTGTGGCTTCAGCTGAAAGAGCAATCACTCTCCCCCCCTGCATGCCCATGTGATGGAAGGCTGACTGGAGTCGGGAGGGCAGCTGCCAGTGACTGAAGATATATGATCTGATGTAGCAAGCATTTCCCCTTTTTATTTTGCAAAAACTGCAGTGTTTAACAAATGTATGATTTATTAACAATAGTTTTCTATTTAATGCAATGACGATAAAAAGTAACAAACTGTGCCTGAATTGGAGTACAGTATAAATGTTTAGGAAAGCATTCTCTATGGTATTTGCAATCCTGGTGCTCCTGCACAATAGGTCACACCTGGGGGGTACAGTGAAAAATGGCGCAGGATGAAAAATAGCGCACAGTAACGCTATTTATTGTTTTAAGGCAATCCTTATAATATCTTAAATTTTCATTCAAAACGCTATTTATCTATCACCACTAGATGGTGGTAACAAAGTGACACTGAAGCGCAAAACAAATTATGATATAATGATTTGTATGTGTAGTACAGCTAAGAAATAAAACATTAGGAGCAGAGACATAATTCTTATGCTAGGAATACACTGTACATTTTGTACTGTGTAATCGAGCCGCAGGATCGATTCCGGCGTGTCCTCGCGGGCACTTCTTATCTTCTCCTCGTTTTCTTCCATTGTCCTGCCCGCGGTATCGAGCGCGGAGTCGATCCGTCGGGGTATCGGCACGTCGGATTTTATCAATCGAGCCATCAGCGGCTCGATTACACGGTACAAAAACGTACCATGTATTCCTAGCATAATGTTGTTTCCAGTACAGGAAGAGTTAAGAAACTCCAGTTGTTATCTATGCAAATTGCCATTGAGCTCCACTTTCAAAGTTGCACAGAGCTCTGTGTTCTGAAGGCTGTTATCTTAACTGTATTGTTTTTACTTTTGCAGAAAACAGTTCAGGACAGGTCAAAAGTTCACTGCCTGTTCTGTAAAAAAAACATTTAGAATGCTGAGTAGAGTGTAAACTGCAAATATTAGGGAATTATGCAGTTATAAAAAAAAGCTGTATAACTGAAAATAAAAATATGAGAATATTTTTTTTTTTTTTGCTACTAATGTTCTAGTAATATCCATACTACACAACCAATTCATTATATCGTATTTTTTTTTCCGGTGTCTCTTTTAAACAACATATGGAAAAGGAAGTATAGGGTAGTGGTTAAGGAAATGTCCAATGATGCATGTTTTTAGGCTCAAGACTGAGGCTTACTATTTTTTGTTGTTGTTATTAAATGCTATATATTTAAATTAAACTATCAGTCATTTTAAATAAAGTAATTGTGCTTTTATGAAGCAAAAGTTTTGTGGTGTAAATATCACAAGTGCATAACGGGCAGGTAACAACTGCACTATTGTAATATTACTATAACGTTTTTAAAAAGGAAGTGGGAACACAGAATAAGGATAAGAGGCAAGGAATTAGTGGCTGCAAGCTGACGAAAAATAGCAGTGATTAGTCAAAGAGAAGAGACTTCTCTTTAAAGCGGAACATAACCCTGCATTTCAACTTTGCTCTAAAACATTATTTACAGTATATTGTATGCAACCAGCATTTTTTTTTTTACTAGACCAGCATTGGAAGGGTTACACAGAGCTTTAAAGTTCCTGGAGATTTCTGCAGACACATCCAAAGCTGACATAGATACATTTTGTTTACATAAATGTATCTAAGTGTTGAATGTGACTCACTCTCTCTGACTGAGAAGGAGCTGGAGGACAGCCAAAGAGTGTGTAACATTTCTCAATAGATACATTTAACTAAATAGAATGTAACAATCTGAACTTCTGCATATCTCTCCACGGAACTTTAAACATCTGTGTTTAACCCTTCCAATGCTGGTCTAGTAAAAAAAAAATGCTTTTTGCATATAATATGCTGTAAATAATGTTTTAGAGCAAAGTTGAAATGCAGGGTTATATTCCGCTTTAAGTAATCACTATTTTTCGTCAGCTTGCAGCCACTAATTCCTTGCCTCTTAGGCTGGTTTCACAGTAGGACGTTAAAGTCCCACGTTACAGCAGCCAGTAACGCAGCCTAACTCACAGCACTGTAAAATCAATTGTGCTGTTCACAGTGCACACATTGCGTTACATAGTAACGCAGCACGTTTAAACAAAGTGCTGCATGCTGTACTGTATACTGGGCTAAGCCACGTTAGATTGTTTGCACATGCTCAGTAATGTTTGAGGAGGAGGTCTCCCCTCCTCCTCTGCTGCTAGCCACATGGCTAATTAATATTCACTGCACTGTGGTGACTAGTGGTGGGACTGTAGTGTTGTCCGGATCATAAACGAATCGTTCATTTGATCCGGATCTTTTTTGTGAGTCGAATCATCCGGATCATCACAATGAAAGATTTGGTTCACAGTGGATGTCTGTCTGAAAGAAACAGGAACATACAGAATGTACAGTGCAGGGAAAGTCCTGTCCTGCTAGTCATTTCACCCTGTCTGCTTCCCTAGTAATATGATTCAAATGATTTGGTTCAAAGATCCGGATCTTTTCAATGATCCGATTCAAATGATACGAATCATTAAAAAGACCCGGACTTCCTATCACTAACCTGGAGGGGCTGCTTTGAGAGCCGCATAACGTGGCTCAATCTGACGTCCAACTTCAACACCACCATGCGTTGCGTTAGGGGCACGTTGTGCGACCATAACGTCCCCTAAAACGCAACGTCTTGGTGGGAAAGTAGCCTAATCCTTATTCTACGTTCCCACTTCCTTTTTAAAAATGTTATAGTAATGTTACAATAGTGCAGTTTTTGTTACCTGCCCGTTATACATTTGTGATATTTACAGCACATTTTTAAACTAATGTTTTATTATTCGATATAGAGCAAATAAAAAACAAAGTAGCATTGACAAGATTTGAACACGCAAAAGTAACCAGTCCCTTACCACTGTGCTACAACAGTAACTAGCTATTGGCATAGCTTCCCCGGCACCATGATTTACTTTCTCCAGCAGAACAATAGCCGTGCGCCATAATGTTAAAATTAGAAAGGCTAAATAGCGTTTTGAATTGAATAGCAACGCCATTTTTATCCCGCAGGGCTGTGCGCCATTTTTATCTGCTCCACACCTGGGGCCCTCCTTTCTGCATTAGTTATTCTCTCATGCTACAGAGACGGTCCCCCACTTACAAACAGGTTCCAATCAAGGCGATTGCTTGTAAGTCGAGTTTGTAAGTTGATTCATGTTATACATACTGGAACGTGTGGATAAGTGATTTACTTTCGAACATTTCTGTATCTAAACATGCAGTACAAACAATGTTTTCAGTTGTGTTCTGTGAGTTTTCATGTGCATTAAACTACTCAGCCTATATAGTGTTTCCCGCTATGTCCCCCTTAACAGGTATGGCCCCTTTTGTCCCACTTGTTAGCAATTATGGCTCCCATGTGCCCTTATTAACAAGTGCGGCTGCTTTGTCCCCCCTGTTTGTTTGGCTGCTATGTCCCCCTTGTTTGTGGGACTGCTTTGTCCCCTGTTTCTGTGTCTACTATGCCCCCTGGTTTGTGTGGCTTCTTTGTCTGTGTGCTGCTTTGTCCCACTTTTCTGTGGCTGCTTTGTCCCCCGTTTCTGTGGCTGCTTTGTCCCCCGTTTCTGTGGCTGCTTTGTCTGTTTGTGTGCTGCTTTGTCCCCCGTTTATGTGTCTGCTTTGTCCCCCCTTTCTGTGGCTGCTTTGTCTGTTTGTGTGCTGCTGTCCCCCCTTTCTGTGGCTGCTTTATGCGTTTGTTCGCTGCTGTCTCCCCTTTCTATGGCTGCTTTGCCCGTTTGTGTGCTGCTTTCTGCCCCCTTTCTCTGGCTGCTGTCATTGGTGTCAGCGAGTGCAGGGGAAAAAAAAAAAACATACTTACCATCTGATGTCCTTTCCTCCTTCCTTGAAGCTTGGCTCCTGTTACAACTCCTGCGTGTGCCGGAACTATAGAGCTGGCTTCGGGTGATGAGGCTGCTTTATAGATCCATCCGCTGCATCACTCGCAGCAGCATGAAGGAATCCTGCTGCTGCAAACCTATGGAGAAGCGGGACTATAATGTCCCGCGGAAGTATCAAATTGACACGAAATCCCTGGGGGGTTGTCGCGGAACCCCGGTTGAGAATAGCTGGTCTATACAGTACTTTAATAGGTAAGAACAAAAATAAGTCCTAACAAAAGCAGTAGAGTACATGAGCACAGCTGTGTTTGTATCAGATGTTAGTTACTCCGTTGTTTAAGTATTTTTGGTCTCTGTAAAATTTGCACAGTATCACTTGGCTTTATTAAATCTGATGGAGAAACATATGTGATGTTGGATGGCGAAATGCTAGCTTTTTTCCCCAGTAGCTTTATTTCCAGTTAAATATTGCTTAGAGCAAAGAGCACAAGAATTGTATCCCATAAAAGGCCCTTAATACTGAAATATCTTGTTTGCAGAGAGAGAAGATTACACTGGAACAATAGTTGGAGCAATGTTCGGGACTCTGCTCTGTACGTTACTGACGGTGGCCTGTGTGCTGATCTACTGGATGAGGTTCAAGAAAGGTGAGTGCTGAATTTCCCCACAAAGTTGCTGTTTGGTGACAATTACTCCCAGACAACAGTGTGTATCTGATGATAGTTCACCTACCAAGGATCAACTTTCTCCCATTTATGGACCTATTTCCATGATCCCTAACCCTCAAAGTGTATCTTCAGTAACAGAAATAACAGACAGAGGATAATATTGCTTTTCATGTGACTAGGCCAGTAGGCATTTATTAAGTGAAATTGTTTTCATTATATAGGGATAGCACAGGGCGCAAAGTACAGTTTCGCTACAAAATGACCTGTTGTTCTCCATCCCTACCATTTCATTTTCTCTACAATTTTGTCACCTATGCATTGTTAGATTAGTGCTAGGTCAGATAATTGATTATCTCCCTAATATTAAAAGTTTGCCCCCTTATGGAATCTTACACCACTAGATATGCAGTCAGACTTAGCAGAAATGTTGATGATGTTAGCATTCTACTGCCCAATGCAGTACACAACTGTAACGATCGGTGTCAGCAGGCAGAGAGAATCTGATTATTGGTGATCTGCAGAATCACCGATAATACAGATATATTACTAACCTCGGGACACCTATGTATATAAGAGTGTTTGGTGTAACAGTAATACTTTGAGAAACACACCTGATGAGCAGGTGATCTTTGGCAGTATAGGCAATACTGCTTTTAGAGAGTACAGGAACCTTCCAGCAGCCTGAGACTCTCCAAGGGGTGGAGTCAGGCTGAAGGTAGGAAGGACCAAAGAGTGAGTGACACCTGAAGGTGTATGTCTCTATCTGATCCGGAGACTATCTCTTAAGGGGAGAGATAGCTCTCGAGGTCGGGCAAGCCAGGTCAGCCACACACGGACAGACAAAGTACAAAGACAGAAGGCTGATTCGGTATCCAAGGCAAGCAGGGTTTGGCAACAGAATATCAGATGAGCAAGGTACCGAATCAGAGATCAGAGGAATAGTCAGGAAAGCAATAAGTCATAACAGATATCAAACAATGCCTAGTCTGGGTGTGAGGTCCGTGGTCTCTACACCCTGGAACTAGTCTGATGTATAACAAGTTCCCTAGTCTGGGTGTGAGGTCCGTGGTCTCTACACCCTGGAACTAGTCTGATGTATAACAGAATGGTAATACAAGATCCCTAGTCTGGGTGTGAGGTCCGTGGTCTCTACACCCTGGAACTAGTCTGATGTATAACAGAATAACACAAGTTCCCTAGTCTGGGTGTGAGGTCCGTGGTCTCTACACCCTGGAACTAGTCTGATGAATAACAGAATGATAATACAAGTAATCTGGCTCAGTGTGAATTCCCAGGTCCTCCTGGTTCAAACACACTGTTGGATCTGACTAAGGTCTGAGTGCTTCCATGTAGTGTTCGCAATGGCAGACAACTTGTGACTGGCCAGCAGTAACTATGGAGTAGTGCTCTCTGGCGCCACCCCTAAATGATCAACCAATAGTTACCAGCTCTGGGGTCAGCTGATCCCCCCCCCCCCCTTGCCCACCATAAAAGTTCTGCCTCTCAGCGCGCGCGCGTATTCCTAAGCCTGTGTGAACTAACAGACTCGGCCACACGCTGCTGCGTGCAAACCGCCACGCTGGACGCGGAACCAGCCGCCTTGCTGTCAATACATGCGGCGGCTTTTCCGCGTTCTGCCATGTTACCAGACGCACGCTTCCGCGTGCAAACCGCCGCATTGGACGCGGAATCAGCCGCCTTGCTGTCAGCACACGCGGCGGCTTTTCCGCATTCTTGACACAGTACCCTCCCCCCCCCCCTGAGGAGTGGACTCCGGACATCTCCTACCCGGCTTTCCAGGATGTAAGTTATGGAATTCCCTTTTTAACTCCTCTGCGTGCATACAACATTCTGGCACCCAAGTACTCTCCTCTATGCCATACGCCTTCCTGTGAACCAAATACTGCACGGAGTTCTGCACAAGCCGTGAGTCCAGAATCTTCTCAATTTCATACTCAGGTTGGTCATCAATCAACACGGGGGGGGGGGGGGGAAGCAGAATCCACGTGCACTGCTGGCTTTAGCAAGGACACATGAAATGATCTCACACCTCGCATGCTGGTGGGGAGATCAATAGCATAAGTGACATTATTGATTTTCCTGGTCACTGGAAAAGGACCCACAAATCTAGGACCCAACTTGGGGGACAATTGCTTCAGAGCCAAATGTCGTGTGGACACCCAGACCAAGTCTCATGGAAGAAATTCCCACTCTACGGAACGTCTCTTATCAGCTTGTTTCTTCTGACTCTGAAAAGCCCTCCCCAAATTCCTTTTAACCATTCCCCAAACCTGCTTTAAAGACTTCTGCCAATTCTCCAGGGCTGGAAATGGAGTAGAAGTCACTGGCAATGGGGTGAACTTAGGTGACCTTCCTGTCACCACCTGAAATGGGGAAAATCCTGAGGAGGAGTTTTTCAAACTGTTGTGTGCAAATTCTGCAAACGGCAAGAATTTGACCCAGTCGGTTTGAGCATTTGCAACATAACACCTCAGAAATTGTTCCAGAGACTGATTGGTTCTCTCGGTCTGGCCATTGGTCTGTGGGTAGTAGCCTGATGAAAAAGAAAGCTCCATGTCTAACTGATGGCAGAATGCCCTCCAAAACTTGGAAACAAATTGGACTCCTTGATCTGACACTATATTTTCCGGAATGCCATGCAGCCGGAAAATATGCTGGATGAAGAGATCGGCCAATTCCTGGGCCGAGGGGAGTCCTTTCAGGGGGACAAAATGGGCCATCTTACTGAATCGATCGACTACCACCCAAATGACCGTCATGCCCTCAGACCTGGGGAGTTCGCCCACAAAATCCATGGACAAATGGGTCCATGGCTCGCTCGGGACTGGTAAGGGCTGCTATGTCCCAACAGGTGCCTGACGGGAGGGTTTGCTCCTAGCGCACACTGCACATTCTCTCACATACTCCTTGCAGTCAGTTGCCAATGACGGCCACCAAGCACACCTAGCAATGAGGTCCTGAGTTCTGGTGGCCCCAGGATGCCCAGCATTCTTGTGGGAATGGAACAACTGCAGTATTTGTAGAAGAAAAGGCAATGGTACAAACATGACCCCCTCAGGCTGCCCCTCTGGTACATCCTGTTGGAACGGACCCAACGTCTCTGTCCAGTCCCTCCAGGTCTCAGTGGCTGCCAGAACCACCTTCTGAGGGAGAATGGTTTCTGGGTCTGAGGGCTGTGCTGTCTCGGGCTCAAAACATCTGGATAAGGCATCAGCCTTGATGTTTTTACTACCAGGGGTATACGTGGTTACAAATCTGAATCTTGAGAAAAATAATGACCACCGAGCCTGCCGGGGGCTAAGCCTCTTAGCGCCCTCAATGTATTCCAAATTCTTGTGGTCAGTGTAAACAGTAATGGTATGTTCTGCCCCTTCTAGCCAATGTCTCCATTCCTCAAAGGCCAACTTGATGGCTAGAAGTCCCCTATTGCCTATATCGTAGTTTTTCTCTGCGGGTGAAAACCTACGGGAGAAATAGGCACAAGGGTGCAATTTTCCCTGCAAACCAGAGCGCTGAGACAGCACAGCACAGCCCCTACCTCTGAGGCATTTACCTCCACGATAAAGGGATAGGTGATACCAACATGTCTCAATATGGGTGCAGAACAGAACAATTTCTTCAGAGTGGAGAAAGCAGCATGGGCCTCAGGGGACCAGTGGTGAGTATCTGCCCCTTTTTTGGTGAGACTGGTGAGAGGTTAGATCACCGTAGAGTACCCCTTTATGAACCTCCTATAGTAGTTGGCGAACCCCAGGAACCTCTGGAGCGCCTTCAGTCTTACAGGTTGGGGCCACTCCAAGACAGCTGAAACTTTTCCAGGGTCCATAGAGAAGCCAGAGGTCGAAATTATGTACCCCAGAAAGGCGACAGAGGTCATCTCGAAAAATGCACTTCTCCAACTTAGCATACAGCATATTTTGTCTTAATTTCCGTAACACAAACTTAACATGTTTCCTGTGCTCTTAGAGGTTGGAGGAGAAAATTAGTATGTCGTCTAAATACACCAAGACAAATTTGCCCAAAACCTCTCTGAAGACTTCATTAATCAGCTCCTGAAAGACGGCCGGGGCATTACACAACCCGAAGGGCATCACTAGGTACTCGTAGTGCCCGTCGGGCGTGTTAAAAGCCGTCTTCCATTCATCACCGTCCCTGATACGCACAAGGTTGTAGGCACCCCTTAAATCCAGTTTCGAGAAAATCTTAGAATTGGTGACTTGAGTAAATAAATCGTCTATTAAAGGCATAAGATAACGATTTTTTACTGTGATTTTATTTAAGCCCCGATAATCAATACATGGACGGAGGCCTCCATCCTTCTTTTTCACAAAAAAGAAACCTGCCCCAGCTGGGGACTGAGGACGAATAAAACCTTTGGCTAAATTTTCTCTAAATTTTCTCCGATGTATTCTTGCATGGCTAATTTCTCTGGCCCAGATAAATTATAGAGATGACCTCTAGGGGGCGTACAACCAGACCTGAGATCAATGGGGCAGTCAAAAGGACAGTGTGGAGGAAGTTTATCTGCTGACTTGGGGCAAAACACGTCCGCAAATTCTGAATACTGATCTGGCAATCCCTCCATGTGAATCTTGGTTTTACCTAAGGTTACTTTCGCTAGACAATGATGATAACAATGGGTAGACCAGCTCGTTAGCTGACCTGTAGCCCAATTGATCTGAGGCGAGTGAATCTGTAACCATGGCATGCCAAGAATGATCGTGGAGGTTGTCATTCGTAACACCAGGAATTGTAAACTTTCTTTATGTAACACCCCTATTGTGACCCCTAACTCTGGGGTCTGAGACAAAGGGTGGTTACTCTGCAGGGGGGGATCATCCACCGCCGTGACCCGAATCTGTTGTTTTAATGGGGAGATCGGGATCCCCAATTTCTTAGCAAATTCGTAATCCATAAAATTGGCTGCTGAGCCAGAATCAATGAAGGCCTCAGTGGTCTCTGTCTTATCCCTCCAAGATATAGTACAAGGGAGAAGCAAACGTTTATCATCTAGAGGTAACGACTGCGGGCCTAGGGTATTACCTCCAACTACACCTAGGCGACATCGTTTCCCGACTTCTTGGGACAATTCTGCACTCTATGACCCCCCCTCTGCACAGTATAGACAGAGCTGCTCTGTTTCTCTGCGCCTCCGTTCCACCTGGGATAATTTCAACCGACCAATCTGCATTGGTTCTGGTGCAGGTGAAGCGGGTGGAGATGGAACAGATGGAGGTGCAGCGTATGACACATATCTCACATTGTTCCTACCCCGGGTCTGCTTTTGATAACGTAGACGACGATCAACCCTGATTGCTAATGAAATAGCCTCATCTATGGATTTTGGCTCAGGATGACCCAACATTAGCTCTGAGACCGCGTCTGGCAGCCCTGACAAAAAACAGTCTAGTAGTGCAAATGTACCCCATCTAGCTGATACTGACCATTTTCTGAATTCAGCTGCGTAAATTTCAACCGGATCCTTGCCCTGCCGCAAAGTTTTGAGTTTCCGCTCAGCGGTAGAGGCAATGTCCGGATCATCGTAAATTATAGCCATGGCTTTAAAAAATGCCTCAACAGAGGCTAAAGCCCCATCCCCAGGCTGGAGATTATATGCCCAGGTCTGGGAATCCCCTGACAATAGTGTCTTAATAAACGTAATTCTTTGTGCTACGGTTCCTGAAGAATTAGCTCTCAGCTCAAAGTATGATAACACTCGATTTCTAAAGTTCTGAAAGTCAGATCTGTGGCCAGAAAACCTTTCAGGTACAGACATGCGTATGTCTGTGCTAGGAGGAGATCGCACTGTATCCATAGCCGTCTGTAGGGCTTGCGCAGACCCAGACAAGGCATTGATCTGGGTCTGATGATTGTCCAGCACTTGGATGAAATTTTCCACCGAGGTGGTGAGTGCATTCAGACGGCTGTTGAGTGCGTCCATTTGGGTTTGGTCTGCCGTTCTGTAACGATCGGTGTCAGCACGCAGAGAGAATCTGATTATTGGTGATCTGCAGTATCACCAAGAATACAGATATATACCTGATTATTGATGATCTGCAGAATCACCGATAATACAGATATATTACTAACCTCTGGACACCTATGTATATAAGAGTGTTTGGTGTAACTGTAATACTTTGAGAAACATACCTGATGAGCAGATGATCTTAGGCAGTATAGGCAATACTGCTTTTTAGAGAGTACAGGATCCTTCCAGCAGCCTGAGACTCTCCAAGGGGTGAAGTCAGGCTGGAGGTAGGAAGAACCAGAGAATGAGTGACACCTGAAGGTGTATGTCTCTATCTGATCCGGAGACTATCTCTTAAGGGGAGAGATAGCTCTCGAGGTCGGGCACGCCTGGTCGGCAACACACGGACAGACAAAGTACAAAGACAGAAGGCTGATTTGGTATCCAAGGCAAGCAGGGTTTGGCAACGGAATATCAGATGAGCAAGGTACCGAATCAGAGATCAGAGGAATAGTCAGGACAGCAATAAGTCATAACAGATATCAAACAATACCTAGTCTGGGTGTGAGGTCCGTGGTCTCTACACCCTGGAACTAGTCTGATGTATAACAGAATGGTAATACAAGATCCCTAGTCTGGGTGTGAGGTCCGTGGTCTCTACACCCTGGAACTAGTCTAATGTATAACAGAATGAAAACACAAGTTACCTAGTCTTGGGTGTGAGGTCCGTGGTCTCTACACCCTGGAACTAGTCTGATGAATAACAGAATGATAATACAAGTAATCTGGCTCAGTGTGAATTCCCAGGTCCTCCTGGTTCAAACACACTGTTGGATCTGACTAAGGTCTGAGTGCTTCCACGTAGTGTTCGCAATGGCAGACAACTTGTGACTGGCCAGCCAGTGTTCTCCCTAGGATCAATCAGCCGGGCGGAGCGCCCGGGTAAATTTAATTACCGCCCGGCTGGTGAGATTGCATGCCCCGTTGTCACTGTGACGCTGTGTCCCTGTCACCGTGAGCAGCGCTCGCCGCTAATGAGTGCTCGGCTGTCAGGATGCGCTGCTTCTCTCCTGCTTCCGAGATCTCACGCTTTCCGGCGAGCTGGTGCTGTGATTGGCTCTTATGCGCTGAGCCAATCACAGCACCAGCGCGCCGGGAAGCGCGAGATGTTGCGCTGGCCGCCGACTGCAGAGCCGTGTGTCTGTGAGCTTTGCAGAGACGGGGAGACAGGTATGCACACAGCTCACTGTCGGCATGAAGCTGAATCAAATGTTATGTGCGGGCTGTGATCAAATTCTGTGTGCGGGCTGTGATCAAATTTTATGTGCGGGCTGTGATCAAATTCTATGTGCGGGCTGTGGTCAAATTCTATATGCGGGCTGTGATCAAATTCTATATGCGGGCTGTGATCAAATTCTATATGCGGGCTGTGATCAAATTCTATATGTGGGCTGTGATCAAATACTATATGCGGGCTGTGATCAAATTCTATATGCGGGCTGTGATCAAATTCTATATGCGGGCTGTGATCAAATTCTATATGTGGGCTGTGATCAAATTCTATATGTGGGCTGTGATCAAATACTATATGCGGGCTGTGATCAAATTCTATATGCGGGCTGTGATTATATATACTGTATACGCAATCTGCAGGCTGTTATGTTCACTGACCATGGATATGGGTTGATGTGCATGATATCGCCGGGGGGAGGGGGCTGCTGGGAGGGTAAATGGGGCGTCATGTGATATTGCAGATAGTGTGCAAGGGCTACATATGATTATAATATATTAAAGGAAGTGTCCTAGGAGTTAGTAAACAAAGGTTTACTTCCTACAGTCCCTGGCAGCCATCCTGCGCCCTCGCCTGAGCTCTGGCGTCCCGGGATCCTCCCCGTTGGAGATACCGACTTCGCCAGGTCGGCATCTACTGCACCTGGTGTCCGCGTTCTGCGCAGGTGCAGTAGATGCCAGACAGACAGGGTTGCCATCTGAAACGGAGGAGATACCGGGACACCGAAGCTGCGGCGAGGGCACAAGACTGCTGCCAGGGGCTGGAGAATGCCCCCTTGGTAAGTAGATCTTTGTTTAACTCCTTGGACATTTCCTATAATAAATTGATTATGTGTGGCCCCTGCACACTATCTGCAATACCCCACAACCAATGCAACTGGAAACTAAATGGTAAAAGTGGACAGCGATAGAGAGACGAGCGTACGCTAGGCTGCGGTAGTGCAGCATAGCGTGCTCTGGTAACTTACGCACGCCGCCAAATTTCCCCGTGCCGACCCACCCGGCTACTTTTTCATGCCACCCGGCTGGAAAAAAATTCTGGGGAGAACACTGCCAGCAGTATCTCTATATATGGAGTAGTGCTCTCTGGCGCCACCCCTAAGTGATCAACTAATAGTTACCAGCTCTGGGGTCAGCTGGTCCCCCCTTGCCCACCATAAAAGTTCTGCCTCTCAGAGCGCGCGGGCGTATTCCTAAGCCTGTGTGAACTAACAGGCTCAGCCACACCAGCTGCACGCAGCTGTGTGCTAACCGCCGCACTGGACGCGGAACCAGCCGCCTTGCTGTCAATACATGCGGCGGCTTTTCCGCGTTCTGCCATGTTACCAGACGCACGCTTCCGCGTGCAAACCGCCGCATTAGACGCAGAATCAGCCGCCTTGCTGTCAGCACACGCGGTGGCTTTTCCGCGTTCTTTCACAACAACCATGTGGCTTTTGCTCTCGCACATGGCTTCCCTCCCCCTGCTTAGGTGAGGAATTATCAGTATATACTGTATTTTTGGGACCATAAGATGCTCCTGACTATAAGACTAAGGTTATAGAGGACAAAAACCAGATAAAAAATATATATGTTACGGCCAGAACCCGAAGTTTGGCCACTTCTAGTTCTGGCCGGCCACTTCGGGTTCTGGCCGGCCAATGCGCGAAGTGGCCGCTGCGCTGCGGCCAATGTTAGAAATGGAATGATTCCTCTGAGGTTAATGTATCTTCTGGCCGCAGCGCAGCGGCCAAACGTATAACAACTTAGTGAATTTATTGCAATTCAGCCGGCGGCAATGTAACATTTCAAGCCGCCGGCTTTTTTTTTTTTTCTGCCTCTCTCTCCTCCCCCCCCCCCCCCCCCCCCGCCTCTCTCGCTCTCCTATGGGCCGCCGGCGGGGACACGCGTGTCCCCCCGGAGTCGTTCGTCGCGGCAGGGGGATCCTGCTGTTCTTGCAGAGCGGGTGCTGGCAGAAGCAATGTCTGCAGCCTCCCCGCTCTGCTGCCCTGGCGCCACGAACGACTCCCGGGGACACGCGTGTCCCCGCCAACTGCCCATAAGAGGAGAGAGAGAGAGAGGCAGAAAAAAAAAAAGCCGGCGGCTTGAATTGTTACATTGCCGCCGGCTGAATTGCAATAAATTCACTAAGTTGTTAAACGTTTGGCCGCTGCGCTGCGGCCAGAAGATACATTAACCTCAGAGGAATCATTCCATTTCTAACATTGGCCGCAGCGCAGCGGCCACTTCGCGCATTGGCCGGCCAGAACCCGAAGTGGCCGGCCAGAACTAGAAGTGGCCAAACTTCGGGTTCTGGCCGTAACATATATACTAAACCTGCTGTGTCCATTCCTGGTCATTATCTGCTGCTATTCTCTGGGATCTCACATATACTTGTACAGTTCACCTTACTCAACCTTTTATACATACGGACTGGTAGAATATAGTTACCGACCATAGAACTTTTATTATAAAGGGTGATGTACAGACTGTGATGTTCACATAACCAGCAACAGCATAAGCCACAAGCTAAAATGCCTGAGCTTCCCAGTGACAGTGGTTATACAGATCTCACTACAGTAATCAATTAGCAGCCACAGCAAGATCTAATGTCAGCATTAAATGAAGCCTGTATGTAGGCTGCCATGTATTCGCCTGGGTTGTCATGGTCATTTTCAGTGTTCATCAGTGCCTGCAATCACCGCTCACATGAAATCATGGCTCCAAATACAATGGGAATGCGAAAGTTTGGGCAACCTTGTTAATCGTGATTTTCCTGTATGAATCGTTGGTTGTTACGATACAAAATGTAAGTTAAATATATCATATAGGAGACACACACGGGGATATTTGAGAAGTGAAATGAAGTTTATTGGATTTACAAAAAGTGCACAATAATTGTTTAAAAAAAATTAAGCAGGTACATAAATTTGGACATTTTATTGATTCCAAAACCTTTAGAACTAATTATTGGAACTCAAATTGGCTTGGTAAGCTCAGTGACCCCGACCTACATACACTGGTGAATCCAATTATAAGAAAGAGTAGTCAATTGTAAGTTTCCATCCTCTTAATTTTTTCTGAAGAGTAGCAACATGGGGGTCTCAAAACAACTCTCAAATGACCTGAAGACAAAGATTCTTTGGAGACAAGGAAAAACCGAGAGCCCAATCTGGTGCAGTATGTTAATGCAGAATGAAGAGAATATGTGTTTAAAGTTATACTTACAAACACGGGTCACCACACAGGCGACCACTGGAATAGCAGGTGGGGAGAATTATAACCTGACCCCACTCAGGTCTAAAAAGTCGCTCTCTATAGACAGGAAAAAATTGGGGATACACCCCTCCACCAAGGGTGGACTAATTATATGAGTAAACAAGAGTAATAGAGGCGCCAAAGTAGGATAAAATAATTAAAAACAGTCTAAAAGGAGGGACATGGGTGGATTCACCTCCCTCAGGTATAATAATTACCAGGCCGAGTTTAGCCGTTAATTTCACAACTATATTTATTCCATAACAATCTCCAAAAAATTGATGCAACGCGTTTCACGGGTCAACTTCCCGCTTTATCAGGCAATCGTAAAAGGAGAACACTAGGGGAGAAAGGGGAAACAGAAAAGGGGAAAAAATAACACTGCTAGGAGGTGCTCAAATGCTTCAGCTATAGTTTTTCAAAGGGCCTTTCCTTTTGCCCGACCAACACCTCCCAGATGTCTAAATTATTTGTCGAACTCAATTCATATATACGAAAGATTACCCTAAAAAGGCACTTTGCCATCAAACAACATCAATCCACCTTGTCCAATCCCACGAATGAACTAATCCTTACTGACAACGACCTAGACCCTACCTATTTAGTAAATTTAAACGATATTGCCACTGAAAAATGTATCACTACCCAATTGAAGGGTAGATCCAGATTCTACCTGACATCCTCAAAGGGCAATTTTATTGAAACCTTTTATACATTGGTCCTCAGTGACCTCCAAAAACTCGATCTGGATTTCAAACCATCCATTTCCAATCTTACAAAACTGGAATATAAGGCCCTGAATTCCATCAAGAATAACCATAACATTGTCATCAAACCGGCAGATAAAGGGGGGGGGCATAGTGATTTTGAACAAAACTGATTACATCGCTGAATCTCATAGACTATTGGATAACCCCCTCCACTACACGAAGCTCACCACAGACCCCACTCCTTCATTCAATTCTATTCTCAAATCCTTCATCAACCAAGCCTTCTTCAATAACATTATAACTAAAAATGAACGTAATTTCATCATTAATCATCAACCTAAAACACCGTTTTTTTACCACCTCCCAAAGATTCATAAAAACCTCACTAAACCACCTGGCAGACCGATCATATCTGGGATCGACTCGATGACGAGTAATTTATCTAAATTTGTTGACACGCATCTACAACCATTGGTACAGGCACTACCCTCATACCTCAAAGATTCTCAACACCTCATCAATCTGTTAAAAAATACCGCATGGGAAAATGAATATGTCTGGCTTACATGTGATGTATCTTCCCTTTATACAAACATTCCACACTCATTCGGCCTGAGGGCACTAGAATACTATCTAGCAACCAATCCCAATATGCCTCAGTCACAACAACAATTTAAAAAAAAATTGTGCAGAATTCATTTTACAGCACAATGTATTCTCTTTTTCTGAAAATTTCTATCATCAAGCAACAGGGACAGCCATGGGGAGTTCATTTGCACCCTCCTATGCTAACTTAACTATGGGTTATTTGGAGACACTTAAAATTAACAATCAAAGTCCATTTACTGATAACATCAAGTTCTATAGAAGATATATAGATTATCTCATTTTTATTTGGAAGGGACGGCAGACTGATATTTCATCTTTTGTGGAGTTCTTAAACAACAACCCGGCCGGCCTCACCGTCACTGCCCAACATCACCCAGTGTCCATCGAATTTTTAGATTTGGTTCTTTACATACAGGACGATGTCATTAAAACTAAAACACATTTCAAAACTGTAGATTCAAACAATTACATACATTTTGACAGCTTTCATTACCGCCCATGGATCACTAATACCCCATACTCTCAATATCGTAGAATCTTTCGAAATTGCACAGACCTATCTGTATTCCAGACACAATCCACTATCCTTACAAATAAATTCTCGGAGAGAGGTTATCCGAAAAAGCTCATCTGAGATGCAAAATATAAGGCCATGAGAGCTCCAGTGGCTACGGCCCCAACCAACAATTCCCAGGTGGAGACGCCCTTTCCTAGATTTATCACAGGTTACAGTACCCAACATACACATATTCGATCCATTCTACAAAACAGGTGGGAAATACTAACGCAAAACCCACATCTTAAATCAATAATACCAAAAAATCCCCTTCTTACATTCAGAAGGGCTCCACATCTTCGGAGCCTTCTGGCTACAAGCAAATTTAGAGATCTCCCCACCCAGGTCACACCCAACACGGACACACAGACCCCAGGCTCTTTTCGGTGCAATCAACCACGTTGCACAGCCTGCCAATTTGTCAATACTACTGAAACCTTCTGTTCCACTGCCACCAATGTCACCTTTAATATCAAACAAAATATAAACTGTACTTCAAGGAACATCATATACCTTATAGCTTAGCCCTGTAAACTACAGTATGTAGGACGCACAACACAGACGGCTAGGGATAGGATCGGACAACACAAAAGAAATATCCTCAAAAAATACCCCTCACGTAGTGTCTCTAGACATTTTAGCACTCACCACAATGGGGACCCCCAATTTTTGAGTATCACGCTAATAGAGTCCATATGCACAACAAATGTTTCTGAGGCCATACGGACTAGAGAAATGTTTTGGATTCAGATGTTAAGAACCTTTGTCCCCGAAGGGCTTAATGAGGTGCTGGAAAAATTATACTAAACAATCATGCATAAATAGAGCGTACCAATGGATTACGCACAAACAAAATATCTTAAATATGGTCCTCTCTTTTATCCCCGCCTTTTTTTGGGGAAATATCATTTCTGTTATCTATAGATTTTAATTTTTTTATGAATTATTAAGAACTTTTTACCGACTGTATATATATTTAAACATACTATGAGTGAATATTAAGGATAAATAATGAGTATCACCATCACTTATATATATATAATCTGTATGCTTAATACATTTACAGACCATTGCAGTGCATCATGCTGACCATCAGATGGCAGCATTGCTACATATTGCACCAAATAGCGGAATTTTTAATACCATGTAAAAAGTGTTATAGATCCGTATATTTATATTTATCTTTGTTTTATCTTGCATGTATATTTATTCTTTATCTCTCCTTATTCTCTATTCTTTATTCTCTCCCTTTTTCCCTCTTCCCCCAAATAGTATTCCCAATACATAGCCAGTAGGGCGCAAGAGCCCTCAACAAAAATGGCGACATCGCGCGTCTATATTAGTACGCATGCGCCACCATCTCCTATGGGCGGACGCTTCACAACGGGCGCGTCCATCTAAATACACATGCGCTACCATCCCCTACGTGTGGATGCGTCATTATGTACGTATCCATCTGGAAACCTTCCCTATCCGCTATGCGCAATGCTTTTGATAAGCGCCTTGCGTACGTATTGACGCATGACGCTACAATTACGTCACATCCGTTTCCGGTCCAACATACCCGCCCGGCGAGTTTTCTGCCTCCATTTTCCCTATAAACAGCTGAGCAGTGAGCGTCCAGTCTCCATAGAGGCGCTCTGACCTGACACTGATCTTCAGCTGGTAAGTACTAAGATATTTTTATTACCTTATATACATGCCGCCGTGCATGATTATTAGGGTCTGATATTTTGAAATATGAGCTTATACCACTAATTTGTGCCTATTGAAAAGATGGGAATTACTCATATAAATGTTGAATTAATGACAGTATTGGTTCTATGTCTTATAAATAACGGGCATAATTGTATTATGAGATCTTTTAATTGTCTGAAATACTTTGTTGAGAAATGGATGACACATAAGGAATATTACATAAACATTTGAAAAACTATAGCTTAAGCTTTTGAGCACCTCCTAGCAGTGTTATTTTTTCCTTTTTCTGTTTCCCCTTTCTCCCCTAGTGTTCTCCTTTTTTTTTTTTGAATATAATAAATTTTTATTCAGAGAATTTTTCAAACAACAACACATACAGTAAAAAACAGGAGAAATACTTAGAGAGCATATATGAGGTACATGACAGTTCACTATGATATGCATTGACCAAAACTAGAATTGGAGTGATATCTAACACATATTGACACAGTTGAATCACCTATCATTAGGAGCTATGTTGTATTGGCTCTTGACCATGTGATCCCACACTTAGGAGAATCAAGGTAATAAGTTGAGAAAGAGTATGGTATGCCATAGGCACCGTAGAGAGAGCTAGATGTTTTACCGTAAGAGACGACATGGACCAAGGTGGTTGAACATGTACTTATACTCCATATTAATAAAAATGAGTCAATATTGTCAGAGTCAAATGCCAGATTTGAGTACTAATAAGTAACTGTGGAACCCTCATAGCTATATTTAGCTTGTAATTGAAAGAAAAGGGGGAGAAAGGAAGAAGAGTAGATTGAGAAAAGAGAAAGAAGAGACAGGAAGAAAAGAGGCAAGAGAAAAATTTGACCGAGGCCTCAGCCAAATTTCTCTCTGCTTGGTCATAGCTCACCGAAAACCGCTCCAAAGGAGTATTAAACTAGCAAAGCTAATCAGTCAACAGAGATTGGCCTTCTTCAGAAAGCGCAAACATTTCCCATCTTCTCCAGAGTACATTAAATTTCTCCTCTCTGTCTGAGGCCTAGAAAATGACTTGTTCTGATTGTTTTAATGCCTCAAGTTCTGCCTTCCAATCTTGAATAGTTGGAGCCTGGGTAGATTTCCAAAATTTTGGGATTGTAAGGCGTGCAGCAGTGAGGATATGGCGAATTAGTGATTTTTTGTAAGCTTTTATGGGGCAAGCTAAATTTAGAAGTAAAGTATGAGCTGGGTCATTGTTAACTTTAATATTACTAATAGCTGCAATGATCTTACAGATTTTTGTCCAGAATGGAATAATTTTAGAACAGCTGTGCCATATGTGGATCATATCGCCTACCTCGCTGCCACATCGCCAACAAAGGTCTGATATAGTGGAATTGTATTTATGGAGTTTGTCTGGAGTCTTATACCACATTGTTAAGATTTTATAGGCGTTCTCCTGTGCTCGGGCCGAGAGAGAACACTTGTGAGCAAAGATACAACACTTTGTCCACTCTGCCTCAGAGACCGAAATTTTTAGTTTGTTTTGCCACTCGGTCTTGAATGAGGGGATATTGTCACAAAAATGTGAAAGTAAAGGGCTATAAAGATAAGAAATTCTGTGTTCCACAGGAGGATGGGAGAAGCAAACTACCTCTATGTCAGTCTCTGATCTAGATGAAAAGTCTTTATCTACCTCTTTTTTAAGGAAGTGAGATAGTTGTATATATTCAAAATAGACCTCGTCTGGATTACCAGATGGTCCTATCAAGGAGGGCAATGTTATTGTTGTTGTATCATTTTGCCAAACCTGTTTTAATTTGAGAGTGGGAGAGGTAAGTTTACGAAGTCGGTTAGTTTGAGAGAGACCAGGCACAAATAAGGGATTGTCCCAGATGGGAGTGTCAGGACCTAAATATGTAGCTATGCGGTGTTGTGATAGTAAATTATCCCAAACTTTGTAAGTTTCTCGTGTCAGGGAGAATTTTCCAGGGGAGAATGAGGGGCGACGCAAAGGCCAAACCCATAGTCCTGCTCCCAGGGCATATCCTAAAATGTCTCTTTCCAGTTCTACCCATTGGGTATTTCTCAGATTGTGAGTCCATTCAATGATCCGGTTAAGGTGCACTGCTGAGTGATATGCTTTGGGGTGAGGTAGTGCTAATCCACCTTCTGTTTTGGGTTTTTGTAAAGTGCTCAATGCTACCCTAGGCTTTCTGGATTTCCATACATAGAGGGACATCATTTTAGAGAACCTCCTCCAGAACACAGAAGGAATTGTGATTGGGATGGTCTGAAGAAGATATAATAAGCGAGGCATACAATTCATTTTTAAAATATTCACTCTGCCCATCCACGAGTGGGCCAAGGACCCCCAGGAGTTAATATCCTTTTCAAGAGTCTGCAGCAGAGGGACAAAGTTAAGATCATACAATTTACCCAAGTCCGAGCACAGGTGAACCCCCAGGTAAGTAATGTGTTGTGATTTCCAGACAAAGGGAAAAGCTTTCTGCAAATTGGATTGAAGGGAGGCCGGCACACTGATATTCAAAATCTCTGATTTAGAGGTGTTGATTTTATAATTACTTAGTGAGCCGAACTCCCTCACAACCTTAAGTAAATTAGGCAGAGTAATCAGAGGAGAAGTAATATATAACAATAAATCATCAGCATAAATTGCAGATTTATATTCTTTAGTTCCAACTTTCAAACCCTTAATATCTGGATTAGTTCTGATTGCTGCTGCAAGTATCTCCATATATAATATATACAGTAGAGAGGACAGGGGGCATCCCTGCCTAGTCCCATTGCAGACAGGGATCACGTTAGATAAGTGGCCATTAATTCTAACCCTTGCAGTAGGGGATTGGTATAAGGCAAATACTTTTTGGTAGAAGTTCATATCTGGGGCTATGCCTCTAGAATTGAATACCCTCCGCAGAAAGCGCCAGGAGACCCTATCAAACGCTTTTTCTGCGTCAATAGAAAGCAACAGGGTAGGGGTCCTGGCGCTCTGTGCGGACTGCATCAGCAATATGGTTTTAATTGTATTGTCAGCAGCTTCACGTCCAGGCAAAAAACCCACCTGGTCTGAGTGAATAAGTAATGGCATAATCGTTTGGAGTCTATTAGCCAAGATCTTTGACATTATTTTTAAATCTACGTTAATAAGCGAAATAGGGCGATAATTAGTACATAGAAGGGGGTCTTTACCAGGCTTTGGGATGACTATGATGTGTGTCTGGAGCATATCTCGAGTGGGAGGAGAAGTGACTGATAAAGCATTAAAAGCTTTGACGAAGATAGGGGCTAAAGTGGCTTTAAATTTTTTGTAATATTCAATACAGAACCCATCAGGGCCAGGGGATTTACCATTAGGGAGGGACCCCACCGTCGCAAGAAACTCGTCCTCTGTGAAAGGTTCATTGAGAAATTCAAGTTGTTCTGTGTTCAAAGAAGGGAGCTTGTACCTATCCAAAAATTTGTCAATGATTAGGTCCATAGACTCCTCTGATTTGTCATTAAATGCCCCTGTAATATTATATAGATCAGAATAGTATTTATGGAAAGCTTGGAGAATATCCTCTGTTTTAACCTTTATGGAACCTGAATGGTTAAGAATTTTTGGGATAAAAGATGAGTTCTGACGTATGCGGAGGGACCTGGCCATCAACCGACTACACTTGTTATTATATTCATAAAGATGGGCGCGATATCTCAAAAGGTTGTCAACCCTTTTGAACTCAAACAGTTGTAACAATTGCTTACGTTTCTCTGTAAGAAGTGCTAGGGTTTGAGTTGCCAGGGTTTGCTTATGCTGAAGCTCTAACTGTTTAATATCGTTCCATATCTCGGCTATCTGTGCACTCCTCTCCCTCTTATATCTGGCCCCCATCTGAATCATAGCGCCACGAAGGACGCATTTGTGTGCTTCCCAAACAGATACAGGGCTGGGGCCGTTTTCTTCATTACAGTTATGAGAAATAAAATCTGAGAGCACCTGTGAGTAGTGTAAGGCATGTTTTTGGTCTTTAAATAATTTAGTATTCATACGCCATGAAGAATTACCTTTTTTTAAGAAGATACCTTTAACCACTTGAGGACCTAGGGCTTTCTACCCCTTAAGGACCGGCCACTTTTTTTCCATTCAGACCACTGCAGCTTTCACGGTTTATTGCTCGCTCATACAACCTACCACCTAAATGAATTTTGGCTCCTTTTCTTGTCACTAATAAAGCTTTCTTTTGGTGCTATTTGATTGCTGCTGCGATTTTTACTTTTTATTATATTCATCAAAAAAGACATGAATTTTGGCAAAAAAATGATTTTTTTTAACTTTCTGTGCTGACATTTTTCAAATAAAGTAAAATTTCTGTATACATGCAGCGCGAAAAATGTGGACAAACATGTTTTTGATAAAAAAAAAAACCCATTCAGTGTATATTTATTGGTTTGGGTAAAAGTTATAGCGTTTACAAACTATGGTGCAAAAAGTGAATTTTCTCATTTTCAAGCATCTATGACTTTTCTGACCCCCTGTCATGTTTCATGAGGGGCTAGAATTCCAGGATAGTATAAATACCCCCCAAATTACCCCATTTTGGAAAGAAGACATCCCAAAGTATTCACTGAGAGGCATAGTGAGTTCATAGAAGATATTATTTTTTGTCACAAGTAAGCGGAAAATGACACTTTGTGAGAAAAAAAAAAAAAAGTTTCCATTTCTTCTAACTTGCGACAAAAAAAAAAATGAAATCTGCCACGGACTCACCATGCCCCTCTCTGAATACCTTGAAGGGTCTACTTTCCAAAATGGGGTCATTTGTGGGGTGTGTTTACTGTCCTGACATTTTGGGGGGTGCTAAATTGTAAGCACCCCTGTAAAGCCTAAAGGTGCTCATTGGACTTTGGACCCCTTAGCGCAGTTAGGCTGCAAAAAAGTGCCACACATGTGGTATTGCCGTACTCAGGAGAAGTAGTATAATGTGTTTTGGGGTGTATTTTTACACCTACCCATGCTGGGTGGGAGAAATATCTCTGTAAATGACAATTTGTTAATTTTTTTTACACACAATTGTCCATTTACAGAGATCTTTCTCCCACTCAGCATGGGTATGTGTAAAAATACACCACAAAACACATTATACTACTTCTCCTGAGTACGGCGATACCATATGTGTGGCACTTTTTTGCACCCTAACTGCGCTAAAGGGCCCAAAGTCCAATGAGTACCTTTAGGATTTCACAGGTCATTTTGAGAAATTTCGTTTCAAGACTACTCCTCACGGTTTAGGGCCCCTAAAATGCCAGGGCAGTATAGGAACCCCACAAATGACCCCATTTTAGAAAGAAGACACCCCAAGGTATTCCGTTAGGAGTATGGTGAGTTCATAGAAGTTTTTATTTTTTTGTCACAAGTTAGCGGAAATTGATTTTAATTGTTTTTTTTCACAAAGTGTCATTTTCCGCTAACTTGTGACAAAAAATAAAATCTTCTATGAACTCACCATACTCCATACGGAATACCTTTGGGTGTCTTCTTTCTAGAATGGGGTCATTTGTGGGGTTCCTATACTGCCCTGGCATTTTAGGGGCCCTAAACCGTGAGGAGTAGTCTTGAAACCAAATGTCGCAAAATGACCTGCGAAATCCTAAAGGTACTCATTGGACTTTGGGCCCCTTAGCGTACTTAGGGTGTAAAAAAAAGTGCCACACATGTGGTACCGCCGTACTCAGGAGAAGTAGTATAATGCGTTTTGGGGTGTATTTTTACACATACCCATGCTAAGTGGGAGAAATATCTCGTGTGTAAAAAAATCAAACAATTGTCATTTACAGAGATATTTCTCCCACTTAGCATGGGTATGTGTAAAAATACACCCCAAAACACATTATACTACTTTTCCTGAGTACGGCGGTACCACATGTGTGACACTTTTTTGCAGCCTAGGTGCGCTAAGGGGCCCAACGTCCTATTCACAGGTCATTTTGAGGCATTTGTTTTCTAGACTACTCCTCGCGGTTTAGGGCCCCTAAAATGCAAGGGCAGTATAGGAACCCCACAAGTGACCCCATTTTAGAAAGAAGACACCCCAAGGTATTCCGTTAGGTGTATGGCGAGTTCATAGAAGATTTTATTTTTTGTCACAAGTTAGTGAAAAATGACACTTTGTGAAAAAAAAACAATAAAAATCAATTTCCGCTAACTTTTGACAAAAAATAAAATCTTCTATGAACTCGTCATACACCTAACAGAATACCTTGGGGTGTCTTTTTTTCTAAAATGGGGTCACTTGTGGGGTTACCGCCCTGGCATTTTACAGGCCCAAAACCGTGAGTAGTCTGGAAACCAAATGTCTCAAAATGACTGTTCAGGGGTATAAGCATCTGCAAATTTTGATGACAGGTGGTCTATGAGGGGGCGAATTTTGTGGAACCGGTCATAAGCAGGGTGGCCTTTTAGATGACAGGTTGTATTGGGCCTGATCTGATGGATAGGAGTGCTAGGGGGGTGACAGGAGGTGATTGATGGGTGTCTCAGGGGGTGGTTAGAGGGGAAAATAGATGCAATCAATGCACTGGGGAGGTGATCGGAAGGGGGTCTGAGGGGGATCTGAGGGTTTGGCCGAGTGATCAGGAGCCCACACGGGGCAAATTGGGGCCTGATCTGATGGGTAGGTGTGCTAGGGGGTGACAGGAGGTGATTGATGGGTGTCTCAAGGTGTGATTAGAGGGGGGAATAGATGCAAGCAATGCACTGGCGAGGTGATCAGGGCTGGGGTCTGAGGGCATTCTGAGGGTGTGGGCGGGTGATTGAGTGCCCTAGGGGCAGATAGGGGTCTAATCCGATAGGTAGCAGTGACAGGGGGTGATTGATGGGTAATTAGTGGGTGTTTAGGGTAGAGAACAGATGTAAACACTGCACTTGGGAGGTGACCGGACGTCGGATCTGCGGGCGATCTATTGGTGTGGGTGGGTGATCAAATTGCCCGCAAGGGGCAGGTTAGGGGCTTATTGATGGGTGGCAGTGACAGCGGGTGATTGATGGGCGGCAGTGACAGGGGGTGATTGATGGGTGATTGATAGGTGATTGACAGGTAATCAGTGGGTTATTACAGGGGAGAACAGATGTAAATATTGCACTGGCGAATTGATAAGGGGGGGTCTGAGGGAAATCTGAGCGTGTAGGCGGGCGATTGGGTGCCCACAAGGGGCAGATTAGGGTCTGATCTGATGGGTAACAGTGACAGGTGGTGATAGGGGGTGATTGATGGGTGATTGATGGGTAATTAGTGGGTGTTTAGAGGAGAGAATAGATGGAAACACTGCGCTTGGGTGGTGATCTGATGTCGGATCTGCGGGCGATCTATTGGTGTGGGTGGGTGATCAGTTTGCCCGCAAGGGGCAGGTTAGGGGCTGATTGATAGGTGGCAGTGACAGGGGGTGATTGATGGGTGATAGGTGATTGACAGGTGATCAGTGGGTTATTACAGGGAAGGCCAGATGTAATTAATGCACTGGCGAATTTATAAGGGTGGGGTCTGAGGGCAATCTGAGCGTGTGGGCGGGTGATTGGGTGCCCGCAAGGGGCAGATTAGGGTCTGATCTGATAGGTAACAGTGACGGTTGGTGATAGGGGGTGATTGATGGGTAATTAGTGGGTGTTTAGAGAAGATAACAGATGTAAACAATACATTTGGGAGGTAATCTGACGGCGGGTTTGTGGGCGATCTAATGGTGTGGGTGGGTGATCAGATTGCCCGCAAGGGGCAGGTTATTGGCTGATTGATGGGTGGCAGTGACAGGGGGTGATTGATGGGTGATAGGTGATTGGCAGGTGATTGACAGGTGATCAGTGGGTTATTACAGGGAAGAACAGATGTAATTAATGCACTGGTGAATTGATAAGGGGGGGTCAGAGGGCAATCTGAGCGTGTGGGCGGGTGATTGGGTGCCCGCAAGGGGCAGATTAGGGTCTGATCTGATAGGTAAAAGTGACAGGTGGTGATAGGGGGTGATTGATAGGTGATTGATGGGTAATTAGTGGGTGTTTAGAGGAGAGAATAGATGTAAACAATGGATTTTGGAGGTGATCTGATGTCGGATCTGCGGGCGATCTATTGGTGTGGGGGGGTGATCAGATTGCCCGCAAGGGGCAGGTTAGGGGCTGATTGATGGGTGGCAGTGACAGGGGGTGATTGACGGGTGATTGACGGGTGATGGACAGGTGATTGACATGTGATCAGGGGGGATAGATGCATACAGTACATGGGGGGGGTCTGGGGAGAATCTGAGGGGTGGGGGGGTGATCAGGAGGGAGCGTCAAGTTGCTACGCACCAAAATGCGTAGAGCGGAGCTAACGGAGTGACGTAATTACGCTAGACGCGCTGATGCAAGCCGCCACACGGCTAGCGGCATAGCGGGGAGTTTGATCCGCAGAGTGCACGGTGATTGTATGGGGAGGGTTGCGGGTCTCTGGTGGCCATTCGGGACGTGACTCCACCCACACTCATTGTGTACCACCAGCGCTCTTATGCCCAGCACATAGCTTTTGTTTTTAATGACATATTTTTTTTTTAAATAAATGCAGAATCACACTATTGGAAGCGGGTCTTCCTGTGTGTTTTTTTTTTCTTGCATGCCACCACTCTCCATCTCAGAGAGGTGGCAAGGACCCACCTTCTATTGGACCACCCAGGAGGCAGTGAGATTGTGAGGCGAGGGGGGGCCATACACCCCGAAGGTGCTGATTGGTCTATTCTAGACCTCAACTTCCGGTGAGTGGTCTCATGAAGGGGGGACAGGTTGAAGAAAGCTGAAGCTACGCCGAGGCTGCATCTTTCAAGACAAAGACCCTAAACACTGCTCAAAATGCACTAAGGCATTCATGCAGAGGAACAAGTACAACGTTCTGGAATGGCCATCTCCGTCCCCAGACCTGAGGAATGGTCCAAAATACCTTCAACCAGAATCCAGACTCTCATTGGAAGCAGGGGCGCCTTTAGGCATAGGCAATACAGGCCATTGCCTGGAGTGCCATTGGTCCTGGGGGCGCCATGTTGCTGGATTAAGCCCCACCCCCTCAATGAAGCCCTGCCTCTGACTAAGCCCCACCCCCATGGGTGTTTTTTTACTTGCTTCTGCTGCATCTGCTTAGCATAAGTTGCAGGCAGCTGTCCTGCCACTGTGTGCCTTTTGCATCCTTTTTCCCCCTTTGTGCCTCCTTCTGTCCCTTTTGTGCCTCCTTCAGTCCCTTGTGCCATGTCTGACCTGCTGTCTCTCCTTCTGTCTCCCTTTATGCCTCTTGTCTCTCTTTGTGCTGCCTTCTGTCTCCATGTGCCTCCTTCAGTCCCCCTGTGCCACCTCTGCCTCCTTCTGTGACCCTTTTGTGCCTTCTTCTGTCCCACTGTGCCTCCTTATGTCCCCTTGTGCCTTTCTTTGTCCCCTTGTGCTACCTCTTCCCCTCTGTTCCTCCTTCAGTCCCACTCTGCCTCCTTCCATCCTCATGTGCCTCCCTTTGTCTCCCTTTGTGCCTCATTCTGTCTCCATGTGCTTCTTCAGTCCCCATATGCCACCTCTGTCCCCTTTTCCCTCCCTTTGTTTCCCCCTGTGCCTACTTTTGTGTCCCTTTGTGCCTTCTTCTGTCTCCCTGTGGCTCTGTCTGTCCCCCTCTGCCTCCTTTTGTCTCCCTGTGCCTCCCTACATCCCCTTCTACCTTCTTCTGTCCCTCCTTTGTGCCTCCTTCTGTCCCTCTTTGTACATCCTTCTGTTCCCCTTTGTACTTTTTTTCTGTCCCCCATTGTGCCTCCTTCTGCCCCCTTTATGTCTCTTCTGTCCCCCGTGTGCCTCCTTCATTCCTCCTGTGCCTCCTTTTGTCCCCCTTTATGCCTTAATCTGTCCCCCTTTGTGCCTCCTTCTGCCCCCCTTTGTGCCTCCTTCTGCCCCACTTTGTGCCTCCTTCTGTCCCCATGTGCCTCCTTCAGTCCTCCTGTGCCTCCTTATGTCCTTTTTTGTGCCTCCTTCTGGCCCTCATGCATTCTTCTGTCCTCCTGTACCTCCCGCTGCCCCTCTGTGTACCTCCTTCTGTCCTCCTGTGCCTCCTTCTGTCCTCCTTTGTGTCTCATTCTGTCCCCATTTGCCTCCTTTTGTCCCCCTGTGTGCCTCCTTTTCTACCCTTATGCCTCCTTCTGTCCTCCTTTGTGACTTCTTCTGACCCTCGTGCCTCCTTCTGTCCCCCTGTGCCTCCCTATGTCCCCCTGTGTGCCTTCAGTCCTCCTGTGCCTCTTCTGTTCCCCTTTGTGCCTCCTTCTGTCCCCCTTTGTGCCTCATGTAAGTGGAGCCCTGCCTATGTGTATTTTCTTGTGAAACACTGCCCACATTATGTGTATTTTTTGGTGAAACACTGTCCGCATTTGTTTTTTTTTTCTGGTGAAATGCTGCCACAGTAACTAATTTCTGGTGAAATGCTGTCGCACTACGATTATTTTTTGGTGAAACATTGTCGCATTGCAATTATTTTCTGGTGAAACGCTGCTGCAATACGATTCTTTTCTGGTGAAATGCTTCTGCAATACGTGTATTTTCTGGTGAAATGCTTCTGCAATACGTGTATTTTCTGGTGAAACGCTTCTGCAATATGTGTATTTTCTGGTGAAGCGCTTCTGCAATGCGTGTATTTTCTGGTGAAACGCTACTGCAATATGTGTATTTTTTGGTGAAACACTTCTGCAATATGTGTATTTTCTGGTGAAACGCTGCCACATTACGATTATTTTTGGGTGAAACGCTGCTGCATTATGATTATTTTCGTGGGGGGCCCACGGGGAGAGGGGGTTGGGGGTGCCACAGATTTTCTTGCCTGGAGTGACAAAATGGCTAGAGGTGCCCCTGATTGGAAGCTACAGGAAGCGTTTAGAGGCTGTAATTTCTGCAAAAGGAGGATGTACTAAATATTGATTTCATTTGTTTTTTGTGGTGTCCAAATTTATGTACCTGCCTAATTTTATTTAACCCTAGCGGTATGGACAGATATATCCGTCCATAAAAACATGCTGTGAACAGTATAAACGTGCATACACACCAATACTCTCCTGCACTGTATACTAGACCCTTGCTTGACACATAGTTACAGGAAAAAAAAAAAGTTTTAAAAATACATTTTATCACTTTTTGAACAGAAATCCTGGGAAAATTGAACGTCAGGGAGGTTAAACAATTATTGCACACTTTCTGTAAATCCAATAAACTTTATTTCACTTCTCAAATATCACTGTGTGTGTCTCCTATAAGATATATTTAACTGACATTTTTTTATCCTAACAACCAATGATCTATACAGGAAAATCATGATGATTAACAAGGTTGCCCAAACTTTCGCATCCCACTGTATCATTCATACTGTACATTATCATACGTAATGTACTACACGCAGAGGATCAACGGCCTGCAGCAAATGTGGCCCTGCCTACCCTAAATCACTGGCAGTGTAGTGGTCCCCGGGCTCCCCTCCTTGCCTCTCCCATTGAATAATTGTGTTTCCGGTGATCCGTTCTGCTCAGTGACAAACCCAGGCTAGGCTTGGTTCGGCTCTTCTCTTTCTGATGCACAATGGGCTGCAGTCAGCTGTGTAACTCGCCCTCCTTCCTGGCAGCGGCTGCTTTATATACACTGTCACCAGATGTTCTTCTGTATTGTAGCTTAGGTTCCTCGCTTGATGAGGTTATCAAGTGAGGGACCTTTAAAGGGATACTGACGTGAGATAGATATAGAGGCTTCCTTATTTATTTCCTTTTAAACAATACCAATTGCCTGGTAGCCCTGCTGATCTGTTTGGGTGCAATAGTGTCTTAATTACACCAGAAACAAGCATGTGGCTAATCTTGTCAGATCTGACAATAATGTCAGAAACACCTGATCTGCTGCATGCTTGTTCAGGCAATTAAAAGTATTAAAGGCAGAGGATCAGCAGGACAATCTGACAACTGGTATTGCTTTAAAAGAAAATAAATATGGCAGCTTCCATATTCTTCTCACTTCAGTTGTCCTTTAAAGACAGTAGAGAATAACACATGCTGGTGAAAGGAGAGCAGAGCTGCAGCTTTCAGGATGAAGGGTGAGTTACACTGATCATTACTGCAGGCTGCAGCCCATTGTGCATCGGTGGGAGGGGAGCCGAGCTGAGCCTAGCCCCCTATGCAAATCCCTTCACTGTCTCCTGATCCCCTTCAGAATCAGCTTCAAGATCCTATGACTAGTGTACAAATCTATACACAATTCCTGCCGATCTACATCTCTGACCTGGTGAGCAGATACACACCTGACCGCCCACTTTGCTCCTCCTACGACCTCCTACTAACCACCCCATGTGTGACTACAGGACTTCACTAGAGCCACCTCCAAGCCCTCAAAACTCACTATTTGAAGAAGGCCTACCCCACCTCATCAATGTGCTAACTCTCTGCCAAGAACCTCTCGATGCAGACATACATATGGAATAGCCGCCGGGAGACTTGGGTGCAGGATACAGCCTGTATACGGCTTATCCTGCTTAGAGATGGGAAGTTCAGATCTTTTCAATGATCCGGATGATTCGAATCGGATCATTGAAAAGATCCGGATCTTTGATCCGAATCTCGGATCATTTTACTACCGAAGCATTCGGGGGTGAAATGAATAGCGGGACAGGTCTTTCCCTGCTGTGGAGAGGAGAAGGGAAGGGGGGTGGACACACAGAGAAGGGGAGAAGATGGACAGAGGGCAGGGAGTGGACAGAGAAGGGACGAGCAGAGATCAGAAATGTTTGCTTGCACACAATACCCACATGCTGCAATCATATGCTTTACATGTATTTCACCTATATGCTCATCTGTGTACTTTGAATGCAAACGTCGCACAGTGAAAGAAAGCATTCCCAGAAGTAAAGTGCAGCTGTTTAGAGGAGTGCAGGAGGATCATATTGCGCTGCAATCACAGTGCCAGTGTCCTAGCCCAACACGCTGCCTGCAAAGTTACTGAGCTGTGCTGAGCTGAGCCAAAAGCTTCCAATGTGTTCACTGTGCACAACTACGGAACAGACAGCCTATAATCAGCAGCACGTTATAGCCAGTATGTGTGCTCTACACATATCTGGCAGTGGCACTGATGTCCCCTCTCTCATCTACCTGTCTCCCTGCAAGGCTGGCTCCCATCCAACAGAGCGATCCATCTCAGCTCTGCTTCCAGGACCCCGCTGAGAGGGGGCGTGTCGCTCCTGGCCCCGCCCCTTTTGCGATCCGAATCACTCATTTTGATGATTCGGATGATTCGACTCAAAAAATAGATTTGGATCAAAGATCCGAATCGTTCATGATCCGGACAACACTAATCCTGCTGCTGCACAAGTCCCGGCGGTGTTAATTAATATTCCCACTCCAGGTCCACGTGGATGGTGGGGAATTATGTAATTCAGCTTCCAGCGATTGCTGGAGCCGAATTACAGTGTTTTTAAAGTAACTTTAGCTCTGTCTTCTGGCGGCGCCAAAGTTACTCACTGAGCGCCGCTATAGCCATAATTCCTGTTACGGTCTATTGCAGGCATGGGCAAACTCGGCCCTCCAGCTGTTACGGAACTACAAGTCCCACAATGCATTTGCCTTTATGAGTCATGACTGTGGCTGTCAGACTCCTGCAATGCATTGTAGGACTTGTAGTTCCTTAACAGCTGGAGGGCCAAGTTTGCCTATGCCTGGTCTATTGTCATGCCGGCTTCGCCCAAATCTCCTGCACTGTTTAAGTGCGTCATGATGCAGCCCTCCTTCTATTGTGTCACAACCTCCTCTTTGGATTGTAAGTCTTAGGCAGGGCCCTCCCACCTTGTGTATCCTACCTGACTGTGCATCCTGCTCACAGAAAAGTGTGAATCTGTGTTATTGGGACTACTACAGTGTTTGCGCAAAAGGTGGATCAGCGCATTACCAGGCCGCCTCCGAATGGCCTCGAATCAGAGGTGCGCTGAGCCCCCCCCAGAAACTGCAAACGCACCTTGAACCCAAACAGAAGCTCTGCATATACACCAAAAGCAAAGCTGTTAAGTGGGAGCAGCTGACCAAAAATGAATTAAATTAGCACATAGCAAGGAAATGAACAGCGCTACTTAAAGAGACTCTGAAGCGAGAATAAATCTCGCTTCAGAGCTCATAGTTAGCAGGGGCATGTGTGCCCCTGCTAAAACGCCGCTATCCCGCGGCTAAACGGGGGTCCCTTCACCCCCGCAAGACTTGGTCCCAAGTTGGTCGTAAATCTTCTTCTTCCTGGAGGCAGGGCTAACGGCTGCAGCCCTGCCTCCAGTCGCATCTATCAGACGCGCATCGCCGCCTCTCCCCCGCCCCTCTCAGTGAAGGAAGACTGAGAGGGGCGGGGGAGAGGCGGAGATACGCGGCTGACAGACGCGCGTGGGGCAGGGCTGCGGCGGTTAGCCCTACCCCAACCAGGAAGCGCTCCCCCGCTGCACCGAGGGGATTTGGGGGTGAAGGGACCCCCGTTAAGCCGCGGGATAGCGGCGTTTTAGCAGGGGCACACATGCCCCTGCTAACTATGAGGTCTGAAGCGAGATTTATTCTCGCTTCAGACTCTCTTTAAAAACAGGCAAGTGCCTACCTGCAAAAGAGTGCAAGCCCCACTTGTGGGATGAAATACACACCTAGCATACACATGACCTGTCTACCACTGGAGGATGTTGGTTTCCGTAACAGCTTGCATGCAATTTGCAGGTAGGCACTTGTCTGTTTTTAAGTAGCACTGTTCATTTCCTTGCTATGTACTAATTTAATTCATTTTTGGTCAGCTGCTCCCACTTAACAGCCATGCTTTTGGTGTATATGCAGAGCTTCTGTTTGGGTTCAAGGTGCGTTTGCAGTTTCTGGAAGGGCTCAGCGCACCTCTGATTCGAGGCCATTCGGAGGCGGCCTGGTGATGCGCTGATCCACCTTTATCGCAATTTTCGATTTTACTTGATTAGCCGCACCAGGCTATGCATATACATAGGTTAGGATTTAGTTAGTGTTAGGTCCCCTCCCATGGAGGATTGACTTCTTCGCAGTGGGAGGGACGAGTACTTAATAGGTTGCATGCAAGCTGTTACGGAAACCAACATCCTCCAGTGGTAGACAGGTCACGTGTATGCTCGGTGTGTATTTTATCCCACAAGTGGGGCTTGCACTCTTTTGCAGGTAGGCACTTGTCTGTTTTTAAGTAGCGCTGTTCATTTCCTTGCTAATGTACTAATTTAATTCATTTTTGGTCAGCTGCTCACACTTAACAGCTTTGCTTTTGGTGTATATGCAGAGCTTCAGTTTGGGTTCAAGGTGCGTTTGCAGTTTCTGGAGGGGCTCAGCGCACCTCTGATTCGAGACCATTCGGAGGCGGCCTGGTGATGCGCTGATCTACCTTTTGCGCAATTTTCGATTTTACTTGATTAGCCGCACCCAGGCTATGCATATACATAGGTTAGGATTTAGTTAGTGTTAGGTCCCCTCCCATGGAGGATTGACTTCTTCGCAGTGGGAGGGACGAGTACTTAATAGGTTGCATGCAAGCTGTTATGGCCCGTACTCACGGGCTGCAAAAGTGGCCTGTCGCCAGCACACGTGAGCGCGTG